>NW_020837946.1:14718638-15184755 GCF_003676395.1 Aethalodelphis obliquidens | reverse complement strand
ATGGCCTCTCCCGTTGCGGAGCACAGGCTCCGGACGCGCAGGCTCAGCGGCCATGGCTCACGGGCCCAGCCGCTCCGCGGCATCTGGGATCTTCCCGGACGGGGGCACGAACCCACGTCCCCTGCATCAGCAGGCGGACTCTCAACCACGGCGCCACCAGGGAAGCCCTGGATGTTTACCTTTTTGAGGTCAGGGGCTACATCTGAACGACGTTCCTGTTCCTAGTGGGTGCCTAGCATTGTGCTGAATGAATGAAAAAATCAGTCATTATTGTTAACTAAAAACACAATTAAGAAGCAATGTTTTGTTTCATAGGGAACCTGAATAAGTGAAAAAAATCACCAAACAAAATGCTGTTTCATTATTGTTAATGGGTAGAAGCAGAACAAAGAAGCAATGTATTGTTTCAGAGGGAACTTTACGTCCTTGATTTAGTAAATAGACAATCTTGCATTAACATATCAATTATTTTTAAATGAATGTTCTGACTGGACCTGGAATTAGGGCACCTGAACTGTGATCCCAGCTCTGTGACTAGTAAACCGTGGAAATTTGGCTAATCACTTGAGCCTCTGAATATCAGTTTCCTCCTCTGTACAATGAAGGGATTGAAGTCATTCTTAGATCGTCTCCAAAGTTCCTTCCAGTTTTATCATCCACCAAGTGTGGGCCTCCCTGTCTATCTCAGTGCCTCCGGCACGGTGGACCCTGAGGAAATGCTGCAGTTAATTGAGGGAGTTAGGTGGTTTCCCTTTAACATCGTTATTTTACAAACTATTTATTTATTTTTGGCTGCGGTGGGTCTTCCTTGCTGTGCGGGTTTTCTCTAGTTGAGGCGAGCGAGGAGGGGCTACTCTTCGTTGTGGTGCGCAGGCTTCTCATTGCAGTGGCTTCTCTTGTTGCGGAGCACAGGCTCTAGACACGTGGGTTTCAGTAGTTGTGGCACACAGTCTCAGTAGTTGTGGTGCATGGGCTCAGTAGTTGTGGCTCGCGGGCTCTAGAGCGCACGGGCTTCAGTAGTTGTGGTGCATGGGCTTAGTTGCTCTGCGGCATGGCATGTGGGATCTTCCCGGACCAGGCATCAAACCCGTGTACTCTGCATTGGCAGGCGGATTCTTAACCACTGTGCCACCAGGGAAATCTCTACAAACTCTTTATTGATAATATAAACGAAATCTCAGCCGAGCTCTTCTTTACAGTAGCACAAATTCCAAATTGGCAGGTTCCAAATTACTAACGTTGTATTTAGTTTGAGTTCTTGTCACGTTTACTCTCATACCTCTTCCATATAGTACAGATTTTTTTTTTCGATAAAAGGGATACATAGAAATTAACTTGTCCAGGGATTCTGAATCTGGAGGCTCTAAACCCATGGGCTTAAGGACTCCATGAACCCCTAAAATATAACCCTCAGAATCCTGCCACTCTTTATTCCTTTTCTTTGCCTTTTTAGTAAAAACACTTATCACCACTTGAAATTGATCATGTTTTTACTTTTCCTCATTGTCTGTGCCTGAGCCTCTCATTCTGCTACACACACACACACACACACACACACACACACACACACACACACACACCACTAGACTGTAAGCTCCAGGAGGGCAGTACCTCCTCCTGTCTTATTCACCACTGCACCCTAATGTCCACAGAACAGGGCCTGGCACTCAGTAGTTGCTCAATAAACATTTGTTGACTGAATGAATGTGTAAACCCCAAATAAATGGATTCTTTCGAACCAGTCTAAATTCAATATCCCATCCCCCTAACCCACAAATCCAATTCCAAAATTAATTTTAAAATATGTAATTTGTAAAGTTTCTGGGAGGTGGAGATATATCCCAAATACATATCAAACTTCCTAAAAGTCCTCTTTACCCATCCATCTCTCCCATATCTCATATAAGGCAGGTGCTTTAAACTTTCTTCTCTTTTTCTTCCCCAAATTCCCACCCATGCTGGCTCCCTTTCTCATTGTTCTCTCCCCCTCTGCCCCCAGATCTTTTATTTTACAAATCAGTGAGCTTTAGTGTCTTCCCAAGGTTGTGAAACCGTTACCACTAATGTCAGAACATTTTCATCACCCCGTAAATAAACTGGTACCCACTAGCAGTCACTTACCGTTATTCCTTCCCCTGTCCCCTGGCAACCACTAATCTACTGCCTGCGGATTTGCCTGTTCTGGACATTTTACACAAATGGAATTATACAATATGGGGCCTTTTTTTGGTCTGGTTTCTTTAGCATAATGGTTTCATATAGCATAACATAACTTAGCATAATGTTTTCAAGATTCATCCATGTTGTAGTACGCATCAATACCTCATTCCTTTTTATGGCTGAATATATCCAACTGTGTGGATATACCACTTTTTGTTTATCTATTAATGGACATTTGGATTTTTTCTACCTTTTGGCTATTATGCATAATGTTGCTATAATTATTCATGCACAAGTTTTTCTGTGAACATGAGTTTTCAGTTCTCTTGGATATAAACCTAAGAGTAGAATTGCTGGTCATATGATAACTTTACGTTTACTTTACTTTACTTTTTTTAAAAATTAATTTATTTTTGGTTGTGTTGGGTCTTCCTTGCTGCACACGGGCTTTCTCTAGTTGCAGTGAGCGGGGGCTACTCTTCGTTGCAGGCTTCTCATTGCGGTGGCTTCTCTTGTTGCAGAGCATGGGCTCTAGGCACATGGGCTTCAGTAGTTGTGGCACATGGGCTCAATAGTTGTGGCTCGCAGGCTCTAGAGCGCAGTAATTGTGGCACACGGGCTTAGTTGCTTTGCAGCATGTGGGATCTTCCTGGACCAGGGCTTGAACCTGTGTCCCCTGTATTGGCAGGTGGATTCTTAACCACTGTGCCACCAGGGAAGTCCCTGTATTTAACTTCTTGAGGAATTTCCAAATTGTTTTACACACTTTTACCAGAAAAGTATGGGGCTTCCAATTTTTCCACAACCTCACCAACAGTTGGTATTGTCCATCTTTTTTTTTTTTTTACTATAGCCATCCTAGTGGGTGCGAAGTAACATCTCATTGTGGTTTTGACTTGCATTTCCTTAATGACTAATGATATTGAACATCTTTTCATGATATTATTGGCAATTTGTATACCTTCACTGGGGATATGTCTATTCAAGTCTTTTGCCCATTTAAAAATTGGATTATCAGGGCTCCCCTGGTGGCGCAGTGGTTGAGAGTCTGCCTGCTGCTGCAGGGGACACAGGTTCGAGTCCAGATCCAGGAAGATCCCACGTGCCATGGAGCAACTAAGCCCGTGCACCACAACTGCTGAGCCTGCGCTCTGGAGCCTGTGAGCCACAACTTCTGAGGCCCGGCACCTAGAGCCCCTGCTCCGCAGTGGGAGAGGCCACCGCAATGAGAGGCCTGCGCACCAGAGCAAGGGGTAGACCCCGCTCGACGCAACTAGAGAAAGGCCCGCGCGCAGCAACAAAGACCCAACGCAGCCATAAATTTAAAAAAAAAAAAAAATTGGATTATCATTTTATTGTTGAATTACAAGAGTTCTTCATACATTCTGGATATAAGTCCCTTACTGGATATATGATTTGCAAATACTTTCTCCCATTCTGTGTGTTGTTTTTCACTTTCTTGATGATGCCATTGGAAGCACGAAGGTTTTTAATTTTGATTAAGTACACTTTATCTACCCTAGATCTATTCTTACTCACCTTCTGCATTAGTGCCCTGACCCTTAGGTAAATCAATCTAGCTTCTCTTGTTACCTCTGATTCTCCTTTCTACGCATCACCCTGAACTGTATAACAAAGGCCCTGAGGAAAGTAGAACTGATACAGTATCTTCTTTAGGATGTGAAATGAAGAGGAAAGTCTGTGATCTCCTATAATTTCATATTTTTGTCCCTTTTAGCTATACAAAAATATTGAGACACAATGTGCATTTTTCTGAAAGTATGGTTCTGTAGATTTATTTCATCAGATTTTCAAAGATATCTTTAATGCCAAAAATATTAATAAATGTGCATCTAGCCTCATCCTCTTATGTTACCGGAAAATGCAAACCTAGAGCAGTTGAGTGACTTGACCAAGGTCACCAAACTTGTTAGTGACAGTTCTAGAGACACTCAGGTTTCCTTAGCTCCCTGCCCCTCCCCCATCAACACTGTCCCAGTGTATCATGCTGCCTATAGGACTCCCATATTGCAGGTGAATTCCTCTTGGAGCAGCATATTAATCCAGTACCAACATTTTTGAGACTGAAGCCATGCAAGACTGACGTGAAAAGGTGTGTGGGAGCTGGGGAACAGGGTGGGTCTTGGTGGGGTACAGAAGTATCAGTCCTGAGGCTCCCCTGAAGAAGTCGTTTGCCTGGATTGAGGGCAAATCAGAAAGTGACAATGAAAGGTGGGGAAGAGATGGTGAAGGTAAGATGTAAGCACACATCACCTCTATGCCTGGGGTCAGCTGGAAATGGACTGCAGTTTAAATCGTGGAAGTGCTTTGCTGAGCACTGGGACAAGGAATCAGAAACTGGCACTCGTTTAGGGACAAGAAAAATGGTACAATCAACAAGTCTGATGATCCTTTCTTCCATCTAGACAATGGAGGAAATTGCTATGGGTGCTACAGTGGAAAAAACAAAAGAGCATTTTAGAAACTTACTGGCTGAGTATTTACTTCTAGACTTTTCTTGCAGTCAGCAAGCAATTTCTAAATGCTGTGTGGGCATCAAGGTTAATACTTTGGCTACAAGTTCTGTTTAGTTTAGTTAGTGATATTGTACCAATGTTGATTTCCTGCTGTTGGTAATTATACTATATTTATGTACAATGTTAATGTAAGGGGAAGCTGGGTGAATGATATATGGGAATTCTGTCATTTTTGGGGGTAACTTTTCTGTAAGTCTAAAATTATCTCAAAATAAAATGTTGAAAAATAAAAAAGGGGGTTCCCTGGTGGCGCAGTGGTTGAGAGTCCGCCTGCCGATGCAGGGGACATGGGTTCGTGCCCCGGTCTGGGAGGATCCCACATGCCGCGGAGCGGCTGGGCCCTTGAGCCATGGCCGCTGAGCCTGCGCGTCCGGAGCCTGTGCTCCGCAGCAGGAGAGGCCACAACAGTGAGAGGCCCGCGTTCCGCAAAAAGAAAAAAGAACTTTGGCTCCGTTTTTTAGTTTTGTTTTTTAATTTCCAGAAATGTATGTTTTAGCAATACATTCTTTACGGGATCCTAATTAAAAATATTAGCTAAAAACCAAACATAGCAAATCTTATTGAATTTACATTTATTTATTTTATTTTATATCATGTGCAGGTGGTGTATTTCTAACATTTAAAATTTTTAAATATTAAAGGATATGGAGTGAGAACTTTATCTCCACTTTCAGCTACAAATCCACCCAGTTCCTCTCCTTGCAAGCAATGTTTTGTGCTTTTCCAGAGATATTTTATGCATGTATAAGTGTATATAGATATACTGGTATATCTATATCTATCTATATCTATATATACCAGTCAAGTTTACACACAAAATTAACCATCACAACACACACACACACACACACACACACACACTCCAACTTTTACACAACTGGTAGCATACTCATAAAAAGCTTTATTATATTTTGAAGTGAATTTTATGCAAACAAGGGATGTGACAATAAGGAAGCGTTCTTTTTGCCTTCATTCATACGACAGATTTTTAAAATATGATTTTTAAATCTAAGTCACCTGGGCATACAGTTTTATTGTTCAAATCTAGTAGAAGTGAAATATTTATGGTGAAAAATAATAGCCTTTTGATCTGTCCCCTGCACCTCCTTAGCCTGCTTCCCAGAGGCAATCACTTTTTCCTCTCTTAGTCATTTCTTCCGGTAGATACGTCTAAAACTGCTATCTAGTAGGATTCTGCTGTTTTGACTCAGTTTTAGTCACTATCTGTTGGGCTCTGGTCCTTTTATTCTCCATTCCTTCATTCTCTCAACATATCAAATGATATCACTATGGTCTCAACAAGTTACACTTATGGTTTGAATAATATTTAAGCACCATTATTTCTTCTAGACTACAGCCAGATCTTGTGATCCCCTAATTATCAAAAGAAGATATAAACACCCCTAACCTTTCCTTTAGTTGTCCTCTCTCCTTCCATCTTCTGTCGTTTTCCTTTTACACTGCCAAGGTCAATACCATTTATATTTTCTTCTGTAACCATAACTTAGTTCTCCATATATTGTCTATAGGCTGTTTCTACAAGTTGAAAATCAGTCAGTATGTTTCCAATGGTGATGTCTGTGTAAAAATTGTTCACTGCAGAATCAGCTTATTGCTCTGATTGCCTTTTCTTTCATCCACCTTTTCATCTTTCCTGGAGTTTCTAATGGTCTCTATTTTATTCTTTCTTTCTTCTATTCCTGCACTGTTTGCCTTAATCACAATCACAGTTTTTCCCCATACTTTTTCGCCAATTAGATATTCTGTTGGGGATGTCCCTCCCCTTTTCCCCTGAAGCGTCTCCTTCCCTCCATCCTTCTGTTCCCATCAGGACTAATCAGCCAGCGGCCCAGCTCTCCTTCTAAGGCTGCCTTTCATCACTTTTCTTAGTTGGACCCACTATTTTTTGGATTCTATGCTTTCTTTCTTTATTCCTTCATTTTGCTGGAGCACTTCTTCAAGGACTGTTCTAAGAAAGAGTGTGATATTTACTCCCAGATTTAGCATCTATCTGACATTTCTAGCACTTCCTGATCACCTCATTTGACTTGTCTCTATGAATTTGCTGAAAGTAGAAATAACACCCTAACCACCTATTACTTAGCATAAGGAACGTCTTACTTTTATACAAAAAGAATTTGTATAAGAGGGGCAGGCATTGCATCTCCACTGTCCAGGCCCTCAAAATATAGACACTGGGGCTTTCCTTTACTACTATGGTTCCTCTAGGTGTCAAAGTACCCCCCCCCCTTTTTAAAAATTATTTTGTTACTGGTACATTTTTCCCCAGCTATGTTTCCCAGCTCCCATTTTGCTAAGTTCTAAAGCCTCATAAATGGTTTATTGCCAGGATTATGTTACTTTGTTATATGGCAGGTTTTCATTTTTATTCATTTCTTAATGTAATAGTCTTCCAGACCATGCCCAGGAAAGTATTTCTTTCCTCAATCAGTAAGGCACAAATGATAGATTCTCTAGTGGAAAACACAACCCGCATCTTTTCACACAACTCTGCCCCACTGCAATGCAGAAGTGACTGGAATCATTTCCTTTATTTATTTTTTTGGATAACAGTTCCTCCTCATTCTCATGACATCACTTCCTAGAATCCTGGAAGGCCGCCTCTCCAAGTGGGCCCATTGGATAAACTATCTGTTGCAATTGCTCCTCCAGCTGCCAGCAATAAAGCACTTGGGAGGTGCGTTTGCTCTTGGCCGAATTTAAAATAACCAGACAGCATGGAATTTGCAGCTGCACTTGCAGCATGAGTCGCCGTGCAAGCTGGCATGGGGAAAAAATAGCTCAGATCATCAAGGAACGGACACTTTAGGGGAAAGTCTCTTTCCTTTTTTGGCTGAGGTACTTCTGCCTTTCCCATCTCTCTGGACTCAGCAGCTAGGAGGTTATAATAGCACATGCCAAGGTTGCACATGCTAAAGAAATGTGAAACAAACTGTGCACGAGAACAGTTGTGGATTCCAGTTTAGCGCCCTCCTTCCACGTTGGTTTGCTTAGTGTGTTTAATTCATAGCCACCCAGCCCAAGATTTCTCTGTCAAAATTGTGACAACAGATCTTTCCTCCAGGGATCACTGATGTCCTTTTTACCTCTTGTAGCATCCGTGAACGGTAGATCATTAAGGAATGCCTGCCTTTTGCATGGCTGGAAATCTTGGGGCTCAGAGAAGCTAAGGGATTAACTCGAGATTTGTGTATTAGCTTCCTCATAGGGAAGCTGAGCTAATGGCAGAGTACTTAGAGGGGCCAAGGACTATAATACAGGAGAAAGTCAAGATTCCTTTGCCATTTAGACTTTGAAAGCACTGGTTGGTGGCACTCTGCTGGCTTCCAGCCAAGCATGGTGCTTCCTTGGCTCTCTCCTCATCCTCAGACTTTTTTTCTCTCCTGCTCTTAGACACATACCAGGGGACGTGGCAGAAAGTGCATGGACTTGGTGTCTTCATTGCTCACCCATGAAGCACATAAAGGGAACCCCTCCAAGCTTCTCCTTCTCTATCTGCAAAATGAAGATAATAATGTTACAGAGTCCGAGCTCGTACTGGTCACCACACACCAGGCCAATAGATTGAGAGAGAAGGGGTTGGGGCAAGGAATAGCGACTTTATTCGGAAACCCAGCAGACGGAAGATGGTGGACTAGTGTCCCAAAGAACCATCTTCCCCAAGTTAGAATGCAGGCTTTATTTATGCTAAAAGGGGAGGGAGTAAAGTCAAACATTTCCTGGTTCCGTTCAGCCTCCAGAGGGGATGTGTTAATCTCTTCCTTCCTGCAGTCATTCACAGGTGGGCCTGGTCAGGATGTTTCCTGTGACCTAAACAAAGATATTTTAGCTTAATGCTCATTACATAGGAGGCAGGGTTCCCAGAGATAGGCCATGATGTATAATATAAGCTTATAGGCAACATCCCTTTAGTGATTAACTTGTCGCAAAAACAATAAGATGCAAAGGTTAAAGTAATTTGTTCTTCCCTATTACAATAAGTTCTAATTCCCAGACCTCTGTAACAACTGAGACCACACAGGTAAAAGGCTTTCTCTGGGAGCAACCAGCCACACAGTAAAGTAAGTGTTAACTCTCTACTCTGGATCCTTGCATTCAGAGATGTGTACATAGCACATTTTGTTTATCCATTCCTCCATCAATGGACACTTGGGTTGCTTCCACCTTTTGGCTACTGGACTAATGCTGCTATGAACATAGATGTTCTAAAACGTGAGTCCCTTTCTATTCCTTTAGGTCTATATGTAGGAGTGGAATTGCTGGATCATATGGTAATTCTAAGTTTAGAATTCCTTTTTAAGGAACCATGCACGGTTTTCCGTAGTGGCTCATTTTACATTCCCACCTCTAGACTTTAAACAACTACTTATTTCCATTTTAGGAGAGAGTCATTTATTTCATTGTTCATCCCCATTTTTCTTAAGAAGTACTTGTCAACTGTTGGCTCTTCAAACCACCAGAAAACCTGTTGGCCAAGCAAAGCCGAATTTACTACACCTGTTACAGGAAGGAAGACCATGTCTTTAAAGGTTGTATTAGTGTCTCAGAAGGGGAAGTCAGGGGACGATGCTTATAGGGTTTGAGGCCTGGTTGTGTGACATTAAGGCAGGTCTTGGAAGCTGAGTTACTGGTTGGCACTGGGCAGGGGTTACAACACAATAGCTTTGTATTAGTGGGCACAGTGGAGCAAGGGTCCTGAAGCCGGTCCTGATGAGCAAGACGTTAGTCTTGATAAGTAAGCTCTTTCGGTTGGCTCAAGTCTTCTCTTCCAGGAGCAAGTATTTATTTCCTGGAGCAAGCAGATAAGACACTTTTGCTTCTTGTTTAATGTAAGGACAATATGCCCCATTTCAGCGCTGTTTAACACAGGCACAAGAAACTATGCTGGTTTCTGTTCTCATAGGCGAGGAAGGAAGAACCTTACCTTTACTTTAATATCACACAGTCATTGAGCGGGAGCGACAGCAGGAAAAGGAGAGATGTTAGAACCAGCAGTGACAGAGCTGGAATGAGCAGTCTCATGGGAAATTGTAGCCGTCAGGCCAGTTCTCTGAATCTAGATCAAGTCAATTTCTGGACTCTCTGCCTGAATTCTAACTTGTGAATATTTTGTTTTAATGTTACATCAACTGTATGTTCAGGAGGAGTTTTCCTGGTGTTCTCAGTCTTGTGAGCCATGGAGGTAACTGGTCTCACCTCCTTTCCTCAAACTAGCACACATACGGTTTCTCTTTTCTCCCCACATCTCCTTTAACACAACCTCCATTTAGTCAAAAATTGACAAAGAGCAGTGAGAAAAACTAGGCCAGCTTCACAACACTCCGCATTGTTTTGGGACACAGGAAAAAACAGCACGCTTGTTAGCTTTAATCTGATGTGTAGTCGCATGAGTTGTTTCAATTCTTACATATATTTTATGTATTAAAAATCCCTACACCTTGATACAATCAGAATTTCATACAATTTGTGACAAAGGTGCACAAGAATGAGCTAGATTTTGTGTTAAATATCACTTCAAAGTTCACAACAATCTGTTGAAATGGCGAGTAAAAATTTAAAGCAAACTTCATTCATCAGATTCCTCTTGGGAAAGCACTTTATTTATTGGAAAGAAATATTTTGATAAGCAACTTGGGTTAGGAAGGTGGGATCCCAAGGATATGATTAAGTAGAAATCACAATAATAATAGTCAACGGCCTTTTGTGGAGCCTGGATCCTGTTAACAGGAAGCTGTTTGTTTAGTTGAGCTGTGAATTGGTTTTATATGTGCCAGTTTGGGAGTAGAAACAAGAGGCAGGCAGAATTTCTCTGCATAATAGAGAGAGAAGACCCAGCTAGGCTGGGCAATGCTGGAGGAAGGAGAGAGAGAAAAAAATTCTCAGCCATGGTATTGTTGACTGAAAAAAACAAAAACAGAAAAAAACACAACCTAAAAGTTGAGACTTATGTTTTATTTGGCGGACTTGCTGAGGACTTGAGCCCAGGAGGCAGCCTCCCTGATTAGCTCTGAGGGACTGCTTTGAAGATGTAAAGGGAGGAACCAGGATATAGAGGAGTTCTTGCTAAAAAAACCTGGAGGTGGGAACATCAAAAAATGACTGTTAATTAAAGAAAACCAGATATCTCAAGTTAATGACTTTAGTGGGTTTCTATGGGAAAATGCAAGAGTCATTGAAATCATTCTTTTGATATGCACCTTAACTATCTGGGGTCAGTGTCCTGCTTTTCTCCGTCCTGAATCCCCTCGTGGTGCACCATTGCGGTCAGCTGCAGTAGCTGGTGTCTAGATGGCTGCAATATCCTTCGTTTACTGACATGGCAGCTAACATATTTTCGTCCACAGTATATCAAAGCAGATAGAAATGAAATATCGAATATTTGCTGCAGGATATATGATTATAAACTCGAGGCCAAGGTTTCTCACCCTCAGCACTTTTGACATTTTAGGCCAGAGAATTCTTTGTTGGTGGGGCTGCCCTGTGCATTGAGGATGGTTAGCAGGGTCCCTGGCCACTAACCACTAGATGCCGGTAGCATCTTCCCCCTTCCACCAGTCGCGGCAACCAAAAACGTCTCCGGACATTGCCAGACGTTCTCTGGGTAGCAAAGTCACCACTGGTAGATAAACGCTGTGTGTATCTTTAGTCAAGACTACTTTCTTGGGCTCGGGGAGGGGGGAGGGGGGAGGTCAACAGCCAGCTACTAAGATGAATGTTCTCATAATAGGAAACAGGCTTACTTTACTGGGACCCTGGATTCCTGTACTAACATTGTAGACCTGAGACGTGGCCTGCACACATTCAAATTCCTAATAAACAGTCTGATACATATTGCAAAGGCGATATGAAACCGAGTTAGATCTTAGGAGGTTTCCTAGTCTCTCTGTGCCCCTTGTCAACCTTGAACCTTTTGATTATAGCATTTTACCTAATACCTCAATACCCACATATCTGTTTCCTTTCTAGACTGCAGGCTCTTTTATTAGCACCACGGCTCAACACAATGTCTAAAATATTCTCATCCTGAAGTCACAGACCGGCAGTCCACACTCCTTACTTGGCCTGTGGCTATGTTTTATTTAACTCTTTTAAACATTAGAATGTTCACATTAAAATATAAATTTAGGGGCTTCCCTGGTGGCGCAGTGGTTGAGAGTCTGCCTGCCGATGCAGGGGGCGCGGGTTCGTGCCCCGGTCCGGGAAGATCCCACGTGCCACGGAGTGGCTGGGCCCGTGAGCCATGGCCGCTGAGCCTGCGCGTCCGGAGCCTGTGCTCTGCAACGGGAGAGGCCACAACAGTGAGAGGCCCGTGTAGCGCAAAAAATAAATAAATAAATAAATTTATAACTTTTCTAAAAGAATTAGAAGATGGTTCAACAGTAAACTAGCATTGTCACATTGCCAGGAATCCACAATTCCTGGAGCTGAGAATCAGTTTCTGCTTTAGAAGAGCTACATTCTGACCAGTTTTCATCCTCTTGGTATTGCTCCAGCCCCTTCTCTTGTCTGTATTACTGACCTGGCCCCTGAGGGTATATGGATTCTCAGTCCCTGGTATAAGTGCCCCTAAAATGTTTGCAATAATTGGTCTTTGATTTCCTATTAGGTATCTTAATATTTTATGGTGTAGAAAGAAAGAAAGAAAGATGGCCATACAGCAGTCTGAAACAAAGTTGAATTTATTGGTTTGCTTGACAAGAAGAGCTGCATCACTCAAATGCAAAATCAGTAGGTATTTCTGAATAGAAATTGAAAGGGGGAGATATGTGTTGAAAAGGAAGTACATCAAACACATACAGAGTAAAAGTCTGATGGCTCCTGAGGTGCACAGCAAACTCCTCTTTGCAATTGGTCATTGCTCAAAAGCAGGACCAGGGCTCAGAGGGAAACCACAGGGGCTGTTTAAGCTCCAGTTAGCTTAGGGCCATGCAAATCTCAATGTGTATGCTGAGGATTGGTGGAAAGTTTCCCTTTTTTTAAAAAAAAACAATGGTTAATAATAATGACTATTATTCAGACAGTTAAGTAGCTACCTGAAAGACTGAAACAAAAGGTCTCCAGGGTTTAGTTTGATCTTCAACTCTGGTACTTTCTTTCTGGATCATTAAGGATATCTTAGTGATGTTAGATGTAGGCCATTCAGTGTATCTGAACTGGGCTCCTTGAGTTCTCTTTCTGTACCTCTAGGTAACCTCTGGGCCTTTGAATTTCCCTAGCGCAACACTAGTGCATTGTATCAAGCAGATTCTCCCAGCTCCCAGCTCCCAGCTCCCAGCTCCCATCTCCACAGGGAAATTAGGCCAGGCTGGATATTTCCTGAAACAGGACTTTCATTTTCTCCAGCCAATGTGATAAATTAGTCAAACTCATGGCCATGGATTTTGGACATTAAAATAAGTTATTGCTCTATCAGTGGACTTGCTTTTATACACAGACGTCAAACCAAGCTTCATTCCCCTGGATCCGTAATTGACAGAATGATTAAGAAACTCTTGGCATTTTAAAAGTGAATACTCAAGGCATGATAGATAGACTGAAATACTAGTCAGCATGTTTACAAAGTACTTGTCTACCAGGAATCTAGTAATTTGACAGTCCTGATTTGGCCTAAGAAATTATTAGAACATCCTTCTCTGAGGAAAGAGGGAAAAGGGAACCCCTTTAAGATGTTAGTATTTCAATAGTAAAGGGAATTTGATACATTTGGATAGTTTATAGCTTCTAGTGACTTATTAAATGTTTAAAAATTTCTGTCCTGGTCTTCCCTGGTAGCACAGTGGTTGAGAGTCTGCCTGCTAATGCAGGGGACACGGGTTTGAGCCCTGGTCTGGGAGGATCCCACATGCCGCGGAGCAACTAGGCCCGTGAGCCACAACTACTGAGCCTGCGCGTCTGGAGCCTGTGCTCCGCAACAAGAGATGCCGCGATAGTGAGAGGCCCGTGCACCACGATGAAGAGTGGCCCCCGCTTGCCGCAACTAGACAAGGCCCTCGCACAGAAACGAAGACCCAACACAGCAAAAATAAATTAATTAATTAATAAACTCCTACCCCCAACATCTTCTTTAAAAAAATTTTTTTTCTCTCCTCATCACCCTCCTTTAAACTTTTTATTGTGGTAAAATATACATAACAAAAATTTCCATTTTAACTATTCTTAAGTGTGAAGTTCAGAGGTCTAATTTATTTATTTTTTAAAAAAACTTGTTTTGCTAATTTAAAAAATCGATGGATGAAGGTGAGAAGCACAAATTCATTTATGTCTCTTTTCACATATGTAAATGGGGATGCAATCTATGTCACCAGCTATCCTATGTCCCAAACCTTTCCCCCGGAAGTCTCTGATATTAAAGAAGGGAGGACATGGCTAAGTCTATATTCCACTGTTTTTAAGAAATAGAACTTCAGTTATCCTTCTCTTTTCAAATCCAAAATGAGGTGCTTAGATTATGTAGAAATAATTAGATACTAAGATTTGGTGAGATAAAAAGTGCTCATTAAACTTGAGTGAAGAAGCTGTATCAAAACTGTTTATCAGCTGTTTATTTTTCTAAATAGACTGCTTTCTAAAAATCATTAAGAATGAAAAATAAAACATGTAGAACAATGGTAAAATTTGAGTAAATGTGTTCTTTATTTACTTTAAAAATTACTTTCTTAAAAATAAAAGCAGAAATAAGATTGAATGCACATTTTAAAATTTAAATCTTTTTTATCTTTATATAAAGGAAAGAAAGTATTTGCTTCAAATGTATTTTGGGCATTCTGTAGGGCAGGTATTTCCAAATAGTGATATAAAAAACACTGGTTTAAGGAGTTGTAGACTGATACCACTGTTCATTGTTGGAAAGCTGCAAACTAAAACCTCTTTGTGGAAATTCCCAGTAACATCCACAGTGTAAAAGCTTCAAGAAATCCCATAATAAAGGAAAAATCTTTTTCAATATTCTCACTGGTTAATATCATATGTGCTGTTGTGGCATTTGCTCTGAATTCATGAAATATTTCATTTCACTTCAGCAGCATCACTTCAGTGTCATCAAAATTAATCTTCATTGATATGCGATTATTTTTTTAAACATGTGGCAATTATTCAATTCTTTTACCTTCCCGTGTGGTATCACTATACGTATTAGAAGACCAAGTCTATTAAAAGGATAGAAGAATCCCCGGAACTACACAGAGTATCATCCCGTAACATCTTTATTTTCATTTTACGTTTCAGTGGCCTTTTTCTCCAAGGAAATAAATCGGATTGAAATTGATTATACCCAGGGTGTCATTGACCAAAGCTCTTTGCCTGCAATCCCAGGAGCTGCCACCAGGTGGTGGTGAGCCAGTTTAGATGCACAGGCTCCCTTCCAGGGGAAGTGTGAGGGACTGACAAAGCTTAAGCAGTTTTTTTTTTTTTAACTTCAAAAAAGGAAGAAAAGAAGAAAAGGAAGGAAGGAAGGAAAGGAGGGAGGGAGGGAGGAAGGAACCAAACTACAACGAAAATGTCAGGACAACATTATGAATTAACAAAATGCGTCTATTGATAAGTTTTTTTCTAAACAGAGCGGCTAGAGACCAACTTTCTTCTCCCTCCCAGCCCGTCCCCTTCCAGTCTCCTCTGCCCCCCTCTCGGAGTTCCTAGCTCAAGGAGTGGGAACATTTTTTATGGCTGATATTCCATTGTGCACATACACTACATCTTCTTTATCCATTCCTCTGTTGATGGGCAATTAAGTTGTTTTCATATCTTGGCAATTGTAAGTCACGCTGTGAGAACATAGGGGTGCACATATCTTTCTGAATTAGTTGTACACCTGAAACTTATATAATGTTATAAATCAGTGTTACCTCAATAAAAATAAAAAATTAAAATAAAAGAAGAGCAGGCACCCTCTGCTTTTCTGTCCGGAATTTTTTTCTAATTCAAAAGATTTTTGGTGTCTGTTCTATTTGTGTAGATCAAGGAAGCCTGGAAGACTCAGGAACTTAATAACCTCAGGCAGCACTCTGCCAATGAGGGAACAGAGTCTGTGGATAAAGAGCTCATCTTCCCCTCTTGGGGAGGCCATTCTGAGAAGCTTCTATGTGGCTCCTCAGAGGGTCCCTAGGGAGACTGAGCCCCAGATGCCTGGAGGGGAAGGCTGCTCATTTATGTACCATTTATTTATTGGGCTTTGTCTCTACCCCTTCTCACTTTCCTGCTCCTTCACTAGCACTTACTGAGGTCACCTCCCCCTAAAACTTGACCTGAGTTGTCTCAGGGTCTGCTTTGATGGAACCTAAACTAGGACACTAGTACAAGTTTAACTCTGGTGTCTTTTCAGTCTTATTAGATACATAATATTAGAATCCATTGGAAATCATACGCAGATTGGTTTGCATAGACAAAGACACACACACACACACACACACACACACACACACACACAAGAACTTGTGCCTGTTTTTGGTTCTGTCCACTCTAAGTCTGACATCCAAATGTTATTGACTTGCTAATTGCAATTCTTAATTTGAGCTTTCCTTCTATGTCCATTTAGTTTAAGCAGCTGGATTTCTTGGAAACCCCTTTCTTACTAGGTCTCATTATAGCTAAAAAAAAAAAGAAAAAAGAAAAGAAAAAAGGAACTAAATTGCACACACTAACATAGTGGCCATTGTATTATTCTGTGTTTATAATTTGCCTTCTTTACCTGAACCAAAACTTTTTTTCCCCTTTTACATAGACTATTTTTAGAGCAGTTTTAGACTCACAGCAAAATTGAGCAGCAAGTACAGAGAGTTCCCATGTCCCCTGCCCTCCATTCATGTGTGGCATCCTCCACTATCAACCCCAAACTGTTTTTAAGTTAGTTATTTTTTGTCTTTTTGAAAGTTAAAAAGTGTCTAACATCATATAGATTTTGAAAGTAGTGACCTGTTGATTTACGGACACTGCCAGCTCTGTCTTTGATCTTTTTCTTCACGTCTTTCCATTCTCAGTCCATACTCTTCTTGAGAAGGCAGGCAGAAAGATTCACAGGACCCTGTGTTACCAGGCAAGGGCTCATGTGCCCATGGTACAGAAAGCAAAACTCTGACAGTGCATGTTTGCAGCAAAGTAAGGGTTTATTTACAGGGTGCCAAGCAAGGGCAGCTCATGCTCAAAAACCTTGCATTCCCTACTGGCTTTTAGGCAAGGGTTTTCAAAGACAGTATTAGGGGAGAGTGTTGTAGGATGCCTGATCAGTTATGGACCTTCTGATTGGCTGGAGGTGAGGTAATAGGGCAAAGTTTCAGGAATCTCAATCAGCCTTATGCTTCCAACCAGTCTGGGGTCTATATGCTGGTGGTCAGTGCTGGTCATCACCCTACACCAGGTGGGGGGTCTTAGTTTCTGCAGAACAGCTCAAAGATAAGCATCAGATTGTTATCTATATCCCTCCAGGAGGAACTAGGAGTCCTGTGACTCTATTGTTCTAATCATTAACTGCTTGAATCTGCTCTTTGGAACTCAAGACGGCCTAGGAGACTAAAGCCTTTTCTCTACAAACAACAAATGGGGGACACAGAGGGATTTTTGTACCCGGGAAGGCCCTGCAGGGTTCTGCTTGGTTTCATGTACACTGGGGCTCGTCCTTATCAGGGAGGGGACTTTTCCAAAGCAGAGAATGAAGGAAGGTTGATTTTCATCAAACAATGGAAGTCTGAGAGAAAAGAAAATGACAGTCTTCTGTTTTAATAAAGACAACTCATCTCAAAGAATGTTAAAGTAAAATTTAGTTCAAGAAAAATTAAAGTTTTCACTAAATCTTGGAGCCATGTTAACAATTGATGTGGCAACTTGCTCCAAATAGCAGTTCCTGTGTAAAAGTCGGAAAAGGTAGAGGAAAACACACAGAAATTTACAGCCTTAGGATTTATTTCAACACATATGGTTTAAGGCCCTTGAAGGTCTATTAATAAGAGTCAGGTCTGTAACTGCTGCTTTGGTTTATGCCACAAGTTTATAATGAACTCAACAAACCTTTGCTGGTTACCTGCCATATGCAGGGACACACACATCCGAAAGGATGCCTGTATTTCCTCAGTGACAAGCCCGTGATCAGTGCTCCACTGAACGTTTTGAATGTTTCCCCATTTAGTTCTCATATGAGTAAGATGAAGAGAAGTTTTTGCCATTTTACAGGTGAGGAAACGTATGCAGCTGGCCTAAAATCTTGTGACTTAAACAAGCAAGATTTGAACCTAAATCTATTTGACGCCAGAGCCTATTTTCCATTCCAGCTCACCGCACCACCTCTTTAACAAAGAAAGAACTTTGCCAACATGTTTTCCTAGGTAGGATCACACTGCTTCATATTTGTTTAAAGAAATGTTATTGGGTCCCACCCCTCTCTGCTACACCAACCTGCTCTATTTCCCCTCCTGCAGCCAGCACTGCAAAAACAAACAGGATCCTCTGAGGCCCCGGTGACTAACCCCATTTGGCCTGCTGACACTTGAAATATATCTAGGTTGAACTGTGATGTGCTATAAAATACACATGGGAGTTTGAAGATTTGCTAAGAAAAAGATAATGTAAAACATGTTGTTAATAAAGTTTTTATATCGATCATGTGGTGAAATAATATTATGGGGTAAAATAAAATATTAATTCAAGTTAATGCCATCTCTTTCTTTTTACTGGTTTAATATGGCTACTAGAGAGTTTAAAATTACCCATGTGGATCACATTCTATTTCTAGAGGACGGCTCAGCAGCACAGGCTGTACTTAGATCTCTTCCTTTGTTGCCTTCTTCATAGATTAAGTTGCTATTATTGGGAGTTTAGTGAGGATTTGTGAGAAGGAGGGCTGACAGCTTCTCAGCACGCCTGGGTGTTAGAGGAGAGAGACCCTAATGCCAAAGACTTAACTTGGCTAATCTGCTTGAGCTGGAATTCAGCGGCCTCGGTCATTAAAGGAGTTAAGCCCTTTAGTGAGCTTTGGCCTTTGCAAACACTACCTATCTTTTTGGATTAGATCTTACAGAATTTAAAAAAGGATGGGGGAAATGAAATCATCCAGGAACAACACAAACATTCTCACTCTGTTTTGTCAAATGATGGGTCCAAGTTTGATGTTTCTAAATTTGTCTTGAGTTTACCTGGATAGCAAGCTGAGAGCTACTTATTGTTTGCCTCTGCTTATAAAGGAAATGCCTATAATGGCTGTAGTCCTCTTTTTGTGCTACAGTTGAAAGGGATGGAAAAGTCCATTTGCTTTGGAGAGGCTAAGAGACAGAAAGAAACCCTGCAGGGAATATCACATTACCTCCTCAGACTGGGAAAAGGATGACTGGCCCAAGATGGGATTTCAGCCCTTTGGTTAAATAAGCAAACAATCTAACCATGTCATAGCATAACGATAATGCGAAAGAGGATAGATAAATCCAGGTCAATTCCCCACATCCAGCAGCTGGAGACACTGAGGCCCAGAAAGGCCGGGCTGGCTGAGGTCACTTAACATAATGACAGGGTCAGCCCTAAACCCGCAGGTGGTAGGAGTGGGACAGAACTTCACAGGTAACCCAGTTCAGGGCTCTCAAGCTGCTTGCTGTGTGCGTTAGAATCACCCGGGGATTGTTCAAAGTCTCCACGCCCAAGGCTGCCCCCTAGACCGATGAAGTAAGTCGTCAGCATTTGGTAAGTTTCCCAGGTGATTGCAATCTGGTTCACCCCCTGATTTTCCAGACCCCGTGACCTAGAAAGGATCCGGGAACTTTGCTCAACTTCCAAGGGCTCGCAAGGGCTGAGCAGGGACAAAGTCGTTCTTTTGTGGCCCTGGATTTTGTACTTTCCTCTTCCTTCAGTCTCAGTCCACTATTCTTCGGTCACATCACTTGGCCTTCCTCTGAAATGTCCTCCCTCCAGATCTATGCAGGGCTGTCTCCTTCTCGACTGGACCTCACCGTCCATGCAGCATTTCCTGGGAGAGGCCGGCCCTGACCACCTGCACCTCCTCTGGTGTCGCCATTGTATCACTGTTTTCCTTCCGGGCACTCACCACTCTGTGAAATGATCTCCTGCAGTGTTTGTCTTCCCCAGTAGACCACGTCTTGTCTGCTAGGCTCACAGCCCTCTTGCCAGCTCCTGCAACTGTCCCTGTCCCATTGTAAGGGATCAGTAAGTGTTTGTGGACTAAATAAATGTTGGACACACGCTTAGCAGTGACATTCTCCCAGATACTGTCTTCTAAGGGTATCGTTTCAGGGGAAATATACTACTAATTATGTAAGTTGGAGAAAATATTATTTAGTTTTCAGAAATGCATTTTCCAGTGTAACTCTTCTGAATCACATCTGTTCCATCATGTGAGGCTCATCTGGGTGGACAATTTGAATATACATCAGCTCGAAGATAGACTCTTAGGCTATTTAAAGGGACACCATTTTACCCATGATCCGAAAATGGACTTTGGTTAGATAATGGAGTGTGATTAGAATAAGAGTATCACATGACCAGATGGAAACATTTGCTTCCAATGAAGATCAAGTGATAAAGTCACTTCTTGCAATGCGAAAGGATTAACAATGCGGCAGGTAAAGAGAAAGCTTTCCAGGTGAATAGTGTTACATACATAAAGTAATGGCGGGTGGTAGGCTACAAGATTATGGCAGTCATGTATTTGTGGACTCTCATAACCATGAATTCTATAAAATGGTATAAGGGGATCCTGTAAATATTCAGAAGTTATGATCAGTCCTCAGATGCATTCATGGAGAGCTGCAATAAACACGATTTCTGTCCTCACCAAAATCAGCACTTACTTTAGCGCTTAGTAATGTAAGGTCTAGAGCTTATTTACTCAAAAGCCTTGTTCTTAGAGTAGCAGCAGTAGCAGCACTTTAAAGCTCGCTACAAATGCAAAATCTCAGGCTCCCCACCCCAGTGCCATCAGAATTTGCCTTTTAACAAGACCCCCAGGAAATTCACACACACACACACACACACACGTACACACACACGTTTGAGAAGTGGTCTAGAATTAGGCTCTAGACCAGTGGTTCTCACCTTGGGGAGGGCAGGGGTGTGTGTGTGATTTTATTCCCCAAGGGGCATTTGGCGATGACTGGAGACATTTTTGGTTGTCATTCCTGGGGATGGTGAGGATGGGGCGGATGTTGCTGGCACCTCGTGGGTGGAGCCTGGGGATGCTGTTCAGCATCCTTACACTACCCAGGACAGCCCCTCTCCCCAAGGAAGAATGATGCAGCCCAAAACGTCAATAGTGCTGAGGCTGCGTAACCCTGCTCTAGACCAACAGCCTTCAGAGTTTAAAATGGTAACGTTATTATTCATAATAAAGCAAATCGTAGCTTGGATGCGATGGTCAATTAGAACTAACCACAGAATCCACGTATCTAAAACTTGAAGTTGATTGAAAAATCAGTAGTAGACTCAGTAGTCATGGACATAACGGATGAGTGGCTGCAAAATTGCATTCTATGGCGTAAGAAGCCAAGGGTTTCATGGTAACGACACCTTAAAATAAATTAGACCCACTGCCACCAACCGCAGCATTCTTTGCACCTAGTTCTAGTCACAACATCGCTTCCTGCTTCTATCCGAATACTCCAGGCCCTCGTGGACCATTTACTCTGCCTGAAATGCCCTGTTCCTTTCCTTCATCTGTCATATTCCTCCCTCTCCTACCCTAAGATGCCAGTGGTCACTGCCCTCCTCGGTGCTTTTCCCCCTCACGGCCCCTCTCCCCGACTCCAGGTTCTCCCTACCGGGACACACTCGTTCTAGAGCATCCGTGTCTGACTGTATCCACCCCACGTTACTGGGACCTGAATCCCACCCCCAGAGATTCTCTGTTCATTAATCTTGGTGTGGCCCGGGTGGCGGTATTTTGCAAGCTCCTCCGCCGGGGTTGAAAACCACTGCTCACAGATATAGGTCAATCTCCTTAACTCAGCGAGGATCTGGGACTGTCCTAACCACAGCTCCTTTTTCAGGCTCATTGGCCACCCTCAGGATCTTGATATCTCTTCCCTTCCTAGCCATATCCTCAAATATGCCATGCACTTTTTAAAAAAGTTATTTGTCCTTATTAAAAAATGTAACAGTCTATTTGTACAAATTTTGGAAAAAACACAGAATGATGAAGTTGAAATTGATTTACTTCTAAATCCAAAGAAACAGGTCACCGCTGTCATATTTCTGTATTTCCTACCAGTATTGTCATGGGCGTAGTCGTATACAACACCAGTCCTGTCCTACACGTGTGCCGCTGGTCACATGGCTCCTTCTGCCTGGAAGGTCCTTCCTCACCAACCATCCCTTGGCCACCCAGTGTTTGCTACTACAAACCCCTCAGTGTCCATCGGATATAAGTGCTTCTCTGTTACAAAACCTTTTCTGATCAATCTCAGGCAGACGGGATATAGTCTCTCATATCTGCAATCCTGGAGCGCTGTATCCACGCCCACAGTTATGGGGCTCATCACTGACTGGCTGCTGGAGCGCCATCTGCAGGTCATTTTCCCCTGCAAGACTGTGAGATCTTCGAGTGTAGGGAATCATGACTTTTCCTTACGTATGCTTTTGTTTGTCCGTATTTTAATCCTGTTGCATAGCGCAATGCCTGGATGGGAGAGGGACTTAGTAGTAACATTTATTGAATTGGTGAATTTGCTTCCGTAACTGATTTTGAGGGCAAGCTATAACCCTTGGTGAAACCAGTCTGGAGGGTAGTATTTAAGCAATTGGCGATGGCCTGCTTTTGTTTTCTTTTTTTAATTTTGCTTTATTCCTTTTAAGCTTAACACTATTCACTGGTCTTTGCTCCTGGGTGACTAAACAATTCTACTCTTTTAATTGAAATCAAATTGGTGGAGAACAACCACAATGAGTTTTTCTTCTATTCATGTTTTGTAGAATTAGGCTATGTGGGAAAGGGGTGGATAGAATTAAGATGGCACCGAAGTAGCTGCTTCGGCCTTTAACATCAAGAGAAATACAGCCAAGGTTCTCCCAAGCCCCAAAGCTGACATTTGAACCGATAATATTTTAATAAATGGACTTGGCTTTACCCAGTAGTGATACTGGTCTATGCTTTCAAGATGCTCCAACATTTACAGTAGGAACACTGCAGAAGAGAGATAGGAAGACATATGAGCTTTAATATTAATACTTTGGTCAAAAGAACTACAGTTACATGCATTTTACCATTTATTATCTGATGTATAAGGATGCATCAGATAATAGTGATAGCAAAACCCAGTGAATTCTACATTAAAATAGTTAATATTTTAAATAAAATATTTAACGTACCTAAATCATAAAGTCTTATATTTTTAAAAAGCAAATGGTAAAGCACCAGGGAAGTAAAATAAATAATTCAAAGCTTCTGAAGAGAAAACACATGCTGAATTTTGAGAAAGGTGATGTCCTTACATATGAACTTATTGTCATTATTGACAATCAAGATAGCAAGACTGCCCCCTAAAACCTTCCTGCCAGCTTCTATTACATCTTATTATTGCACACACTCAGCGGCCATTGTGTTAGAACTGCCTTCAATTTGTGTGCTGACAATTTGTTGGCTCATAGGGGACTCAGAGTAAAGAAAACAATGAGCCATTTCAATTACATTTCAGCAAAAAATGGGGCACTGCTGTCTGTTTCTCCTTCTAAGCCAAATTCCAAGAGGCAATTTGAGGATGGGATTTGAACATGGGCAAAAGCTGATTTAGTTGTTCTACTTGCCAGGCCTTTTGATTCTGTACTAGGTGAGGGCTGTCCCTGGGCCAATATTGATTCTAGAACTTTTTAGGAACATAACTTTGGAGGCAGACCCCTTCATTATGACTGCTTTTGTTTTTTTTGGCTGCATTGGGTCTCCGTTGCTCTTTGCGGGCTTTCTCTAGTTGCGGCGAGCGGGGGCTACTCTTCGTTGCCATGCGCGGGCTTCTCGTTGCGGTGGCTTCTCTTGTTGCGGAGCACGCGCTCTAGGCACACGGGCTTCAGTAGTTGCGGCACGCGGGCTCAGTAGTTGCAGTGTGTGGGCTCTAGGGCAAGCAAGCTTCAGTAGTTGTGGCTCCCGGGCTTAGTTGCTCCGCGGCATGTGGGATCTTCCCGGACGAGGGCTCGAACCCGTGTTCCTGATTGGCACGCATATTCTTAACCACTGTGCCACCAGGGAAGTCCTCACTATGACCTTAAGTTACAGTACTTCATTTCTCTGAGCCTCAGTTTTTTCTTAAAATAAGACATCATAATATGAACCCAAGGATGTTTGGGGATTAAATGAGATAATACACAAAAGCATTTAGCACAATGTCTGTACATAGTATGGGTTCAATAAATGGTAGCAATTATGATAGTTCCACATCATATCCATAATAATATATTTGTAAAAGTCTTGGGTATCCTGAGTCAGGTCTGAATCTTTCCAGAGTTCACTGGATCCCCCAGAGGAGGCAGAAACTTGTCTCCTGGTTGACCCCTCTCTCATGTCTGGACTTGGGGTTCTAGAGAAACTCAGAAACAGAAAGTGAACAAAAGATTAGTGGAATCTTTTCATCAGATCTCTGAAACTAAGTAATGAGATTTCACTGTTCATCAACAATACCCTTCCTTTATAATCTAGATGGTATTCTGGGATTACTTAGAATGACTTCTCCTAGATCTTCCATGTTAAGGACCCTTAATAAATAAATTTCTATGTTTCCTATTGAGTCCAATTGATTGAAGTTTTTGATTGGGAATATTGGTTCTAATGCTGTACCAGAGACATTCAAAATAGTAGTGATTGTCAAATGAAGAAAAACACATGACCTAAAAGTTGCAAGTTAAGTTTTATTTGGGACCTACTGAGGGCTATAGCCCAAGAGACAGCCTCTCATTTAGCTCTGAGAGACTGCTCTGAAGAGGTAAGGAAGTAGCCAGCATATATAGGAGTTTTTGCTGAAAACAAAAAACAAGCCCCCCCCCCCCCCAAAAAAAAACCCAAACAAACATGTAGTCGAACATCAAAGATTACTACTAGTCACAAAACAGGCATCTCAAGTTAATGCTTTTCTGTGTATGGGAAGATGCGAGAGTCTGGGCTCACTGAAATTATTCCTTAGATATGCATCTTAAGTATCTAGGGCCAGTATCCAACAAAGGATGTTTACCGTTTTTCTCCATCCTGAATTCCTCTCAGGGTGTACTGTTTAGGGGCAACTGCAGTGGCTGATGGCTTGAATTTCATTCCTAGTTTAGACAGGAATAAAAGGTTGTTAGTCCATTCGATGTGCTATTCTTGGATCAGGCCCTGTTGATAACCTAAAATTCTCTGGATTGTCTGTCTTGTCTATTGCAATCCAGGAAATGCTTTCCCTTGTTGCTTCTTCCCATATCCAGAGTTGCACTATTACAATTATTTTATATAGAGTTATATATATGATCAATTGTCTCAAGACCTTTAACCATCATTAATTTTGTCCGAGTCTTGGTTACACATTGCGTAATGCAAGAGACAACAATATTATAAAATAGACAGGATATAAGTAATATAGCTAGTAACATTAATAAGGTCATAGTACTCAGAGAGAGAAAAAACATAAACAATTTGAAAACAACAAAGAAAGAACAAATTAAAACAATGATTAGTATAATTAGTTGTAATCTGGTCACAATAAGCCATCAAGTCCAGAGGGGAGGCAGTTGGAGAAGCCAAATTCTGGAAGGACCAGGTGGAGAGAAAAAGATAGATGTTTCATTTTTATTTACAAAGCTATGCTTTATCAACTTGTTGTAGGTCATAGTTAGCATAAGAGGAAATGTTCTCTGAAAAACAAAGATACAAAGGCCAGTAATATTTCAGGCAAAAGGTTATAAAATTATAAATCATATTTATCAGTTCACTCAGTCCTATGTAATTAATTCCTGTTGACCTGGATGAAGCCATCAGGTTTTCCATTAGTTTTGTAATTTCTTACCCCATTCAGTGGTATGACCTAAAAGTCATCAGAAACTTATATTTGTCAAAAAGTCCTTTTTATGAATCTTCTTGAAGATCTTCATTTTATAAAAGCATCAGAGTAAAATAATGACTGTCTATAAGTGACAAAAGACTTAAAATGGCATGGTTAAAGATCTGATTATAATGCAATTGACAAGAAAGCTGGTTATTTCTGTGACATACAACATTTTAAGATAAGTTTAGAATTTTATTCCATACAATTGTTTGGAAATTCTATATCATTTACCTATGCAGTATAACCTAAGAAGGTTTATCACCACTTATTTGACAATGTTTCCCATGTAATTTAACATATCAAGTAAACATAATTAGTTTAATATTTCTCTTTGGGATGTTTCAGGGGCCCTTTGAAGCATCTCAAAGTTAGCTAGAGGTCAAAAGAACTCCATTTAGAATTTGACTTGGGGACGTTTGTCCAAGATATCAAAAAGTTTTACAACATTTGGTCAAATAGGATCATAGTTCACTGTGAAATAATACTTATTCATTCAACCAAAGTGACAATAAAACATCTTAAAGGTACAGAAAGTTGCAACAGATTACTTAAAAGGAGGTAAAGAAAATTTATAATCTGTTATTAAAAGCAGATCGATAGTCCAAGAAAACTTTGTTCTCATGACCCAGAAAACTAAATTCTCGAATTCCCTGGCAGTCCAGTGGTTAGGACTCCACGTTTCCACTGCAGGGGGCACAGGTTCAATCCCTGGTCAGGGAACTAAGATCCTGCAAGCAGCATGGTCAAAAAAAAGAAACAAAGAAAGAAAACTAAATTCTAGTTTTGTACCAGCTTGCTTTAAATATTAAAATGTATTTACTCAATTAAATTTTATTTTAAGCTTAGCCAGTCCTGACCATGTTCAAACTCATTTCTCAGGGCTCCTTTCCCACAAACATTCTGTAACTTCCTTTTTACTTTCAGACTTTGTCCTATGCTCTTTCTTTCTTAGTCTCTCTCCAGGACAAAATTACTTTTTCTCTTAACAAAATGTATTTTCATTCCTTGTGAGTTTTTATTTCAAACAAAGATGTTTTTCTTGTTAATTTTAGTAGTTTTAATCACATGTATTAATTAGAATTCTTAACTTTTAAAAACCTTAATTTCTAATGAAAACTAAGAAGTAGGAAGTAAAACTAAGAAGTAAGAAATTATGAACTGTCTTTTATGGTAGCGTTCTGTACCTTGGCAAACATAAATATTGTTTATGATTTCTAAAAAATGTGCTTTTTTATAGAAAAAAATTTGTTTGGCACCAAATATTTTTATTAATAGAGACATATCAAACATATAATGTACACACAGACATATAAACAGACATAACTAGAGATCTCATATCTTCACTTTAAAACTTAGTCATTTTTACCCAAAAGCTGGGTTCACCTCTGCATGGGTGTTAAGCCAAAATACACAACCAAGTCAAAGGGCTGGAGAAGAAGGAATGTTATTACTTGCAACAAGTAAAGGAAACACTGGGAATATTTCTCAAAGCAATGTGTCCCTGAACACCAAAATTGGGGAAGTTTTAAGCTAAGGGTTCATGCATATTCATGAGGGGCCTTGAGTGGTGTATGCATATTCATGAAGGGACTTGAGCAGAGGAGAATTCTGCATAGAATTGGAGCAAAGGTTAACAGAGTCCGGGCTCTAGTTGATTGAAGTTAGGAGGGTCAGTAAAGGTCAACATTCCCATTTCTTAAATTTTCAGTTAGTCTGGTGGTTGAGTGCTCAAGGGGGTTGGATGCTGCAGAAGAGCTCAAGAATGTGCCTCAGGTTAATCTTTACCTTCCAAACAGAATGGGGAGTCTTCATTGTCTCGATATGATTAAGTTATTTCCCCAGCCTGGTAATAGCTCTTTGTTCTTACATTCTTTTTTTCCTTTAAAATCATTAACTACTGAGACTATTCTTCTGCAAGTGCAAGCATTGTAACCAGGCTTAGATCACAAAATGGCTTAGGTCTGTGTCTGATTCTCTTCCACCGGGGACACACCCCCCTACCCTATCTGCCTGCGTCATGAATCAAATATTACAATATAAACTTACGAGTTTATAAATAACAGTTGGAATAAATTCAATTTATTTGCTTAGATGACTAAGGCTTTACTATTTGTGGGAAAGACTTTTACGATTTTTATTTGTCCTTGATAAATCCTTAAGGAGGCTGTGAATTAGATTTTGGGTGAGAGAGCCTTTCCAGCAGTTTGAGTTTAAAAAGGCCTCTCCCGACCCCACGCCCTTTTTTTTCTTTTGGTTTCTGGTTTTTCTCCCTGATTGAGCTAACTTGGCTTGGTCTCAAATCATTGTGGACTGTATTTACATTTCTGATTTGTAGAGATTTTTAAGACAAAGACAGTTGCTCTTAATTCCTCGAAGAATTGTTCTTATGCTTAAATGATTTCAAAAGATTGATTTGCTCAACTACATCTTCTTTAATCTGTTTTTTTTTTATATCAGTGAGAAGATTTCCAACTAAACTGAGACCCAAATGTTCTAGGTTCTAAAATTTTAGGGTTCAATTTATCATGTCTTTGAAAGTTTGCACAAGGCATTCAACAAAGGCCCTCTTTCTTTTTTCTTCTTTTTAATTTCATTGAAATATAGTTGATTTACAATGTTGAGTTAATTTCTGCTGTACAGCAAAGTGATTCAGTTATATATATATATATATATTCTTTTTCATATTCTTTTCCATTATGGTTTATTACAGGATATTGAATATAGTTCCCTGTGCTATACAGTAGGACCTTGTTTATCCATTCTATATATAATAGTTTGCATCTTCTAATCCCAAACTCCCAATCCATCCCTCCCCCACCCTGCTCCCCTTGGCAACCACAACTCTGTTCTCTATATCTGTGAGTCTGTTTCTGTTTTGTAGATAAGTTCACTTGTATTATATTTTAGATTCCACATGTGTGTGGTATTGTATGGTATTTGTCTCTCTCTTTTTGACTTACTTCAATTAGTATGATAATCTCTAGTTGTATCCATGTTGCTGCAAATGGCATTCTTTCTTTTTTATGGCTTGGTAGTATTCCATTTTGTGTGTGTGTGTGTGTGTGTGTGTGTGTGTGTGTGTGTATACCTCATCTTCTTTATCCATTCATCTGTTGATGGACATGTGGGTTGTTTCCATGTCTTGGCTATTGTAAATAGTGCTGCTATGAACATAAGGGTGCATGTATCTTTTCAAATTATAGTTTTTTCTCTGGATATATGCCCAGAAGTGGGATTGCTGGATCATATGGCAACTCGATTTTAATTTTTATTTATTTATTTATTTATTGGCTGCACCATGCAGCACGTGGGATCTTAGTTCCCTGACCAGGGATCGAACCTGCACCCCCTGCATTGGAAGCCCAGAGTCTTAACTAGCGGACCGTCAGGGAAGTCCTGCAACTCTATTTTTAGTTTTTTGAGGAAGCTCCATACTGTTTTCCATAGTGGCTGCACCAATTTACATTCCCCCCAACAGTGTAGGAAGGTTCCCTTTTCTCCACACCCTCTCCATTTGTTTCTTGTAGACTTTTTAATGATGGCCATTCTGACGGATATACAAAGGCCCCCTTTCTGAGTGTAAAAGTTAAACCCACAGCAATTTACCCTAGAGGCAAAAAAATCTCCATTATTGTTTTTATTAGCCACTGAATATTAGCTCCCAGTTTTTATTTTATATTGTGTGGGGTCAGGTAATCCTACTGGTTTTTCTCAGTGTGTTTAATTAATATTGCTTAAGGGACAGATTTATATGCCCTGTCTTATAACACCAGGCAGGGGAAGCATTCCCCATTGATTCATAATGTCCAACCCACAACATAATTAGGCAAAAGAGATGTAATCGTCTTATATAAAGCCACTCAAGTATTCCAATTTTTATAAACTTTCATCTCAATTTTATCAACTCTTATACCTTTAAATTTAGCCTCCATTAAGACTCCATCAATAAGTCTTGTTCTTACAAGGAGTCCCAGAAACATTTTTCCCCCAGCCATTTAATCCATTTTTGTATAGAAGATTTTGGGGTCCCCCGTGAGAGGTTGAGCCGGGACTCAGTCCCTTTTGTCAATTTTGTCACTTGATTAATTGGCCTGTTACCTCAAATAATTGTTGGTCAGGTATCTCAGTGTAATTTTCTTCCAGCCCTTTAAACTGGAGTAAATAGAGCAGACTTGTTTAGGACCCTTTAGTGTTGGGGACCAATTGGGGGTCCTTTTGGCTCATCTAACCTTAGGTAGAATCCCATTTACAATCCAGTTATTTCTGTGAGTCCCAAATTGGCACCTTAACATGTGTCCAGAAGCCACACTCCCAGCGGCAGTTACCATAGAGGATCTGCCGTCCTCTTCACCAACGTCTCAACACCCATGCCCATGAAGGTGAGAGAAACAGCCTGACCCCTGCTCTGACCTGGACACTTGTGCTGAGGTCCTCGTGCTGCCCAGGGTCATGCAGATGTCACTCGCTACCACCTGTGATGCAAAGCAGGCCAGCCCCTGCTCAGCATCTCAACAGGTCTGTCCTGAAAGTTATTTCACCTGTTCCTAGCTCTCACCTTTCTAATCAGGAGCTTCAACCACAGGCTGAGACGGAAGCAGATTCAGACTCAGTGCTTTTCCTCATGGATCCTTGCCCTCCCTCCTTCCAGGGCCTCAGCTCCACATCTTCTGGGAACAGCCCTGAAAGACAATGCACACATTCATCCCAGTACGAACAAGGGACACTTACTACTGCTTCACTCTACAGCGGGCACCTCACCCTTTTTTTGTACGGGGACTCTTTGGTGGTCTGGTGAAGCCTTAGACAACTCAGAAAGGCATTTATTTTTATTTTTTTGGCCAAGCCACATGGCTTGTGGGATCTTTGTTCCCCGACTAGGGATCGAACTTGGGCCCCGGCAGGGGAAGCATGGAGTCCTAACCACTGGGCCACCAGGGAATTCCCCAGAAAAGCATCTTTTAAATGCATAGAATAAAATACATGGGACCACAAAAGAAGCCAACTGTATTAATATACAGTTACTAATACATTTTAAAAAGCAGATTGGTGGTAAGGAAATACACAGACCTTTTAATGCATGAGATAACAAGACCCTGCAGCGGGTCTAATAGCTACTGTAATTTCAAAGTTATGAGGGTGAATGTGCAGTGATATCTGCAATGACAATTTGCTATGAAAATAGCTGTGATTTCTGTTAGTGACAAAGTTACAGACACGGCTAATCCTGCTTTGGTTTGCTGTCCACATTCATATTTGAAAGGTTGATGTAAATTACAGTTAGAAGTTAGTGAAAATACAGATGTTATTCTTTTCCCATTTTAGTTTATACCCCACTCCCTCTTACTATATTAATGGAGCCCCAAATTCCTTTCCCAACCCCCTTCCCAGGTCCCATTGTCTGCTGGGCCCTCAAGCCCTTCAAAGCTGAGAGTTTTTTGTTTGTTTTTTGCGGTACGCAGGCTTCTCACTGCTGTGGCCTCTCCCGTTGCGGAGCACAGGCTCCAGACGCACAGGCTCAGCGGTCATGGCTCACGGGCCCAGCCGCTCCGCGGCATGTGGGATCCTCCCGGACCGGGACACGAACCCGTGTCCCCTGCATCGGCAGGCGGACTCTCAACCACTGCGCCACCAGGGAAGCCCAAAGCTGAGAGTTTTGGAGATATTTAAGCAGGTCTGAGAGTTTGCAGGCGTTGTTCATTATTCTCGGTGTTGTACTTTGCTTCTATCCTTTTTGTGAAAAGTCACAAACTGATCTCTGTGTTTTGGGGGATTGGGGAAGGGTCTGAGTGCCTGTTTGGAGCAAAGCACATAACAGAGCATTGTGCTTGTGCCCCTCACCCCCAGGTGAGAAGAGATCTTACAGAGGTCATCAGCAGGTGGCATGAAGAGGAGAGGAAAAGCATGAGGCATTTGTGTCTAGGCACGGGGGATGTAAATACAGTAAGTCCCCTACATACGAACGGGTTCCATTCTGAGAGTGCCTTCGTAAGTCCAATTTGTTCGTAAGTCTAGCAAAGTTAGCCTAGGTACCCAACTTACAAAATCGTCTACATAGTACTGTACTGTAATAGGTTTGTAATACTTTTCACACAAATAATACGTACATAAAAAACAAACACAAAAAATAAAGAAAACATTTTTAGTCTTACAATACAGTACCTTGAAAAGTACAGCAGTACAGTACAACAGCTGGCATACAGGGGCTGGCATCAAGTGAACAGGCAAGAAGGGTTACTGACTGGAGGAGGGAGAGGAGGTGGGAGATGGTAGAGCGGAAGGATCATCAGCTATAGGAGACGGAGGGCAAACTGCAATTTCACTCATGCCTGACGTTGATGGAACACATGTTCGCATCTTTGAAAGTTTGCAACTTGAAGGTCCCTATGTAGCGGACTTACTGTACTTAGGAAAACCTTCTGGGGACCTTTCAGAGGGGGACCGTTTTTTGTCTATAAATTAACAGGAGCTCCTATCAGCATGGAAAGATAGCCTCTGCACATGAACAGTGGGATTATTGGTGATTTATATTTCCTTCCTTTAAGTTATCCTTATTAGTCTAAAGTTAAAATTTCTACCATGAGCATGCATACATTTGTAATAATAAAGAGAAAATAATAGAGGTTACTTTTTAAATGTCTATGTTTCTTTTTCCTCATTGAAAGGCAGAATATAGTAATAGAATGAAGACAATATGAAAAACAAAGAAACAAACCTAGGGTTCTCGGTCCAAGTCTAATTTGCTCTGAGAACTTGGGCAAATCACTTACTGTAAAGTGGGGTGTATAAGCTTGTTAGGGCTGCCATAACAAAATACCACAGACTGGGTGACTTAAACAACAGAAATTTATTTTCTCACAGTTCTGGAGTATAGAAGTTCAAGATCAAGATGTTAGCAGGTTTGGTTTCTCCTGAGGCCTCTTTCCTTGGTTGGCAGATGGCCGCCTTCTTGCTGTGTCCTCACCTGACTTTTTCCCTGTGAGCTCACATCCCTGATGTCTCTTTTCTGTTGTGTGTGTCCTAATCTCTTCTTCTTATAGAGACGCCAGTTAGATTGGATTAGGGTCCACCCTAATGGCTTCAGTTTTAACTTAATTACCTCTATGAAGGCCCTATCTCTGAATACAGTCACACTCTGAGATACTAGGATTTCAACATATGAAGGGGGGCAGGACACAATTCGGCCCATTATCAGGGAGATTATAATATTTGTTTTCCTGTTTCTTGGCATTTGTTGAGAGGATATACATTAGGAATATGTAAAGGTCTAAGCTAAAGATCTAAGCATTAGGAACTGAGAACATGATACTTCATTGTGAAGTAACGGTACCTTTCCCCTAATTTGCTCTCCATCACAGCTACCTGACATAAAGGTGGATTGGCTGTGAGCCTCCCCAGTGTAAACGTGAGAGGAAACACCTGGTGAGGAGTGTACAATTGTCTGGCCTCCTGCCCACTTCATCTGGACATGGTCGTTCTATTATCCTAGTAATTAGGATTAAAGAGAGTTTGCATCTATATTCCAGCCCAAAGATTTTTGACATTGTGTTTTGGCTCTACCATTTATTCAGCATGGGTTACAGAAGAAATTCCACTGGCTCGAAAAGTTGATATCTGTTATTAGCTAATACAGCAAGGCAGGACATGGTGCCTAAAAATACTTAATGAGTGATCTGCACACTGATCAGATCCTGAGAGTTGCTGAGATGACCACTTTCATCACCTGCAGGCCACCTTTCCATCCTGTCAAAGTTGTTGAGGCGAGGCAGGGTTAAGGAAGGTAGGAAGACAGGGCAGAATAAGAACTTTGCTTAGTTCTATTTGCAAAGTCTAACCCATGGTTATTAACAAGTCTCATAAGCAAAGGCTCATGGGCCAGTGAAGATGTGACTTCATCTACCTTTAGACAAACAGGTGTGTACCTCCATTGTGGATATTCTGCCATGCTTTTTTGCTCTAGCCAGAGGACCATTGCACGCACTTGTGTGTTTGTGAGTGTGTGTGCACGTGCAGGAGCACTTGTGCACACTAGGAGATGGGGGACAGGAACCAGAGTTTAAGAACAAGATAAAGATGAACATAGGACTGATGGGATCATCCATCTGCAAAGCGACCCAGTTCACAGATGGTTTGAAAACGAGGCATTAATTCATTCCAGGTCTCCGTTAAGAGGCTCATCAATCTGTTGAACAAGCTTTGCTGTGTTCCTTCACTGTTTCAGGTCCCTAGACACTGGGGTTGCCAAGATGAATGGATTACAGTGCTTGGCCCCAAGAGCCTCAGACTCTAGAAACATGGACATGCAAACCACCACAGCATGCACGATCTCTCCAGACAGCTGAGCTCTCCTGCACACATTCCATGTCTGAAATTTAAGGCATTTCCTAGCACTCACTCCCCATAAGCAGAAGAGCCAAGAGTTCTTCAACTTCTTCCTGCCTGAGGCCTTGCCAGGGTATCTCAAGCTTCTCCAAGCCACATACCTTTCTACTCACTCTCTTCTTGGGCTTCATCTCTGCCCGTGTGTGAAGCGTGGGAAGTGGTCTTCCCCATTACAGCATCTTGCCTTGGCCTCTGTTATGGACTGAAATGTGACCTGCCCCACCCACTACCAACCCCCCTCCCCGGGAACAAATCCAAATTTTGAAATACCAACCCCACAGTACCTAGAATGTAACCATATTTGGAGATAAAGTCTTTAAAGAGGTAATTATGTTAAAATGTAGCCCTTAGGGTGGGGCCCTAATCCAGTAGTACTGGTGTCCTTATGAGAAGAGGAAGAGACAGCAATCCACCTTTACATCAGGTATTGTGATAGAGTGCAAATTATTACTTATAAAGGTCTCTGGTCACAGAGGAAAAGTACTTCACAATGAGGTATAATATTCTCAGTTCCCAGTGCTTAGATTTTTATAATTATATAGCTTAGACCTTTACAGTATTCCTTTTTAAAATTTATTTATTTTATTTATTTATTTTTGACTGCGTTGGGTCTTCATTGCTGCGTGCAGGCTTTCTCTAGTTGTGGCAAGCGGGGGCTACTCTTCGTTGCGGTGTGCAGGCTTGTCATTGCAGTGGCTTCTCTTGTTGAGGAGCACGGGCTCTAGGCACATGGGCTTCAGTAGTTTTGGCAGACAGGCTCAGTAGTTATGGCTCATGGGCTTAGTTGCTCCGCGGCATGTGGGATCTTCCCAGAGCAGGGCTCAAACCCGTGTCCCCTGCACTAGCAGGCGGATTCTTAACCACTGAGCTACCAGGGAAGTCCCCATACCTTTACAGTATTCCTTATGTATATCCTCTCAACAGTGCCAGGAGAGAGGAAAACAGATATCATAATCCCCATGATTATGGGCTGAATTATGTCTCCCCAAATTCATATGTTAAAGTCCTAACCCCTAGTACCTCAAAATGTGACTGTAATTGGAGATAGGGCCTTTACAGAGATAAAGTGAAAATGAGGCCAAGCGTGGGTCCTATACCAATCTGACTAGTGTCCTTATAAGAAGAGGCGATTAGGATACATGCAACACACAGAAGAGGAAGAAACACCAGGGATGTGAGTTCACAGAGAAAAGGCCATTTGAGGATGCAGCAAGAAGGCAGCCATCTGGCGATCAAGGAGACAGACCTCACTAGAAACCAAACCTCTGACACCTTGATCTTGAACTTCCAGGCTCCATAATTGTGAGAAAATAAATTTCTGTTTAAGCGTTAAGCCACTCAGTATGGTGCTTTGATATGACAGCTCTAGAAGACTAATACAGGCTCTAACTCAGTCTTAAACCAATAAATCCCCGAACGCTGCGTGGTCACCCCGTGACCTAGGCATAAATGAGCTGTTATTCCTAGTCTGGGAAGCCTAGCAATAATACAGAAGAGATCGTGAACTGCACACATTTCCCCCTAAACACAAAATAAATGTATCCGCAACTCAACTGCCCCACAGCTGGAGCCTCCAAATGCCTGTGAGCACTCCCAGCACCACATGAACCAGGGGAAGTTGGATGGAGGGTAGGTTGGAATGTGAAGTGACCGCAGACATAAATACCTTACGTTTGAAAGTCTTACAAAACCATATGCACACCTGAACATTGCTAGGGCCCAAACAGGGTCCTGGAAGGAGCCACTATAAATGAAAGTGGCTGAAGGTGAACTGTTATCTTCATGGTAAATCCACCTCTGGTTCTTCCAATGGGAAACATGGCAAGAGATCAGAGAGATGGAGGAGAAAGAAATTGAGGTGTTTACTGCCCTAGCTTCCTCCCTGTAGGTTGCTACATGCTGGCTAAATCCTTCAACAGCAGGTCACTGCTCCAATCCCAGTAACTGCTCCCTCCCCTTGCCCCTCAGGCCTAAGGTTGGGTCAGTGCCCCACTAGCTATGCCTTGTGGTTTCCCTACACCATCCCTGAACCTTTAAAGTAGTCTATTAAACTCTCCTCAAGTTACCTATTTTAATTGTTCCATCTGTTTTCTCTAGGGCCTCTGGTTTAGACGGGTCTATAGAAAGTTCTGAAAAGTTATTAAATGAATGAATGAATGAGCAGTACAGGAAGCATGGACTCTGGGCTTGGACCAGAGTTTAAAACCAACTTAGGAGAGTAGAGTCAGGGGAATCCAGTCTATTTCCTATCACCCTCATCCACCTCCTGTGGCACCTTGATATCCAGAAGGAGAACAACATTTTTTTTTTTTTTTTTTTTGCGGTACACGGGCCTCTCACTGTTGCGGCCTCTCCCGTTGCGGAGCACAGGCTCCGGACGCGCAGGCTCAGCGGCCATGGCTCACGGGCCCAGCCACTCCGCGGCATGTGGGATCTTCCCGAACCGGGGCACGAACCCGTGTCCCCTGCATCGGCAGGCGGACTCTCAACCACTGCGCCACCAGAGAAGCCCCAGAAGGAGAACAACATTTTATCAGTCAAAAGTCGAATAGATCTGCTAAAAGTGTACGGAATCAGCCAAGTGAACTGAGAAATACAAGTCGTGGACTCTCAAGATGGTCAGGGAGGGGGCTTCCCTGGTGGCGCAGTGGTTGGGAGTCCGCCTGCCGATGCAGGGGACATGGGTTCGTGCCGCGGTCCGGGAAGATCCCACATGCCGCAGAGCGGCTGGGCCCGTGAGCCATGGCCGCTGGGGCTGCGCGTCCGGAGCCTGTGCTCCGCAATGGGGGAGGCCACAACAGTGAGAGGCCCGCGTACGGCAAAAAAAAAAAAAAAAAGATGGTCAGGGAGCATTGAGTAGAGTTCCCTGTGTGGTGACCTAAATGGGAAGTAAATCCAAAAAGAAGGGGATGTCTGTATATGTATAGCTGATTCACTTTGCCATACAGTAGAAACTAACACAACATTGTAAAGCAACTATACTCCAATAAAAATTAAAAAAAAAAAAAAGTCAGGGAGAAGACTAGAGACGTTTGGTGAGTTAGGAACCTGTCTCAAAAGTGAACATGGGGTCTGTGACCTTGAGGATGTGTAAATTTATTGTTGGGGCAGTTGTTACCATTTCCCTACCTCCCACCAACTCTCAAACCAGCCTGTTCAATTTTATATATTGAGGGTACACCATACGCCATTGCAAATATGCTTCTCTGGCTAACAATCGTCAAGGTTACAGTCCTGAGTATTCAACTTCCTAGGCTGCTCTTGAAGAGATTTTCTTAAAGCTGTGAGCAATATTGCTAAGATTCTCTAGAGAAAGACTTTGGTTTTCTTTGGTCTTTATTCTTGGTATCAAATGGCAACAAAATATTATACCAAAATACACTCCCATGCTAGAAATTTTCCAGTGGAATAAAAATTGTCTCCAAAACAAGAACCAGAAATGATGCTTATGTCATCAAACCAGTGATTGCTATTGCAGAAAATATGGCTGTCAGATTTGAAGAAATGCTGATCTGCTATCAGGGAGAAAGTTGCTGTTTCAGCATAGCCCTGTTTATTTAGAGAAAAATTCCCTAAGTTGGCAGCTTCACACCTGTCTATTAGCCCTGCTTCCCACATACTTCAATTTTGATGTCCAGTACTGATAATGGAGATCTCTTTTAGTGCTATCATATTAATATTTCCTAACTCAGTTAACTTACACGGTATGCAGTAGACCCTGACAGCAGATGAGAAATATATTGACTTTCTGGTCAATATGCTGAGCTTTGTAAGAAATGCTTCTTTGAAGGTTATGTGTTTCCGGCTCTGTTTATAGTTGTGGAGATAGATTTTTTTCCTCATTCAGTTATGAATACAATCAAGATCTCACATTTATTCTCTTATGATTAGTAGCATTCATAGTGGAAAATTGAAATTATAGGTAAAACCAAGGTAAGAAAACAGCCAAAGGTTCTCTACCCTACCCAGAAAGCTGTGACTACAATGTGCTTAGCACCATTTATTGTTGGGGCATGGGTTTATGGGGTACCTCTTATAAAAGGCCTATAGGTATGTCTGTGGTCTTTCTGTCACAGAAAGAGGTAGATTCTTTCATCATAGTGCTGTAAAGTATACTAATCATTTTACTCCTTAAAGATTACTGATTCGTCAGGTAAAATTGTTTCAGGTTGTGTCCAAGAATATGCGGGAGGTGAGAAATGATGACACCTGTTTTTTTTTTTTTTTTTTTTTTTTTTTTTTTTGCGGTACGCGGGCCTCTCACTGTTGTGGCCCCTCCCGTTGCGGAGCACAGGCTCTGGACGCGCAGGCTCAGCGGCCATGGCTCACGGGCCCAGCCACTCCACGGCATGTGGGATCTTCCCGGACCAGGGCACGAACCCGCGTCCCCTCATCGGCAGGCGGACTCTCAACCACTGCGCCACCAGGGAAGCCCCCATGACACCTGTTTTAATATATTCTGGAAATATTTCCTTGGAGGATAAGTGAAAACCAATAAATAATGTAGCTGTTTGCTTTAGAAGATTCCTGCAAACCAGTGTATCCAGGAAAACAGTTTCCCCATCTGGGAAAACAGCTCTGTTATCAGGAAATGGATTATCCACCTGTGGAAAGAGCTTGCCTATCAGATAACAGCTTACTCATCAAAACCCATACCTTGCTGTGTCCACCTATCCTAAACTATTATGTCATAAACTCTTCCCAATATTGATTGGTTCCCTGTATAGAAAAACCAGCCTTATACTGCTCGAGCCCCGAGCCCCAATGCTGTCTTTGTTGAAATCCTCCTTCTGAGACACTATGAGTATTGTCAAGGTGACGTTTTTCTTTGCTATAGTAAGTTTAATAAAAATTAGCTTTGCGGGGGTTGACAGTCCACAGAATGGAGAAAAATAACCAATATTTATTGAGTATTTTTATAGGTGCTCATTATGTGTCAGACTGATATATTTTATTATCCATTTCCTTTGCTAATGGTGTATGGGGCACATTTAAGTCAGTGCTAAGTTATGCTGCGACCTGGGCTAGGAGAAATTAAAGTCCTAGATCTTGTTATTTATTCTGAACACTAAGATTCATAATGAAAAGCAGTGGACACTTGAAACCTTATTTACTATGAAAGGGCTAAAAATGGCAAGACTTTAGGCCTTAAGCAAACTTTTCATTCTTTATGTGCAATCCCATGTACCTCTACAAATGTCATGTTAACAGAAGTGGGTATGAAAAATCCTTCCTTTCCACCCTCCCCTTCTACCCAACGCTTCCCTCCTGAAGTTAGCATCTATGGCTATTACCTTTGCTCAAACAGCTAGTATGGCCCCATAATTCTTTGCTCAGCTCTAGTGTTATGGGATGAATTGTGCCCCTTCCCCCAAGAAAGATTTGTTGAAATCCTAACCCCCATTACCTCAGAATGTGACTTTATTTGGAAATAGAATCTTTATATAGGTTATTAATTTATAATAAGGTCATTAAGGTTGGGCCCTAGTCCAAAATGACTGGTGTCCTTATAAAAAGGGGAAGTTTGGATACAGAGATAGATACACAGAGAGGGAAGACACACGGAGAAGACATCCACGTGATAGGAGTGATGCATCTGAAGCCAAGGAATGCCAAGGGTTACGGCAGACACCGGAATCTAGAAGAGACAAGGAAAGATTCTCCCCTAGAGTCATCAAAGAGAGCATGGCTTTGCCAACACCATGACTTCAGACTTCTAGCTTCCAGAACTGTGAGACAACAAATTTATGTTGCTTTAAGCCACCCAGTTTTTGGGTACTTGGTTACTTTGGTAACTTTGGTACTTTGGTACTTGGTTCCTAGCAGCCCTGGGAAACGAATACACCCAAAGTCAACATTTTAAAGGAAAAATACTTACACAAAACATTTCATTATTTTTTATTGTATATTATATTTTAAACTTATTTAATGTGGTTGGAGGCAACGTTAATGGGTAAAAAGAACTGAATGCTGGGTTTGGGTTCCCTTGATGGACTTTTATTATTCTAGAAATAATTTTCCTTTATAGGTCTTTTTGAAATAAACTCTCTTTTCCTAAAATATGACTTTGATATGTAACATGGACACCTGGATCTACTCTGGGCTGAACGCTTTACATTTATGACCTACATCATTGATGCAGTTATCAATAACCTTTTCTGAAGATAGGGAAATAAGTTAAAAAATGTTAACTTGCCCAAGGTCACATAGCTGATAAATGATCAAGTCCGTCATGCCAACTAGCTGCCATCTTAAAACAAAGGCCACCTTCAACTCCACAGTTTCGTTATTGTAGGAACTAATTACCAGCATCAACTTACAGTAAGGGATCATCATAGGATCAATGCCCAGTGTCATGAAAGAGAAGAGCTGCTTTGGAAAATTAAGATATCAGTGACCAAGGTATTTTCTCCAACCTTTCAAAGAATAGTGTGTATATATATTTACTCTAGAAAGAGTTAGATGAAAATATACTAGGTCTCAGAGCCTGTGCTAGGTACTCTCATAGATAATAACTTTCAATGCTCATGCCAACAGAAAAAAATCTATTACAAAATATTAATATTATAAAAGGTTCATATTAAAACAACACGAATTAAATTTTACTGACAAGCAGGGATAATTTAGAATTCTCCACCATTCCCTCATTCACTGTTAGAGATGGATTTGATAAAATGTTTTCAATGTTGCATTATGGGCTTCCTCTGTAACTTTAGTCTGTCTCAGTGTTTCTCAATCTTTGGTGATAGAAGAAGGATTCCTGTACAAGACTGTGCACAGCGTGTCAGGCATACTATACTTTGTGAGTCATTTAATGGCTTTTCAAAGATAATTTTAATTACACATAATTTTTGCCTTTGTGCTAACCCCGGGTTTAATGTGCAATTTCTTAGCAGTTACTGTGATTCAGCTCCAAATTTTGTGCTGAATTTCCAGTATCCACTATAAGAAGGACAACATGCTCATAAAAAGTTCCAGACTAGATTATGTAAAGGTTAATTTGAAGAACTCAGAAGGGGAATTAGTGCTGTCTAGGAACTAATATGGATTCATTGGGAAAAGTCCTGCCACTAAACTTGACCAGGTTTCTAAGTTATTTGCTAAGTAGACTGATCTGTAGGTCAAAATTTCAAAGTAGTTGAAAAAAATCTTGTATTATCCTTAGGACAGAAGGTGAAATGTGGGCTGAACCACCATGACGTGAATTCATAACGCGTTGAAGGACCCTACCTAAATGGTGACTAGCTTCACCTTAGAAAGAAGTCACTGGTGGCAGGTTGAAAGAGTCTATTCTGATTTTCTTGTTGAAAATACTTAAAGGGGATTAATACAGGGTTGCAAAATATAAATTTGTCTCATTTGCAGATAATGTGATTCTGGGAGGAATAACTGATGCCCTGGATAATTGAATTGAAATCTGAAAAGAACTCAGTAAACTAGAATTATAAGTCAACTCAAACACCATAAAGTGTACTACTGATAAATATAAATCCTGCTCTAGGATCTCCAGACCAAATACATAAGTAAAGGAAGATGAGAGGATGGAAAAGATCTGTGGTCTTTATTTGGCTGAATTATCAACAGATAGGTAAGCATAGAAGATAATGCAAATTCGAGATGCCTTAGCGATAACCTGGAACAATGGAGATAATCTTTTGACTTCTCTGGTTTTGCTCAGGCCACCCTTTGACCAGTGATGTCATCTGGGGCAACAAAGTCTAATAGAAACGTCAATAAACTGAAACAGACCTAGAGGAGAGAAAACCAAAGAAAGGTGAGAACACTTAAGTCATGTCACATGAGGACCCAGCTGGAGATGCTTCATGAGGATAGGAGGAGAAATGACATGTGTCTTCAAATATTTGTATGGCTGTCACCAAAAAGTATTCAGATCCATCTATACAGCCCCTATGGTGGAACCAGAGGCTATAGGGACAAGTAGCAGGAAGGCGGATTCTGGTTCAAAATAAAAAGAGCTTTCTAGAGCTACCAAAAATGGGACAGGCTGTCCCCTTGCCCTGAAGATCTTCATGCAAGGGTGAATGGTCCTTAATTGAGGAAATATGGCTATCACTTGCAACTGCCTATTTAATATCCATCCTCTAATATTTTCCCTTTCTAACCATACCTCAGTTTTATTTGGAGGTAAATAAATGTCCCAGTTCTCACCATAGAGGACCTTAGACCTTAGAGAAATTCCCTAAAATGCTGGAGCATTTTGGTAAGCTTTTGATTTCCTAATAAGAAAAGAGAGATGTGACTGGTTGGCCACCTCCCCTCTTTATTCTGCCTTGAATGCAGACGTGATGTTAAGAGCTTCAGAAGGGCTTCCCTGGTGGCACAGTGGTTGAGAGTACGCCTGCCGATGCAGGGGACATGGGTTCGTGCCTCGGTCTGCGAAGATCCCAGATGCCACGGAGCAGCTGGGCCTGTGAGCCATGGCCGCTGAGCCTGCACGTCCGGAGCCTGTGCTCCGCAACGGGAGAGGTCACAACAGTGAGAGGCCCGCGTACTGCAAAAAAAAAAAAAAAAAAAAAAAAAAGAAAAAGAGATATAGAATAAAGCCAAATAGACTAGAAAGAAAATATCAGGGTACACTGCCTATAGTAAAGGTGATGTGAAACTTTTATTAAAGAAAGAGAGAGAGAGAAAGTGTGTGTGCACGTGTGTGTGTGTACACCAGGTTTTGATGTTAAATATATTTCTTACTGTGAGTCAGGTTCAAAAATATTTGAAAGCCACTAATTAAGAGGTTTGCTGCCTAGACAAACCCTTAATTTGAATAATACAGTCTTTAGAACATTTTGTATCCTGTTTCATTTTTATGATTAAACTGACTGGAAGTAAAGTTATTCAGGGCATTGACCACTGTTAATTAAACAAATGTCTCCTGATTTTGGAATGATATGTTCTGGTTTCCTATTGCTCTTTTGGCTCATACAAATCTTCATACTTTATTTGGTGAGAGGATTGTTTGTTCTTTTGCTGCTCTTACGTCCTTCTTTCTCACTGATAGTGATTTATTTCCCAGAACATTCTCTACCTTCATTTCCATAATTCTGACGATGAGTTCCAACATTCCTACTTTCAATCTGATATAAATTCCGTTTTTTAAAATTAGACCATCTCTTTCCTTGAAATGTTCAGGAGCCGCGGTAGTGCTCTTCACTTTCTCACTTGCACAATGTGAAGACTGTGCTTTATTTCTCTTAGTTTTACTAAGTGCTTGTTGAAGGTATCAAGCAAGAGCACAGTTGCCAGAACCGATTGAGAGATGCTGGTTCTAGAGGGGAAAGATGCTGACGAAGAGGGGAATGAAGTGGTATGATTGGATACATATTGTTTCTGGAGAATTATCACATACATTGAAATAATTCAAGTGTGCCTACAAAATAATTAGAATCATACTACAAAACAAAGAGATCTCAAGGATCCTCCTAGCAGATCTGAATTTGGTCTGGAAGGAGCATTGGGAATTCCTGACTGGGTATGCCGCCAATGCCACCAGAATCTCAGGTCTTTTAAAACTTAGTGTGACCTCATGGACAGGGCTGATAAGAACTGAAGTTATTTCTGATAAAAAAAAAAAAAACAGCAGGGGACTGACTGCAAGCTTTCATTGGACCACAAGACTCACTGGTCTCTAACCTCTGTAAGGTGTCAGACTCAACCCCAGTAAGACTTTCATCTGCTGCTTTGGCCCTTGCTATGGACTGAATGTTTGTGTCTCCATCAAAATTCATATGTTGAAACCTAACTTACAAAATGAGGATATTTGGAGCTGGGCCTTTGGGAGGCTATTAGTATATAAGGGCAGGGCCCTCATGGATAAGATTAGTGCCCTTATTATAGAAAGACCCCAGAGAACTCCTTACTCCCTTCCACCATGTGAGAACAAAGTGAGGAGACAGCCATCTATGAATCAGGAAGTAAGTTCTCAACAGACACTGAATCTGCCGGCACCTTGATCTTGGTTCCCAACTTCCAGAACTCTGAGAAATTAATTTCTCTTGTTTATAAGCTAGTCTATGGCATTTATTCCATTACAGAAGCCTGAACAGATTAAGACAGCCCTCATCCCTGCCCACTGATCAAGTTTGAGCTTATCTTGCCCCAGTTCTGCCCTGACCCTCTAGTACTCATGTCTTTACCTCCATCCAGTGATGGTGCCAGGTCCCACCTCTGCCACCTTTGACTTAAGCCTTATTGCCAATGTTATGCTCCCCTCCCCTGCAGCACAGCAGATTTTGTCTTTTGCTCCACTTTGAAATTATCTGCCCACTAACTTGCCTTCTCTGCTCCCCACCATGATCATCACTAATAAATGAATATTTCGTGGTGTGCAGTACGAAAATCCCAATACTAGCAATTGCAATGTTGGGTGTTAATGCTCTGCCAGTCATCTTTTTTGCTTAAATTAGTTTGGAATTATTTTTTTTCTTATATTTGTAACCAAAAAAGAATGCTGATTGATAATGTATTAATTCCCATTCTGTTATAGATATTAATTAACATATTAATTCCAACTAGCTGTAGAACATATGACAATCTTTCTGGTCCTGTTTCCTAATCTGAAGAGTGAGGGAATTGAATTAGATTATTTATTTTCTTCTCTTTGTTTTGGCCATACCACGCAGTGTGTGGGATCTTAGTTCCCCAACCACGGATTGAAGCTGTGACCCCTGCAGTGGAAGCACAGAATGTTAACCGCTGAACCTCCAGGGACGTCCCCATGAATTATATATTTCTGAGGTCTTCCTCATATCCAAAATTATCTGAGCATACTTTTACTGGAGTTCAAAAAAGGCAAAGCAGGGACTTCCCTGGTGGTCCAGTGGTAAAGCATCTGCCTTCCAACGCAGGGGACGTGGGTTCCATCCCCGGTCAGGGAACTAAAACCTCACATGTCGCTAGGCCACTAAGCCTGCATGCCATATCTATTGAGCTCACGGGCCTCAATGAGACAGACTGCGAGCTGCAAACTACAGAGCTCACATGTTCTGGAGCCCATGCACCACAACTAAAGAGAGAAAACCCACACTCCACAACTAGAGAGAAGCCTGCATGCCACAACGAAGAGCCCGCGTGCTGCAACAAAAGATCCCACATGCCTCAACCAAGATCCCGCGTGCCACAACTAAGACCCAATGTGGCCAAAAAGATAGATTAAAAAAAAAAAAAAAAAGGCAAAACAGTCAGAAAGTGATAAAAAGTCCAGAATGGGAGACCATCAAAAATGTAAAAATCCAAATAATGGGAGAATTTTCCGGTAAATTATACATCTGATAAACAACTTGTATCTAGAACTTATAAAGAGCACTCACCACTCAATAATAAAAAGACAAACAACCTAATTTAAAAACTGGCAAAGGATCTGAATAGACACTCCTCCAAAAGAAGATACACGAATGGTCAATAAGCACATGAAAAGATTCGGAACATCATTAACCATCAGGCAAATGCAAATCAAAGCCACAATGAGATACCACTTCATACCCTCTAGGATGGTTATAATCAGGAAGACAGATAATTGGGAATCTGGGAATTGAAGTAACCTGCCCCAGTAACACTGCCACGTTTTAAAACTGGATGCAATGATAATGGCAGCAGCTGGAGCTCAGAATCCTGTTCCAACCAGGGAAATGCACGTGAACTTTGTTAAGGAAGGTAGTAGTTCAAAATATGTTTTGGTATTGTTCCATATCCTATAGACTTCATGTCCCTTTTGGCCTCCCACCTACTGAAACTGTACATTTCAGAGATTTAGGAAAAAAGGCTAATATTCAGCAGAGCAACACAATTATTTCTCAGGTTTGACTATTAGAGAATTGCATCCAGAAACAACAAGATAATAGGTTTGACTATCAGATTTGCAAGAGTGTGTGAGTGAGAAAAAGGCTTACTAAATTCCTTTATTTACTGAACTCAGTATATCAAGAACCAAGCCTGCATGGTAGAGTTTCTTCCTAAAAAATTTTTTTTTTTTTTTTTGTCTAAAAAATTTTTTTAAAAGGCCGTTTTCACCTCTGATGGCTAGGAGGATATAAGTAAGAAAAGGAGTGAAACTCACCTCTTCTTACAAATGGAAGAAGGGAGAAAAGGGGAAAGCAAAGAAGTCAAAACAAGGATTTTCACCTCCCATTCCTTGAAGGCAACCGTGTATGTGTGTGTGAGTGTGTGTATGTGTGTGTGTGGGAAAGAGATGACTGAGAGAGAGAAAGAGAGAGAGAGCCCCCAGGCTAGAGTTGGGTGCCGTCTGAAACAGCACTGTAGGGGCTTCCCTGGTGGCACAGTGGTTGAGAGTCCGCCTGCCGATGCAGGGGACGCGGGTTCGTGCCCCGGTCCGGGAAGATCCCACATGCTGGCCCCATGAGCCATGGCCGCTGAGCCTGCGCGTCCGGAGCCTGTGCTCCACAGCAGGAGAGGCCACAACAGTGAGAGGCCCGCGTACCGCAAAATAAATAAATAAATAAAACAGCACTGTGATGGGGATGGGTAGGTACGCTGAGAACCTGGGATTGAATGAACTGAGGCACTGCTCCTGGTTCCCTCAAGGCTTCAAGTGGCACTCAGGAAAATGAGACCTTCATGCATGTCTAGAAAAGAAGATGTGGACTTTCTGAGTGTGCAGGTGGACAGTAGAGGCCTGAGGTGAGCACGGGCAGGGACCCCAAGACTAGGGACACCAAGACCACAGGTGCCAACTGGAGGAGCCAGCAGATCATCCCCAAAGCCAAGATGGGATCAGGTGCATCTCAGCTCTCAGCTGAACAAGGAGGAGAGCAGTCCAGGCCTCTGCAGAGGGATCCGTGTGGACCCACCAGACACAGCTTGGGCCATGCCCCACCCACAGGTGGAGCAAAATACAAACACACAGTCACCCCAGAGACCACTCTGGAGAGGAGCAGAAAGGAGAAGTGTGAAAGTCCTAAAGGGACTAAGCATTTGTCTAAAGGAACTGTTTAAATTATTGAATTGGACGAAAGCATAAACATTTCCTTCTGATGTGGACTGAATTGTGTTCTCCCAAAATTCACATGTCCTAGCTCTTGTTACCAAGTCCAAGCTTGTATCGCTCACTGCACGATGGGCCAATAAGTTAAGAGTTGAATTGTTGGGGCAAGGGATAGGACTTTATTCAGAAAGCTAGCAGACTGAGAAGATGGTGGACTAGTGTCCCAAAGAACCATCTTACCCAAGTTAGAATTCAGGCTTCTTTTCCACTAAAAGGGGAGGGAGTGTGGCTGGTTGCTGCAAACTTCTTGGTGCAGGAACCCTTGGTGCAGCTGTCCAGGTAGGTCTGGTCACCATGTTCCTATAAACCTCCAAGACAAATGTTATTCTCTGTTCTGCAACTTTTTACCTCTATATGAATGGAAAAGTGTTATACCTTTAAAGGTCAGAGTCTTGAGAGTGGGCTATTCTGTATATTTCAGGCTATAGGCAATATTGTTTTACAAAATGTGTAGAGGAGGCATGACTAAGCACAAGCAACAGAGCACAGAGGTTAGAGCTAAAGGGACAGATACAATATGGAGTCAGTTTTGTTCTTCTCTGTTACACTCCGACCCCAGTACTTCAGAATGAGACTGTATCTGGAGATAGGTCCTCTAAAAGGTGATTAAATTAAAATGAGGCTTTTAGGGAGAGCTTTAATCCAATCTGGCTGGTGTCCTTATAAGAAGAGCATAAAAAAAAAAAAAAAAAGAAGAGGATATTTGGACACAGAGAGACAGCAGGAATACATGTGAGCAGAGGAAAGACTGTGTAAGGACACGGGGAGAAGGTGGCCATTTGCAAGCCAAGGAGAGAGGCCTCGGAAGAGACCAAACCGGCCAGCACCTTGACCTTAGCCTTCCAGCCTCCAAAACTGTGAGAAAATAAATTTCTTTTGCTCAAGCCATCCAGTCTGTGGTATTTTTTATGACAGCCCTAGCAACCTGTTAAACTCTTCTGCCTCCTGTCTATCCAATAGGTGAAGGTCTTAGGGAAAATCAAACCACTCAATAGGAAAATAAAGAAGCTATATTTTCTTAAAGTTGATCAAATTATTTAGAAAACCTTTACTTACTAAACCAGGATATATTCAAAAGCAACCCCCCTCTCCCAAAACTATTTCTTTAACATTTCTAATTGTATTTTTAAAAATTAAGTTAGCACAATTTATTCCAAATTAATGAAGTAAACCATATTTTAATTTCAAAGTCAGCCTTACAGAATTCTGGTTTCTTTCTATCTCCCATTCAATAAAAATAAAAGCACATATTTTCCCACTTTATTTATTTTTTAAAATTTATTTATTTTATTTATTTATTTTTGTCTGCATTGGATCTTCATTGCTGTGGGCAGGCTTTCTCTAGTTGTGGTTAGCAGAGGCTACTCTTCGTTGAGGTGCACTGGCTTCTTGCTGCAGAGCACAGGCTCTAGGGCACAGGCTCAGTAGTTGTGGCGCTCGGGCTCAGTTGCTCCGTGGCATTTGGGATCTTCCCGGACCAGGGATCGAACCCGTGTCCTCCTGAGTTGGCAGGCGGATTCTTAACCACTGTGCCACCAGGGAAGCCCTATTTTCCCACTTTAAAGGCACCTGAAATTAACTTTAGAAATATTTCCCCACAACTGATATTTGAATGTATGTTGTTCTTTTGTTCTCTGTGGTCCACAGTTCTATTTTATATATTAAAATTTAAAACTGAGTCCTCATCACAAGAAGAAAATTTTCTTTCCTTTCTTTTCTTCTCTGTTTTCTTTTTATTGGATCCACATGAAGATGGAAGTTAGCTGAACCTAATGTGGTCATCATTTTGCAATATATGTAAATCAAACCATCATGCTGTATGCCTCAAGCTTATACAGGGATGTATGTCAGTTATTTCTCAATAAAACTGGAAAAAAAATGAAATAGAGACGAGGAATTTCCTCATGAATATTTCTAAACAGGGACATTATGTGAAGGGAACTGGGACGAACGTGGCCAGTCCTCGGTCAGGACCGCTTTTCTCTTTTCAGGCACAGGGCTTTCCCCTCCTCATTGTAAGTAGGACAGTTGGTGCCTTAGCCTGTCACCTCATTCAAGCTGAATTGTGCAGAACAAAACCGCTGCCTTTGACTGGGAACACGGTGCCTGGACACTGTGTGCTCCCAACTGTGCACATTTCCATTTGTTGTCCGTGGAAATTTTTGTGAAGTCTTTAATAGTTGTAGCGGATGAAACACCATTTCCTAATGTTCACAACTTCCATTTGCAATAGTTTAATTGAAAACAGACCCTTCCGACAAGTGGCAGACCAACACTGTCTGAACTTCTGAAAAGAGGAGTTTCTAAGCACTTGCACCCTCCTCGCAGACCACTCTGCCCACCTCTCACAGCAGATAATATAGCCAGAAAGGGGGCCCTTGGCTTTGACTGGAGGATTTTCTGGTTAGTCACAGTGCCTCCTCCTTTTCCGAGCATAGAGTTGTCTGTCTCAGAGCAGAGAATGTGTGAATTCAGCACAAGACTCCCCTGGAGATATGCAAATGCAAAGGAGGGATGACTATTTGGATGGAACTTGTCAAGTCAGTGAAGGTGGCATGAGGATGTTTCAAGGATGAGCAGGGCAAGGTGAAGATCTGTCACGTCTGAGCAGGGGTGGAAAGCAGGTCACCCACGGAACACACAGGCACCTGTGTTTCTCTTCTTTTAAAATCTATTGTTCTTCCAAAAAAGATTTCCTACTAGTGGGTAAGAATCCCCAAATGCAAAAAATATGAACACTGTTAAAATTGCTGTGTCGCTTTTTGGAAACCATGTTTTCTCTTTGTTTCCAAGAAAGCTCCTCTTCCTCCCCCTCCCCCTCCCTCCCCTCCCCCTCCCCCTCCCTTTCCCCTTCCTCTTCCTCCCCTCCCCCTCCTCCCCTCCCCCTCTGTGTCCCCTCCCCCTCCCTCCCCCTCCCCCTCTGTTTCCCTTTCCTCTTCCTCCCCCTCCTCCTCCTCCTTCTTCTTCATTTTCAATAAAATGTTATTTCTGGACATGGTCAAAATTCAAGAGGTATAGGGATTTCCCTGGTGGCACAGTGGTTAAGAATCTGCCCGCCAATGCAGGGGACATGGGTTTGATCCCTGGTCTGGGAAGATCCCACATGCCGCAGAGCAACTAAGCCCACATGCCACAACTGCTGGACTTGTGTGCTGCAACTACTGAAGCCCGTACGCCTAGAGCCTGTGCTCTGCAACAAGAGAAGCCACTGCAGTCAGAAGCCCATGCATCGCAATGAAGAGTAGACCCCGCTCACTGCAACTAGAGAAAGCCCATGTGCAGCAACAAAGACCCAACGCAGCCAAAAATAAATAAATAAATAAAATTTTAAAAGCTGTATAAAAAGAAATACTGTATAACAGTATTTTTTAAAGTGCTGAAATACTTCCCTCAAAGAGTAAAGAAAAGTACAGAAATGTTATTTAAAAAAATCCACCTTTGTGTTCAATTCCCCCTCTGAAGACAATCACTATTACCAGTTTCTTATGTCTATTTCCAGAGATATTCCACATATAAGCGTATTCTGCGTATTTTGAGCCCTGCAAAAACAAAGCAAGATTTGCAACCCAGTAAAAGACCATTCTTGTTGTTCCCAAGGAGAAAGGCGTGGTCATTCTGTGGAGCATGTGAGATCATGAGGCTCCCTCCTAGACTTTCTGATCCATGTAGAATTCCCTACAGGAGGATTGTCCAGCTTTTCATCCATGGATTAGAAGACACACCCCATCCCTGCTTAGGTTAGACACAATAAAATCTCTTCCAGAGTAGTTCCATTTCTAAATTGCAGGGCATGAATGAGTTGATTATTTTGCCAGCAGCAGCTCTGTGGATTTCCTCTTTGGTCTACAAATGTGAATCAATCAGTCTGTGTATTGGTCAGCTTGGGCTACCGTAAAAAAATACTATAGACTGGATGCTTAAACAACAGACATTTTTTTCTCAGTTCTGGAGGCTGGAACTATAAGACCAAGGTGCTAGCAGGTTTGGTCCCTGGTGAGACCTCTCTTCCTGGCTTGTAGATAGATGTCTGCTTTCTCCTTGTGCCCTCCCATGGACACAGCCTTTCCCCTGTGTGAGGGCGGAAGGAGAGAGAACTCTCTCGTGTCTCTTCCTCTTCTTGTAAGGGCACCAGTCTTGTCAGATTAGGGCCCCATCCTTATGAGCTCATTTAACCTTAATTACTTTCTTAAAGGCTCTATCTCCAAATAGAGTCACACTGGGGCTTAGGGCTTCCACATCTGAATTTGGGGCAGGGAGACACAATTCAGTCTATAACAGTTAGCAACAGTGAGAAATATTTTATAAAATAATAACAGCTACTATTCATTTAAGTACCTACTATGTGTTGGGCAATGTATAGCATGCTCTGTGCATATTATTTATAGTTCTCAAAATAGGCATTATTACACCCAGGGTGATGCTCAAAATACTTAACAGTTGACGTGGTTTGAGTGCTGACCAGTCTGAACGAAAATTGGGTATAAACAACCAGAGTGGTTATTGTTCCAGTGCGTGCAGGCTAAAGATGAGCTCCAAAGAATCTACTGCTCAGGTAAAGAGGGGAAATTTGGAGGTTAGGTGAATTGTACAAGCTCACACAGATGGAAAATTGTGGAGCAGGGACTGGAAAACACGTCTGTCTGGCTCAACATCATTTTGCGCCTCTGCCGCCATGCCAGGAGCTATCTGTCAGAGTTCTCCATATTTCTCTGCCTCAGTGAGCCTTTGGGTGTGTTCCATCACGTCCACAACTTGATTACAGTGCCTGCCATGGAAGAGGCTGGCTTAATATCAAGGTCAATTTGCCTGCTGGCTCCTCTCTGAGCTGCCCCAGACCTTGGTGCAAGGGTCTTCCTCCCTTCCACTCTTTGGCTCATATCTGACAGAATTGCAGGGTTTATGAATCTGGGTGTTTTGGGGTTTTGTTAAGATTTTTTTTTGATGTGGACCATTTTTAAAGTCTGTATTGAATTTGTTACAATATTGCTTCTGTTTTTAAGGCTGGGAGGCATGTGTGATCCTAGCTCCCTGACCAGGGATCAAACCTGCACCCTCTGCATTGGAAGGTGAAGTCTTAACCACTGGACCACCAGGGAAGTCCCCTGAATCTGGGTCTTTGTACTGGGTCTAATCTGTCTTTCCCAAAAGATATATCCTTTGCTTCCTTCCATGAATTTGACCTCCACTGTCTATCAGGTGTGGGCTACTCCTGATCAAGTACAGATTACACGTTTATCTGAGTCGATATCAGGCCTTGGACTTCAGCCTGATTATCCAGCATGAAGTAACAAATACCAAATACAACACTTCCTGAGTGCTCCATTTCTGGGCTAAATCTTTTCTTTGAGCTACTGCTACTTCAGTGACTAAGGGTTTCCTTCATATGCCTTCCCCCCAATAAACTCTTCATATTCTAAGTGCTCCTCATTCTTTCTTCTTTTTCTGTTTTTTTTCTCTTGCTCTCATATTTCCCTTTATTCTCTTCTCCTTTTTCTATTTTGCCTCTGACTTAGGGCTGTGTTCACACATACGCATAAGCAGCCTTCACTCTTAAGGCTTAAGAACACCCCTGTCTCCTGGGTTACCAGGGGCTCTGTGTATTTATGAGACATTTCTGAGACCCTCCATCCGTCAGTCTGTGATATCTACAAGCAACTTGGAATTAGTCCAAGTTCAAGGCACTTTCATTAAAGATTAAAAGGCATCCTCGCTCATCCCAGACTACCATCCTTCCCCCAAATGTGACCTTGTCCAAAGGAAAAAGGAAATTCTCTGTTATCCGTGAATTTTCTATGACATTCAAATTTTACCTGGATGCATCCTCTATTTCTTCAATCAAGTCTCATTGTGTATAGTATTCTCTGGTCCTACATCCTGCTCTACTCATTGTCACTAGAATCGATATTTGCAGTATAAGCAGAACCTTGTTCTGAGGATAATTCCAAAGGTACTTAGTGCTTTGACAAATGAAAAGCCTTTTTTTTTTTTTAGCTGCCCTTTGTGTGACACACACTAAATGTTGTGTTTCCTTCTGAGTTATGTGTAATGTGCAAATTCCAGGCACTCCTTGACAAGAGCTTGTAATAATAAACTGCCTCTCGACAGACTTCCCCTCCCTGAAATGTGTCCCTCTATGGCCCCAAAGTTCTCGGTCTAAGGGTGAAGCCCTGATCACTTTTCTTTTTGTGCCATAAGTGAAATGACGATGAACACATCAGCTTCGCCATATTGGAAAACTACCTAGTCGAGGAATGGGTGGCGTCCATACGCCAAAACCCCCTCTGTGAGGTGTGCTTTACACCCTCAGGCCCGAGACTTGCTCTGGGAATGGACTCATTCCCACACTTGCACGGCTGTAGTCAATACCTAGAGATTAAGGGACATCTGGAAAAAGCAGTTTAGATCCTGAAACAGAAACCTCAGAAGTGGTTCCAGGCTACTCAAGAGCTGCTGTTTGTCCCTCTGTTTGTCACTCAACAAATATTTACTGAGCACAGCCTCTGTGCCAGACCCTAGAGTGGGTTTGTTTTTTTTTCTTCTTCAAATCTCAACTGTGTTTTTATTTCTTTTAAGCAAGCAGTGGTATGAGTCTTTTTAAGTGTCTCTTTTTGGAATGGCTTATAGAAAACAGCACCTTGGGACCTCTAGCTCTATGTCCCCCAAATTTTCTTTCAAGAATCTCATCCAGGAAGTTTCTTTAAAGAACATAATTCACCTGACCTAAGTCAGGTTGATTTAGGTCAAAACAATCTGAAAACTAGATGTGTCCCACTGGAAAGCCTCAAAATTTCTCTAGTTCCTCAAAAATGCCAATATATGCCACTCTACTATAGGTCAAGGAGGACGGCAATCCAAAGGTATCACTTGTTGATATTCCCAGATGGGGAGTGTCCAGCAGTGGGGGAAACAGGCCTGGGCACCGGCTTTGGGGAGCAGACAGTCAGGCCTGCAGCGGTATCTCTTTGCTCCTTGCTGTGGCCTGTCACCCAGGGCACTGACGGGCAGCGGGGTGAGCTGCTGAGCCAGAGGGAGGTTGCCTTGCTTCTGCAATGCCCTGTAATCAGGCCCCGGGGAGCCTCCCATGTGGCACCTGAAACACTGTAGGTGAACCTCAGTTTTTGAAATCTGCCCTGAAGGTATCAAAGGCCTTGGCTTTTTCTGGTTGGGGAAATTTTGACAAAGATTTAACACAGGAATCTGACAAGCAGTTCCTATACCTAATGTTAAAGGGAAGACAGCCTGGGGAGAGATCAGAGATCAGTTTTCAAGAAAGTTTAGTCTCGTTAGGGTGGATTTGTGACTGCTGCCAGGGTCTCTGAACACTCAGCAAGTAAATGCAGATGACATTTGCTCAAGTTAATGCTATACCTTGAATGAGTGTAAAAGGGTCACTGTCTTTCCCCTAAGCTCCCCAAATAATCGTTCCTGCTTCTTATCATCTTTGGCCCCAGGAGGGAAAGGCTCCCATTTAAGCCTTTCTTTCTTTTGAACTTAGTGCCATCTGCCTTCTGCAAAGAATTGTCCTAACATTGCTTTTGAAAGGAATTACTTGAAAAGTTCTAAAAACCAGCAGTTTGGGGCCCTGTTAAAAAAACAAAAACGAAACAAAACAAATACACAAAAACCTCCAGTCATTCAGTGACTCACTCTATCACTGCCATTTGTTTACTTCAAAACCATTATCATTCTTTTTTTAAAAAATATTTCTTTGTTTATGTGGCTGCTTCGGGTCTTAGTTGCGGCACACGGGCTCTTCTTTGCAGAAGGTGGATTCTTAACCACTGGACCACCAGGGAAGTCCCTAAAATCATTATAATTCTTCAGGACGAGAAGACTTAGAAAGAGGATGATGAATGACTTATTTTAACTCTGGTGACTAAAACACAGTAAACTTCTTGTTTCCAAGGGGCACTTAGAAACGTAATTCCTCCGTTTCTTCTTTATTATTCCAACTTTCTAGACGATATTTAAAGAATGGGTTGGTATTCCCCTGGGTCCCATGAAAGTTCCAGCCTGTCTAATGCCCAGCAAATACCTTTTAGCTGATACACTGAGATGTGAGTCAACGTGTTGACAGGGAGCTCCGTGTTGTGTCTGCTTCTGCTTGCTCCTGGTTCAGGGAGCTTTGGAATCCACATGCAGCTCTGGAGGTGTAGCTGTGGCCCAGGGTATAGTTCACTGGACCAAAGTTCCCCTTAACTTCACAGGTTTGCTCCTTTCAGAAATGACCTACTATTTGACTGGAGGACACTTTAGCAGGAAGGCACTGGGCTCTACAGTGGGAATCTCTCAGAGGTACAGAATTGTGTTCAGTCTGAACCCCAGTTCCGAGAGCCTCGGGTGTGAACTGGGATTTGAGTGTTGGGCAGGATGGTCCCATGGCCTACTGAAGTTTGCTAGCATTCATCCTAGGTTCAAGGGCTCACAAAAAGCTCTCAAATTTTATTGTAGAAAGCACCTTGAAGGAAGCCACATAGTGTAACTGATTCCCTTTGCTGTATAGCAGGAACGAACACAACATTGTAAATCAACTGTACTCCAATAAAAATTAATTTTAAAAAATTAATAAAGGAAGCCACATTACCAAACCCTGGAAATGAAAGCTATGCATGTCGTCAGTACATCTCTGAGTAGGTCGTTCTTGAAGTTGTTGGCAAATCTCCGTCTATAGAAACGTTCTTCTCTGCTGCACGGTTCAGGGTTTCCCATTTCTAAATTCAGATCATCACACTGCTATACCTTAAAGTGATTTAAGGATTGACTTATTAAAATGTTACTTCATTTTATTGCCTGACCATGCAAGCATAACTTTGGAATTCATATTGCTCTACCAGATGACTGCATTTTTAATAGGGCGGACATTTCTTATCGGTTACAGGTTATTACTTGCGGGCAATTTTGTGATTACTTTCTTGAAGGTTTTTGCTGTTTAACCAAGAGAAATTAGTGATTTTCATCACTCAAGGAAGGGTTAAAAAGTTTATTTAAAGAGAAATAGTATTTTCTTAAATGTGATATCTTGAAGGGTACAATAAGCTGGTTATAATGGATCTAACCTGGCAATTCGGCCTTGTACTCTTCTCTTAGTCCTGGTGAGATGCTGGGTTGGGCTGGGGGGGAAGGGGGTGGTGCAGGTGTTGAAAGAGGAGCAGAGAGAAGGTCAAGTGCAATTCAGTGCACAGACAGCCAAATCCAACAGGACTGGGATCTAAGTCTGTTTAGACTTATCTGCATGACTCTGCCCCTTCCCTCACACAATCAGCTAATCGTGCTTGGCATGTGGCTTTTATCTTCCTGAAAGAAGGTAAATCATATAGACAAACATTCATTGTACCCTTGCTATGCGAAGGTCGTGTACTCAGTAAGCTCTTTAGGGGAATACCAAGGACTATAAGGCACATTGTTGGAGCTCTTAAAGTCTTTGATTTGGCAGGGGTGAAGTTAGACACCATTAAAGGCAGTAGTGAAGATGTCATCGGTAGCAGTTGTGGGGGTGGGAGTAGGGTTGGTACCTGTCCCCTCCAAAACTCCTCCTTGGGCTTCTCTTACATGTGCTCCAGTGAATGTGAATAAAGTGGTGAGTCAGTCCCGATGTACACAAGGCCCGTTCTCCCCAGTGCAGAACTTCTCCCATAGCAGTGCTTGGGATCCAGAAACATAAGTGAGGACTCCCTCGCCTGCCTCCCGGCCTTTGAGTTGAAGGCTGGGCACGTGGATCCAGCTCAGTGTCCATGGTCCTGGCAGTTTCAGGAAAAAGCACTGGATCTGAGAGTCTGTGGACGGACTACTTTGAAGGAAAAACGTGGCATTGTTGTTTCTTAGGTCAAACATAAATAATTAGACACATATTCTCGCTGCATTTAAATCACAGCCACTCCAAAAAATTTTAGTGAACATTTTTCCCTTAAGCCATAGGAATTTCTTTCTTTTAGAAATTATTTTTATAGGACTCTAGGAGGTTACTGAAGAATAAGTACATTAACCAGGGAGACAAAACTGGGGTTACCGTCACGAAAAAATGACCTTTGGATAAACTCTGTTTTCTTTCACCTAATTAGGTATTTCCAATGGAATGTTGGTAGTCTGGAATACAAAATACAAAGATTTTAATATGTAACTAGGAATTTAAAACATTAAGAAACTTTTTTGCATGGTGCAACGTGAAGAAAGAATTCTGAGAAATGCTCTCAGATATTCGTGTTTGTTTTTATCTTAAGAATTGCCCAACTGTCAGTGGTCTTTGTCATATATCAGAATGCAAGTAAATTGATTTCTTGAAACCACTATTAAGAAAGAACGACCAGAAATCAGTTATCAGTGTGCCACGCGTAACTGTGTAATTTATTCATGCGTGACTACCCATTTTGATGTAGAGGAATAGAAAGGGAAATTCAGTTTTGTATTAAGGCCATTTGTATTAGAAATCATGACTTATTCTCAAGGCTGTCTTCTTTTTTTTAAAGATTTTTTTGACATGTACCATTTTTTAACGTCTTTATTGAATTTGTTACAATATTGTTTCTGTTTTATGTTTTGGTTTTTTGGCCATGAGACCAGGGATCGAACTCGCACCCTCTGCATTGGAAGGCGAAGTCTTAACCACTGGACCACCAGGGTAGTCCCTCAAGGCTGTCTTCTGATTTACTGGATATGTATATCTATCAGCCTACTTTTTTTTTCTTTATAAGATTTCTTATCTGTTTTCTAAAACAGAATATCTATATTATTTCTCAGGATGATAGAAAAAATTACACTGACTATAAAATGCAGATAACTGAAATAAAAAGCTATATTATTCTTATTCCCCCAAAGTTAATCACTGTTAAGATTTTGATATATATCTCCCTTCTAGTCTTTTTTTTAAACATAACAAAAATCATATTTAAAAAAAATAACATGCATACTGTTTTTGCAATGTTCTTTTTAAATTTAATGTTTTCCATGTCAATTTTGTCTGGAATAAATGTATCACCCTAAATTATTTTGCAAGATTCAGATTATGGGTAATATTATGACATTTGGGGTGAATGTCAGCAGGAAAATGTTTTGGACACAGAAACATAAAAGACATAAAGGCAGAATTAATGCTAATATTCCCTAATCTAAGAATGGTGCATTTTTCTCAGACCATGTGTGGTATAGTTTGGATAAAATAGAACGAATAAATTAAAAATGACAACAATGTCTTTGTTTTAGGGCTGCCTTTCCCTCCCTACTGGAGTTAAACAGGGTACAAGTGACTTTTATATGAGGGTTGATTTTATATATTTAATTTTCTGACACTTATGATGTATCTTTTAAAACATAAAGGATGTTATTACTACTAACAATTTGTCTCAGGAAAGAACACACTTCCTGTCAGTCCTTTACCACCATTTATATTAGAATCATTTCTTTTGAATTTGTTTTTCTGTGATCTTAATATGGCGGAATAATTGGACAATTTGCTGAGTTGTGGCCTAAGAGGAATGACACGCATTGACACTAGAAGTTAGTGTTTTAAAGACAGAGAATCCAAAGGAAAATCTAGAGAAACACACACCAAAAAATAAAACCTGGGCGATTGTTCAAGAACCACTTCACTAGGGAATTGCCCTCTCTGGCTGGTTCGTCTAAGGCAGTGCCATGCCTCCTACCAGCTATAGACATGCCAGTGGGCAGGGTCAGATTTTAATCTGTCTCCATTGTGGAGATGGATTAGTATTGGTTGACGGAGCTGAAATTATATAAATATTTTGAAATCTATGAATTATAACTTCCTTTTGTAAGTGTGGCACAAGGCTGACTCAGCAGCTGCTGCTTCATCTTCCAAGCACCGTCTGCAGGTGTATGCGTTCCCTATGCCACTTGCCCTCATCCCCATTCCTGGTCACATCAGCAGACACGTAGATGACAATCTGTGGGTGCTGGCACCCTCACCGTGCTGTTGTGAGGGGCTTCCTTGCACACAGGTCCAGGAAATAGAATGGAGGCTGAGGGCCACCCTCTCTGGAGCTCGGGAACACGTGCTCAGTGAATCCAGCTCATCAATTCATTCACGCTCCGCACATGTCTTTGTATATGCCTGGCTGTAACTTTTACCACCATGTTGATGAACCCAAATGCAAACATGCTTCCTATTCAACAAACAGGCACATACTAGGGTAGTTTGATAAAGCTGGCTGCCTAGGAAAAATAAATTAAAAATAAAAAAAATAATTTTAATCTGCATAATTAAAAATATTGCCCCCAGATTAAAATATGGTGCTGCATGTGTATGTTGGCTCAACAAATCTTATCAAATTAATATCCACAGCCAAGAAGTTCAATGACAAATACATAGACACTTTGGCTTGGTCTAAACCTTCCCTATCACTCCTCTTCCAGGTGAGAATTTGAGTTAATTTCATGTCTAACTGCCCAGTGTTTCTTTATGTACAAGCAAACAGGACACATTTTTATTTTCCCCTTTTCCTACCCAAAATATTGTATAAGTTGACTGCTCTGCACTTTGCTCTTTTTTTTAATATATCTTAGAGAGCTTTCTGTACTAATATAAAGGGAACATTCTTATTCATTTTCAAAGCAGTTTATTGAGATATAATTCACAGATCACACAATTCACCCATTTGAAGTGCACAATTCAATAGTTTTTAGTATATACACAGAACTGTGACTCCATCATCACAATCAATTTTACAACACTTTTATTACCTCCAAATTAACCCTGTACCCTTTAGCTGTAACCCACCAACATTCCTGCTCTGTTTCCTTGTCCAAGGCAACCATTAATCTACTTTCTGTCTCTATACATGTCTATTCTGGACATTTCATACAATTGGAATCATACAACGTATGGTCTTTTGTAACTGGCTTCTTTCATGAAATGTAATGTTTTCAAGGTTCATCCAGGTAGTAGCACTGCTTTTTTTTTTTTTTTTTTAAGCTGCATAGTGCTTTATTGTGCAGAGGTACCATGATCTGTTTAATCATTCCCTTATTAGATGCATATCTTTGCTCTTTCAAGCATTGCTGCAGTGAGCAACCTTGAACACCTGTCATGTTTTATGTGTGCTGGCACACATGTGTTACCCATTCCCAGAACTGAGGTTTCTGGAGCAGATAGTCAACACGACTGTAATTTTGCTAGATGTGGCCAACTCACTCTATTGCGCTCCCACCAGCCATGTATTAGGTCCCACCAGCCAATTCCTCACAGCCTTACCAGCAGAGCATGCTGTCAAACTCTTGAATTTTTGCCAGCCTGGTGGGTTCTTTTTGTTTGTTTTTTAAAAAGCATCTCAGACTGTGTGGTTTTCATGTGCATTTTTCTGAAAGTGATTGAGATTGAGATCCATATGCATGGACAAATCTCGTGATATCCTTGTCTGAACTACATTGTCTTGGCTTCATCAGAGCGGTGGTTACAGTCTGTCAGCTCTGATAACTTGATTCCCTGCAAGTGTTTGATTTTCACATCTTTTGCATTTTGTGACAGAGATCTGGTCATTATAGTACTGATGATTATAATAAAGGCATATATTTTTAAGCATAAATAATTGTCTTCTTTTTTTTTTTTTTTTTTTTTTTTTTGCGGTACACGGGTCTCTCACCGTTGTGGCCTCTCCCGTTGCGGAGCACAGGCTCTGGATGCGCAGGCTCAGCGGCCATGGCTCACGGGCCCAGCCGCTCCGCGGCATGTGGGATCCTCCCGGACCGGGGCACGAACCCGTGTCCCCTGCATCGGCGGGCAGACTCTCAACCACTGCGCCACCAGGGAAGCCCAATAATTGTCTTCTTAACATATGTCACAAGAGAACTATAATTTATTTCCAAATTAGTTTGATCTTTTTTTTGATTAATTGAATAAAAAATTCTCTTTCACCAATGATGATTACTTTGGTTGGCTACATGACTATCCTTATTATGAAACTATAATTCATATGAAATAAAAACAAAACATCTATTTATGACCAACTGAATTGCTTTATTATATGTTTGATACCTGTCACCAGTCCCATTTGGAATTTCTCAGAAAATATAAGCTCTAGTATTTCCTGGGGGTTGGGGGAACGCAGTTTCTCTGAATATCCTCTCCCTTTCTTTAGACATTGTTTCAAGGGAGTTTTTCCATTTGAAACTAAGGTTTCTTTAAAGAGTAAGCAAGTCCATATATGTTCTGATTTATTTATGCTTAAGGGACTGAAATTCAGAGACTTTTACACAAGTTATGTGCATATTTTCTAGGCAGTAAGTCATTAAAGAGAGGTAAACATTTGTCTCTCAAAGAACACTGCTAGTCCTTGAGGTTTAATTTTCGTATCTGTCTAAGGCACTCTAGGGTATCAGAACAGGACAGCAGAGATTCTCAGTGGGTGACCCTAGAAGTCCTGAAAGGAGCAATGGTGAAGGTAGGGTTACTGGGCAGGCCCTCAGGATTAATGGTTTCAAAGCAAAACCAGAAGCAAGGCTGTTCTAACTTGTAAATGGACTGTCCTGGTGCTTCCAGAGAACGGGCACAACACAAGAGAGCTGGATTTGGAACAATGAATAACTGCTAGCAGGGGCCACAAGTGCTCTTGAGGGTACCACCCCCAGCATCTGCAGCAGGAAGAAGTATAAACTAAAGGTCACACCCTCTTTGATAAGTCTCACAAGTAAGCTGGAATTCTCTGAGAAGCCACACCATTTATTATTAGGAATAACAACCACAATGACAGCCACAATAATAATACATTGATTCTACTTATTTGTGGTCATTCTATAAAGTCACTGCAAACATTAAATTAGCAAATACTGAAGCATTGCACCTAGGTGTCATACACGGTTAGGTTCCTATGACTCTCTGGGCATACCAATCAATACATAACCTTGTTTTCTGTGTGAACTCACAGCCAACAACACTAACTCATGCGTGGAGGAAGTATATTTAACACATGTTCAGGAACACTGGATATCTCTCTGGCACTACACTTGGGGGCCATTTTAAACAGCAAAATCACCAACAAAAGCACAAAAATGCAAAAGACGTAGCACTAAATAGATCCCTAAAAGGACACATTACCAGTCTGAGAGCTGACACAAGAAAGTAGCGTGTCACCTTGTTTGACTTCAGTTGAGGACAGTGCACAAAGGGTGACAAATCTCTGCTCTGTGTACATCCACTCGCAGCGCAAGCACCGTGAGTATTGATTTGGGAGTTACAATAAATTTTCGCCAGTAGGCAAATTTGCAAGTAGGGGATCTGAATAATGAGGAATGACTAACTGTAATCACTTAGAAACAAAATTCGCCCCTACCGTTGAGGAACACCACACTAGCTGCAGAAGCAATAGAGTAGCTGAGCTGACCTGTGACGCAGAGCACGTAAGTGGGGCGGAGCCACACGTGGGGTCAGCTTGGGGTCTGACGCTAACATCTTGTGAACCTCTGAACAGGTCGTGGAAGTTCATTGTGCCTCCAGTTTTCTCATCAGCAAAACTGATCTACTTACTTCAAAGGGGCGTTCTGAAGCTAAAATATACATAGGAAACCCAAGTGGATTAAATAAATTAGAAAAAAGAATTCAGGGGTGGTTATTCTATGAGAGAGTAGTAGATGCCACTTTTATTTTCTTCTTTGTAGCTCTCTAAATTATTTCACGATAATCTCGGTTTGGTATGCATAATATTTATAATAAAAAAAAAGTTAAGGGGTAATAGCACCGGTGAGAATAACATACATTCATATGAAACTGCTTTGAAAAAAAGTACTGTTAAAGATTAAAAAGTGTCATTTTCCATGCAATATATCAATGGGTACAATAGGTTAGTAAACTGAAATGAAATTCCAACTAGCTCTGTCACGGCTAGAAAAACAAGACCCACCTGGTTTGTGTAGTAATCTTGTCGTGAGAGGTGTTTGGCTCGGACACCTGCCTTTATAACATTAACGGGAGCTCTCCTGCACTCTGCCTGCCTGCCTCATGGAGCTGCCAGAACCGCCCTTGTCTTATTTACATTGAAAGAAAAACAGAGGGGGTGGAAGTTGCTGGGCTATTTTCCACTGTAACAACACCCACTCTAAACCAGGGAGAAACGGAATCTAAGACAGTGTATGAAGAAGTCTGCACTACCTTCCCCTTGATTTAGTAAGGTAATTTTTCTTTTCTTTTTTTGGGTCGGGGCCATACCATGCAGCGTGTGGAATCTTAGTTCCCCTACTAGGGATTGAACTCATGCCCCCTGCTGTGGAACCTCAGAGTCTTAACCACTGGGCCACCAGGGAAGTCCAGTAAGAAAAATTTTAAAATGTAACACTGTTGTGTTCTTTCAGTTCCAGGAGCTAACTTGACCCACTGTTTTAGAAGCACACTTCATCTTGGCACTTTTGAACAAAGAACCAGTTTGTCTGACTCAGAAGTGCACTGCCTTCCATAAACAGATTTCTCCCTGTCCCTTTGATGGGAAATGTGATTCTTTTTCATTTTCTAATCTAAACTGTCCCTGGGTGGGGCTGAGGGCAATTCCCCAGCTGTGATGCTGCATGGGAGATGGTTGGCTCTCCATGCTAGGTAATGTGATCCTAAAATAGATTAAAGAATGAAGCCTAAGCCTTTTCGGTTCTGGCCCCTGACTTACATAAAACACAAACCTGGTTAATATATTTTATTGATTCCTAAGGAATTAAGTCCCTTGCAAAATTCAGCAAGAGCATCACTGTTGAAAGGTTTAAAATTGGTTTTAAATACACCAGAATGGAAAAAAAAGTGCAGAACTAACAAAGAATGATCTATGTGGTTATTACTATTTAATAATAAGAAAAATAAAGTAATTAATGTTTACTGAAGTGAACACTGTTTTAACATTAATTCTGTTAACACAACTAAGGTACTGTGTTAGGCGGATTTAGAACATGAACTGTGTTCCATGAAGATTGTCCACATAAAATCTACAGTTTCACAGTAATCCTTCTAAAGGTCACTTGAGAGGAACCCAGAAATGCTAGTTAACTTAGTAAGGGAGTAGAGAAACAGCAAAAATTGGGGGTAATTAGCAGCCTACATGGAATATTTTTGTACCCCAGACAAATTACTTAGAGCAATCCAGACAAGATCTGCTCCTAGAGTAACAGAAAACAAACCTGACTCCATATTGGATCTATTCCTTTAGCTTTAACCCTTATGCTCTGTTGCCTGTGCTTCATCATGAGGGCTCTGCACCTTTGTAGAAAAAAATGTTGCCTGTAGCCTGAAATATACAAGAAAGTCCATTCTCAAGGTTCTGACCTTTAAAGGTATAACACTTTTCCATTCACATAGAGATAAAAAGTTGCAGAACAGGACCACTTATTGAAGAGGCTGTCTTTTCTCCATTGTATATTCTTGCCTCCTTTGTCATAAATTAGGTGACCATATATGCATGGGTTTATCTCTGGGCTTTCTATTCTGTTCCACTGATCTATATTTCTGTTCTTGTGCCAGTACCATACTGTCTTGATTACTGTAGCTTTGTAGTATAGTCTGAAGTCAAGGAGCCTGATTCTTCCAGCTCCGCTTTTCTTTCTCAAGATTGCTTTGGCTGTTTGGGTTCTTTTGAATTTCCATACAGATTGTAGAATTTTTTGTTCTAATTCTGTGAAGAATGCCATTGGTAGTTTGATAGAATGAAGGAAGTCAGAAAGAGAAAAACAAATACCGTATGCTAACGCATGTATATGGAATCTAAAAAAAGGTACTGACAAACCTAGTGGCAGGGCAGGAATAAATATGCAGGCATAGAGAATGGACTTGAGGACATGGGTGGTGGGGAGGGGAAGCTGGGGCAAAGTGAGAGTAGCATTGACATCTATATACTACCGAATGTAAAATAGATAGCTAGTGGTAAGCAGTCGCATAGCACAGGGAGATCAGCTCGGTGCTTTGCACCGACGTAGAGGGGTGGGATAGGGAGGGTGGGAGGGAGGATCAAGAGGGAGGGGATATGGGGATATATGTATGCATATAGCTGATTCACTTTGTTGTACCACAGAAACTAACACAGCATGGTGAAGCAATTACACTCCAATAAAGATGTACAAAAAAAGTTGAAGAACAGAGACTAACATTTCTCTTATTGGAGGTTTATAGAAACATTGTGACCAGACCTACATGGAGAGCTGCAAGAACAAAGGATTCCGGCACCAAGAAATCTGCAACAATCAGCCACACCCCCTTCCCTTTTAGTACAAAAGAAGCCTGAATTCTAACTCCGATTAAGATGGTTCTTTAGGACGCTAGTCCACCATCTTCTCCATCTGCTGGCTTTCTGAATAAAGTTGCTATCCTTTGCCCCAACAGCTCATCTCTCAATTTATTGGCCTTTCATGAAGCGAGCAATACAAGTTTGGACTCAGTAACACTAGAACTATTCAAATGCATGAAATTTTGGTTAATCCATTTATAATTTTGTATCCTGGATTCATTATGAGGATATTGCTAGCTACAACTCTCTTTGGGGAAAAAAAAGCCATTATTATACTGCTATTAGAGAATCACTAAAAAGTACTTACGTGAGTGAGGCAGTTAATCCTGATTCAAGAGTAGGAAATTGGATTGTGGCATTTGTAAGAATATCCTTGGAGGGAAACTGAATCTGGAACACGGCAAAGTTGATGACAATAAGCCTGGTGGAAACAGGCCTATTTTGACTCTCTATTATTTGACTCTCTATTATTTGACTCTCTATTATTTGACTCTCTATTATTTCATGTAAAAATATGAAAATATTTAGTACAATCTGGTACAATTTAGACATCTGAGAAGAGTTTTGAAGGTTGTTGTATTCTCAGACTGCTGGGATTCCTCCAGCAAGAGGCAAAAGAGAGAACAACAAAAAGAGAGAGGTAAACAAGGGAAAATAAAATAAAGAATGGGCCATTGGACAAAGATTTGGTTTCCTGGAACATTCAAATAAATATACCGACCAAGTATCTTTGCTGACACGTATAGAATATGCCTTTCTTTGAAAGCACAAGACATAAGCAGATATCCAGAAGAGGTAAGAGGAGGAAGAATCTTGGGTTGACTGAACTCAGAGGGACCCTTGACATCATTGCACCAACCTTGTCATCTTACAGCCAGAGGCACTGAGCTCCAGGAACTTAGGGGAGTTGCCCAGGTGAGGCTCTTTCCTCCATGAGTCACTTCTCTTGAAATACAGCACACTAAAAACTCCAGCAGTTCATAGAATCCCTCTGTGACTGAAAGGAAGAACAGAAGGAAGGGGAGAAGGGGGAGGGGAAGATCCTTGTTCCAGGAAGAAGCCATTCTTCCTGTGGCCCAGCCCAGAGCCCCTTAAACACATTTTTGTTAAATTTCAAGCTGCCTCTTCCTCTCCCTTCTTACTCCTAGTTATCTTTGCTAATATCATTAGTTCCCAAAGTTCTCTGCCCAATTAAAAATGAAATGAACTTGAGGCTAGAATGCAAAGAAAATTTTAAAACAGCACATGATATATCCATATCAAAGAAGAATAAATTGACTGTTTAAATTTTAATCCTAATAACTGTCTTACCGAAAAACATTTATGAGAGTGTATAAATGCTAACCTAATAAAAATATGCTCCGTGACCTAAATGTCCCAAATATTAGTTAGCCGGATGGATGGATGCTTGCAAGCTTGGAAGAAAGATTTAGGAGTCTTGGGCTTTATCTCTAAATATATTTGACCTTGGGCATGTCATTGTACTTTTGTTGTAGCTTCTCAGTCCATAAAAAGGATAATAAAATTACCCACCAAAGTTACCTCAAAGAAGTGTTCTGATGATTAATGAGTGGATGGTGGCTTACACACATGAGATGGAAGAAGTGTATAAAAATGTAATATCATTGTTGTTGTAATTACTGTTATTGCTCACACATGAGGAGCAAATACGGGGGCTGGCAATACGTCAGTCACAGCTAAAGACCAATCTGCCCAAGAAAAAGAATGAGACCATTTATGAATGGTGACTTCATTTGCACTTTACTTTCAAAGTTAATTATTTTAGTGAGAACCATCTTAACTTGAATAATTGGTACAAAGGAACATTTTCAGAACCTGATTTCCCGGGGAGGGGGGTGGGATTTGGAACATGTGGAATGTTCTTAGTAGCCAGCACTCTGACCTTAAAAGCACCTTTTGGATCTCAGTTTCCACGTCTATAAAATCCAGTTGTAGGACTGGATGATCTTTGAGTTTTCTACTAGCTCTGAGAGTTTGCAATTCTACCACTCCAAAAACCTCCAAGGCTGATCCTGCAGCTGATAAAAAAATAGAAGCCCACAGGCAGCCGTCATTGCTAGTTGCGGAAGGCTGGTGACAAAACTGAGCAGTACAGTGGAGAGGTTTTGAGCAAGGACTCTGGAGTTAGGGAGCTGTGCTGGAATTCTTGTTCTGCGACTTCATATTAGCTTGTGGGCAGGTTTCCTCCCTGGAAAGTGGAGCTCAAATAGTATTTCCTTCAGAGGGTCGTTAAGAGGGATAACTGCAGGGGTTGGGAGAGCACCTGGTACATAGGAAATGCTCCATCCATGTCAGATCCTATCTCTGAGCTCTAGGCAGAGGTCCTCAGCACTGACATCATTTCTCAAGTACTCACTGAATGTTCATTAAGCACCCACTGTGCTCCTAGCGTGGTGCCCACCACCCAGTAGATGCTCATGCACAAGTTTTTGTTTTTTTGTTTTTTTTTCAAGAAAACTTTGAATTACTCTATGAATTCAAATTGTTGTTGTAAGTGTTAGGAACTGTAGTGAACCCAAACATGAAGAAAGCATTCTCGGGGGCCTGGGGCTACCCCAGATGTAATAAAAATACTTGAATCTAGGAGAATAAATTGGCGGGAACCAGACTAGGAGGAAGAGTGGTGAATGTTTTCCTTTTTTGGCTGACTAGACTCCAACCCCTGTACAAGGTTTGGAGACTTTCACATTGTATTTTATCTTGGCAGAAGTGGTGCCCCATCTCCCCAAATGTTCAGATCCTCTCTCCCCTCCCTCCTCGCAGCCACTGCTCAGGACAAGAGCTAGCCTCAGCCAGCGGTTGCTTCCTTCAGGGATTTTGAATATCAAGTAATAAGGCAAAGAGGAGCTGGTTGAATTCATGAGTGTTTATGGGCGGTGGGAAGCAACACTGCGATTTCCAGATTGTTTCTGCTAAAAGAACACTGTTATGTGTCCTGCCTCACGGCTCTCCGGAGCTGCCCAGGTTTCCGGACTCTTCTCCAAGTCTGCAGCCTTCCCATCAATGCTGTGAGCCTCTGCTCCCTTCCAATTCATTTCCTATTAGGATTAAAAAGAGGTAAAGAAGACTTCTGGGCCTCCTGTCACCCTATTAGGGGTGCCTGGTGCCAAATCATCACTACCATCACCGATGAAATGGATCAGATATGGATCGGGTATTAGATGTTGTTTCCGTGACATTGCTAATTTTCTTAGGTACTTTGAATGATTTTGTGATCATGTAGGAGAACATACTTATTCTTAAGAAATGCACACTGAAGCGTCATGATACCTGAAACTGAGTTTTAAATGGGTTAGCCAAAAAACCTATTACATATTACACATATATAACATATATACAGCATATATGTGTTTGTATGTCTATGTGCGTGCATATAAACACATTATCTATCATCTGTCTATCTATCTATGAATTTAACTGTTGGGCAAATTGGTAAAGTATTAACAATTGATGGATCTAGGCGGGTTCATTGTACTGTTTTTTCAGTATTTCTGTAGGTTTGGAAATTTTGAAAAGAAAAATCGGGGAGAAAATAAAATGACAGTATATTATGAATTAAGAGACACGTCTTTAGGAAAAGGCCCTATGTAACCCAGGGATTTCCCCTGATCTTGGCAGCTGGAAGATACAGCACATTAACTGGAATAACCCACAGTGTCCAGCATGTCACTGATATTCAATGAATGAACAAGTGAGTGGACATTTCAATGGCTTTTTAGCCCATTTGCTGCCACTCAACATCAACTCCCTGCAAAGTGCCTCCCCCCAAGTATGTGGGATGGCTTTCACATGTGCTCAGAGCCAAGGCTGGTTCTCAGACTTGTCACCCATCCATGAATTCATTCACCTACGCACTCTCATTTATCTAACAAGTACTTCCTGAGTCCCTGGCATGCTATGTACAGTAGCATGCTAAATGCCAAGATACAGTATTGAATCAGACAGCCCCCTCAGGGATCTTACATTCTAATGACATCTAAACTGCTTCTTCCCTCCTCTCTTCCCCTGGATCCTACTTGCTTATACCCTGTTGCAGTCAGGGACCTTTGAGGTGACAAAGCTCCCCAAATCAATATTCATTTGGAAAATGGAGAGGTGCTTCTCTCCCTCCACGTGTTAACACTGGCTTGACATCTGTGACAGTATGTACAGTTCTTAATCATGATAGATACCATCTACTGAATGGTTTTCCATGCCAGGCACTATGCTAAATGCTTGTTTCCATGATCTCATTTAATCCTGTCCATCGAGGTAGCTACAATTAGCAGCCCTTTTTAGCAGGTAAGGAAACTGAGGCATAGGAAGTTTAAAGCAGCTTGCCTAAGTTACAGGTCCAATAAGTAATAAAACTGATATTTCAGGTTTAAAACTGCCTGGCTCTATGTTGCCTCTTTGTCTCATGGAGATTTTGCTGAAATACCTGTTTTGGATTTAACTTACAGTCCCTCTCACCCTACCACTCCTTCCCTGTCTCAATAAGACTGATGGTCTCTGTGGAGACTGTGTCAGACCCAGATGTGAAAAAGGGACTTACTGCTATTCTAGGAAACATCCCTCTTCTCCTCTCTGGGGTCGAAGATTTTGCTCTTGGGTCCAGCCTCTTGGGCACAGCTCCACTGTCCCTTAGCAGCAGTTCATTCCCAGGAGGCTCCTAGCCCTTCATGCAAATGGACTTCCAGTAGGCAACTCCAGTCCCAGACATCACTGCCCTGTCCTGAAGAATTAGGCAACACACAGAAGTTTGAGGGATCTAGGTTTTCATTAATTCTAATTAGGATATCAGTGAAACACCTTCATGATTATTGAGGTCTCGTTCCATCTACATACACTAACTTTTTTTTTTCAGCATTATCTTCTCTGGGCGTAACCAACGTATGCTTGTATGTAGCTGTTGGGACGGATGAGCAACTCCATTCACCTTCCTATGCCCAGGTGCCAAAGTAGCAGTTAGCTCGCGTTAGGGTGGTGCCGCTTTGCACTATCTCCTCTTTCCAGCAGCACATGTATAGGTGGGTTACAGAGAGCTGTGTCATGAGTTGGAGAAGGAAGCCTGCCCTACGCTAAGGGGTAGGTTTAATAATCAGGTCAGCTCGCTGTCCCAGGGCAGGGGAGTGAGATCCAGAGGCCAGCTTTCTTGTAACATATGTGAATGTTGTTGGAGTATATGGTCTTTGCTGATACGTAAAAAGCCAGGTATGCCTCAAAGTCTAACAGGCATAAAGTGTGAAACCAGCATTATCTGTCCTCCAAGAGAAAAGGGATGCAAAGAGATCGTAGTAGAATACACCAGAGGTGTGTGCATAGGAAGTTCCAGGGACCTTAAAGAAGTTAGGGAACAAGAACTCACCCTATGTAGGATGAAGGATTAAATATTTTGGAGGGGATGGGCAAGTACCTTTCGACTAATGTTTCTTACTATCACGCTTCTCAAACTGAGAGCTTTAGGCGTGGGGGGCAGGAAGTGCATTTAGTTTAAAAACAAGTTATTAAAATATAGTGAAGGGCTTCCCTGGTGGCGCAGTGGTTGAGAGTCTGCCTGCCAATGCAGGGGACGCGGGTTCGTGCCCCGGTCTGGGAAGATCCCACATGCCGCGGAGCGGCTGGGCCTGTGAGCCATGGCCGCTGAACCTGTGCGTCCGGAGCCTGTGCTCCGCAACGGGAGAGGCCACAACAGTGAGAGGCCCGGTACCGCAAAAAAAAAAAAAAATATATATATATATATATATAGTGAAATAGTAAATATCAGAGTTCATAATCCATGATAAGTGTAAGTGTTGTTCTATGAAACCTTTGTTTATACTTACATATGTGTATTTATGCTGTGGGTTGTACATACTTCTTCCTGTGGGTTGTGGTCAATATATTTGAAAGTCACTGTTGATATCTTCAGTAATGACCCAGAATATTAATTAGTTTATATTATAAAATTATTCTTTCTTGTCCCCAAAATGACCACGGGTACAGTTTAGCTCATTTTTATTTAATTTTTAAAAAGAAAACTACAAATTTTAATTGAAATATATAAAAGACATAAATAAAGGGAGAGAATCCTACGTGTCCTTGAATACAAAGACTCAATAGCATTTCAAGTCTATTGCAAATTGGATTTTCATTCCTTCATAGGTAAACTTCGTTTCTTAGTTTCATTCATTCAATCCTTCTACTAATATTTGCTCGTTACATTTAAAATTTCCAAGATATGTAGTGATTTCTTTTCTATGATATCCTTTCAAATCTTTCTGAGGATGTTAATCTATGATGAAATCTTTTGCCTGCCTAATTAACTGCATTTCCTCAGGCGTTCATTCTTTTCTGTTGTTGTTGAATTTGGTGCTTTTTTTACAGTAGTGCTTCTCCCCAAATACTTGGTTTCCTGTTGATCTTTGTATTGAAATTTTCTGGCCACCTGCCAGTTATACCTAATGTTGTAGAGAGATCTGAGAGTGGATAGGAGAAGCCTTGCTGACAGGACAAGTCTTCCGTTAGCTTCTCTAAGTCTGGAAGCTTCCAGTGCCCATGTTGATGTGTTATTCTCCAGATATTGCCTCTCTAGCATGTGTCCACACTCAAGGTTCTGTCCGTGAGCAAAAGCCCCAGCTCTCCAAATAGCCGACTCCTTCTCGCACATCTTTCCAGTTCTCCACCCTCTGCGTATGCTTCTCCTTAGATCTGTTGCCTCTCAGCTGGGCGCTCTTCTGGGACTTCTCCCAACAGGAAACTTCGTTTTCCTCTGATGATTAACCCACAGTGCTGAGCTTTAGGGCTCTCCTTCAGTAGTTCTTCAAATTTTCTGGTCCATTGAGGACACTCTTGTTTTCCAAGATGATACTAATTAATTGCTATTGATCCGTCTTAAAGTTTGCTCCAGCTCCCAAAACATGAAGTATGACATCAGGCATGTATCTTCTGACGCAGTCTTTTAACAGTCCCTTTGAAGTTTAATATTAACTTTTCATATCTTAAATCACTACCTCTCCCAAAGTGGGTAAATAGTATGTCCATTATCAGTCCTCTCATTTTAGCAAAGCAATAAAGGGTTTTTTGTAATCTTTTAGCAAAGCAATTTAGGTTTTTTGCTTAGAAAAAGTAAGAGAGAGCAATCCCAAGCATATAGAATTATTTTTTTCTTGTGGGATTGCTTATATCATTGATACAGACTGGGTCACAGTTAGTGCCTTATATACAAATATATCACCAAGTGAAGTGGCAAACTTCAAATCCAGCACATTGGTGAATCTATATAATAGGTTTTCATGATAGGTGTCATTTTACTTTCCACTGGAACATCAGGGCAGACACTTAAATGATGTCTTTACCAGACTTGCCTTCTATCCCCCAGTAGATAGAAACAAAGAAAGACTTGAATAAATTGGCTCAAAAGCCAAAAAAGCTTGTCTTCTGAAGGTTCAATTTCCCTGGAGTGGGGCTTATTGCCTCCGTCTTCGTGTTTCTGCAGTCTCTTTGCGTCTTAGGTTAGTTGCACAAATTACAATCCATATCCCATTCAAGTACAAGGGCAAAGGAGCCTTCTAGGGTAGTTATTGAAGAAAAGGCTGAGTCTCTGACTAAAAGAAATGCTGACCTAGAACCAGACAAAAACTGTATTGATAGGTTTCCCCTTTCCCCTTAATGGATCGATAAGATCAATCAACAATTGTGCACTTCCCAAAACTAAACAGGAAACTCCTTTAAGTTTCAACAGGCCTAGTTTTAAGAAATAGGAGAAAACAAGGAGACCAGAGAAACTACCAAGAAATCACTGCAGTGACAACCTGGGAATCATTACAGGAGGGATTTGGGGATATTTGCTTTCATTTTTGCTGGCATGGTGGATGAATTGGGTCTGCTTTTTCCTCTGCAGCCTTTATATAACAGTCTTACTTTTTCAGGTTGAATGGATTTCACAGTGATTCTTAATCTCATTCTCTTCTGGCTAAAATTATGACTCATTTTATATACGTAATTGCCTTACTCTTTCATTTTTCAGTGGAGCTAAAGGGAGGGAGGGAGAGGGAGAGGGAAAACAGAGGAGAGGGCAGGTCTTTAAAGGGAAGCCTGAAAGATGGTGTGAAAGATACTAATGCTGACAAAGAATCTGTCTGCTTGGTTTTCTGGAACTAGGCCTCCCTCCTTCTGCTTGGAATGTTGTCTCCATTCTGTCTTAGTTTAAAAATCATGTCCTCTGGGGCAGCCTCACCTGACCCTCCGGACTGAACATATCCTTAACTTTCTGTCCTTATCCTTCTTTATATACTCATGTCTTTGTGTCCCCAACTGGACCTTAAGGTCACAAAGACAGTGTCTTTGTTTTGCTCACGACTGGTACTGCTAAGATATTACAGAGTTCCTGGTGTGTACTGGGTGCTAATAAACATTTGCTGAATGAGAAAATGGTTTCTTCTTTCCCACCGTTTACACTGAAGGTCTAATTGGGTGTGGGAGTCCGAGGGGTTGGGGAAAGTGAAGTTTCCCTGGCACTCAGTGGAATATTTTCCCTTGTCCTCTTGCCTCTATTTCCGTTTTCTTTTTCATTCACGCATTCCCATCTCAAGCTTGGCTCAAAAAGTGCTAAATATGACTTCGGTATTTTGCCGAAGGATTGTGTCTTGTTATTATCTGTCTGAATATATTCTTGACCCCGCATTAATATGCTTTGTAAAAAACAATGAGAACTCAGTTATAAAGCCTCTTGGATAAACTGGTTATAATTTTTATAAGTTGGAAATGAAATATTAATGATGTTGTACGAGTTCAAGCTGTTATATGGCTGTCATTGTAGGAAGTCATCTCTTCTGAAATCAAATCTGTGACTTAATTCTTTCTAAAAAAAATAATATTTTGACTATTACAAATAATCAGGAAAAAAATGTCTTTAATCATAGCAAAGGGGCTCAATCAGCTTTCAAAATAGAATTTGTCTCCCTGATTATCTAATGTTACCAAATGAGGCATCATTTTCACAAAATGTTTAAAATTAAGGGGAAATAAAAATGTATGAAGCAATTTAACCTGAAGTATTAATTAAATGTAGTAATTTAATAAGCAAGAATGTTAAAAAATTTTAAGAATGACTCCAAATGCTAGAAAATATTAGCAGCATAACATAGAATAACAGATACAGGAAACCAGAGAGAAAATTGCTTAAAACTATTAAATAAACTAATTTTTAAGTTAATAATTATGTTGACAAATAAATTAGTTGTATGGATTTATTCTATTAATATATCATGTTAATAAAGTTTAATTTATCCTCTCTTCATACTTTCAACTTGTGATTAAAAATACATTAATACTCCCTTTTAAAAATTCATGTATAGTTTTATACTGCAGGGAGAAATTTCTAGAAGCTTCTATCCAAGGTGAGTTCCCATATAAATGGATAAGAGACGTTAAATAAGTCAATTTAAACAAGTAGTACATGAAATGGTTTTACTTTAAAGGTTGTTTTATCTGATCATAAATGTTAAACCTATAACTTATTTAGTTAAAATATTAAAACATTAGGAGGCAGAAACATTAAGGTATAAGTAACAATAGAAAGATAGTTTATATCGTTTTTATCAGAGATGACAAAACCCAAATGTAAGATGTATTAACTTACACCAAGTCTACATGTAGTTAAAGGTTATATGTCTACCATTGTAGCCTGGCCACAAATACGGAGGGAACAGTTGTACTGAAGCAAACATACCCCACTTGGCCAATTATGAGTCTAGCATAACGATAGCTGTAGAGTGTCTAGTACCCGCTGAGATCAGAGCTTTATATTATTTTAATTAGTATGACTTGCTCTATCATGTTCAAGGTTCAAATAAGGTCAAATCTCCTTTAATAACCAGGTTAATCACTTGGGGCTTACTTGCCCAGATGTTCAGGAAGTCTGCTTTCTCTCTTGGGGGCCTCTACCAAGAACACCAAAGGGTTATTACACAGTCCAGCCGGGCCAGTCCTGCTTCCAAACGTCTTGCCAACAGAATCTGGAGAATTTGTTTAGTCTACTGATGGATCTTATTTTCTGAGGTTGTTGTTTCTTTGAATGTCCCTGGATTATGCTTACATGTTCAGCCACAGCTCCCCAAAGCACAGATTCCTTGCCAGGATAAGCCATGCACTCTGCTGGAACCAGCTTTCAGTAATGGAGACCCTGATTTTGGGCCTTGGAGTCCAGGCCAGTTTGTTCTTTCCTTCTTGGCAAGATTCCCCTTGCAGGCAATCTCAACCCCTTCAAGAGAATCAGAAGCCCCAAAGGATAGGAATTGTAAGTCTCTCTGTGTTCCCCCAAGCTCCTGGTTCCCTTTGCAAATGTGCCCACCTTCTCCTCAAAACCTACCACTCCAGCTTATCAGGGAGTATTGGAAGGAGCCTACTCTGATAGGTCAAAAACAAAACAATTCCAACCAAAAATAAAAATTAAAATGAAGGAGCAGTTCTTCCTTAAACCAGGAAAATATGCTTCCAATTTTTTTGCTGGGTGAGAGGTGACCGACATTATTTAAATGGCAATATCTCTAGGTAAATTTTTCAACACCAAGCAGTAAAAACATATTCCAGTTTATCACTCTACTCCTTCTTGTACTAACCGTACTTTCTTCCAAGCTTGTGAGTAAATTTTCTCTATTTTTGGATGAAAGAACTTTTTAATGACCACTCCATAACATGTTGACAAAGAATGAGGCCACCCTTACAGCTTTTTCTCAATGTTATTTTTATTTATCTATTTGTTTGTTTTTACATATGCATATAAAAGTATATATTGTTTTTACGTTCTCTTCCATTATAGGTTATTACAAGATATTGAGTATAGTTCCCTGTGCTATACAGTAGGTCTTTGTTGGTTATCTATTTTATATACAGTAGTGTGTATATTTTAATACCAAACTCCTAATTTATCCCTCCCCCCCTTTCCCCTTTAGTAACCATAAGTTTGTGTTCTATGTCTGTGCGTCTATTTCTGTTTTGTAAATAAGTTCATTTGTATCATTTTTTTAGATTCCACATATAAGCGATATCATATGATATTTATCTTTCTCTGTCTGGCTTACTTCGCTTAGTATGATCATCTCTAGGTCCATCCATGTGGCCACTCCATAGCACATTGACAAAGAATGGGGCCACACTTACAGCTTGAAAAGATATATATTTCATGGTATATAGAGCCAAGAAATAACTCTTAATTTTCTATTTCTCCTAATTTAACTTCCTGTATTTTTGAAATCCTTACTCAACTTCAAAGGCTCTCTCCTTGGAAGAAAATTATGAACCAAATCTAAGTTATCTGACTAAAATACAGCAAGAAATAATTTGAATTTGTTACAGATGGGTTACAATTTGATTATTTCCCTCATGTTCAGCAAACCTCGGCAGTTTGACCATAATCAGATATAGACTTTCTATCTGAATCAAATGAAATCAAACAACCAAAAACACCTCTTTAGTTTAGTTATCTTTCAGTCAGTTTTTGAATATGATGTTTTTAGATTCTGTGTCTTTATGGTAGAGGCATTTGGATGTACTTTCTTAAAAACACATGTGTGGTTTTTATTCTTCTCTTAATATTCATGCTTGTACTATTTAATATCAGAGCTGGAATTTATTTTCTTCTGTACTTTTCAACTTAAAGTCTTATTTTTGGGAACAAAGACTTTCTATTTCTGGTCATTTGTGGGGTCTCCCTTTGAATTTCAAGAGTTAAACATTGTTTGAAAATCACTTAAAAATTTTTTTTCTCAGCCAAATCTAGATGTCTCCAGATTTTGATGTAATATAAAAGATTGAAATACCACACGTGTAATTTTGATTACTGTATATTCAGTTTCCAGTGATTTGTTAAGTAGAATTAATAAGTTGAAAAGTTTTGTAGGAATTCATAAAAAAACCACTCAGGGTAAAACCTCTGACACTGATAACTAAGTTTATCCTGACCAAGTTCTTTCAAAATATTTAGAAGTTCATTTTCAAGGTCAGAACCCCACGTATATGGTACTCTCAGACATTGACTTCTGTTGGACTTTATGTCAGAGTTTAGCACATTAGCAACACTCCGTCTAGCGTGGAGGAAAGAAGATCCTCTGCATTAATTAGGACTTTTTCGCAAGTGACAGAAAAATACCTCTAGACAATGAAGGGGGTTTATTTGTTCACGTAATTAAAAGTCTCAAAATAGATAGCCTTCAGACAAGGTTTGAACACATACTTCGATGTCTTCAAGAAGGATAACATCTCTGGTTCTCCAGGGTATCTTACCATCCTTCATTCTGCCCAGCAGCTCCAATGGCAAAATGATGGCAGCATTCTAAGACCTCACATTTTCATATCATACGGTATGGCATAGCTTCACAAGCCTTGGGATTTACCATCTCTCTCTCTTTTTTTTTTTTTTGGCGCTACGCGGGCCTCTCACTGTTGTGGCCTCTCCCATTGCGGAGCACAGGCTCCAGACATGCAGGCTCAGCGGCCATGGCTCACGAGCCCAGCTGCTCCGCGGCATGTGGGATCTTCCCGGACCGGGGCACGAACCCGTGTCCCCTGCATCGGCAGGTGGACTCTCAACCACTGCGCCACCAGGGAAGCCCAGGATTTACCGTCTCTTTGACCAAAATTGTTTAACTTGCTCATCCCTGCACCAATCTCTGTGGCCAAGAGAATGGAAGACATCCATAATCTTAAATTATTCAGCCACCATCCCCTTCCCAGAGATGAGATGGATCCGTTGGGCAGGGGTGAAATTCCTGCTATACCATGCTGGCAGGAAATTGGGATCATGGATATAGAAGAGGCAACCATCAGGTACCCATGACACTCTTCCTCTCCATGCTCTTTTCTTTCCCATTGCCTTTTAGTAGGAGACACATGAATGTAGGAAAAGCTACCCAAGGTGTCAGCAGCTTATCTGACTGCTTTCAGATGGGTGTCCTCCAGGGTAACCTGTCATCTCTTTCCACAAGCAAAAAAAAATGTTCGTACTCCTTCTTGTTGATGTAATTTATTCAGCCATCAGTTCATTATTTTCTTCATTCATTTGCTTATTCAATATATATTTATGTGTCAGATGTTGTGTTTTTCTTTCCATCTCTTCTTTTAGGTCTGAGTGAAGGTGCTAGGCCTGGTTGAAGGAGTTAAACCCAGGTAAAGCCACCATACTCAGCGGTGATTAGAGCAGAGGGGACAATGTTTGAGTCATCTTCTTTTCTAATACGCAGGCCTCCAAGAGCTTAGCTTCATGAGTTTATAACCCCACTCCCACTCTTACCTAAAAATGCCTGGAGATTTCAAGGATTGTTAATTAACTACTCAAAGATAATCCTTGGAAAACTCCTATTTTCAAACCAAGTATCTTTTAATGGTATTTTAAAATTCTCTTCTTAGATAACAAAGGTAATCACTGTCATTTATTGAATGCTTTTGAGGCAGTACTTATTCATTTTACTTACATTATTTTATTAAATCTTTACAACAAACCTCCAAGGTAGGAATTATAATTTTACCCACAAAAAAGTGAAGACATAGAGAGGCCAGGTAAATTCCTCAAGGTGGAGAGTGACAGAACCAGGATGTAAAACTGGATCTGTCCAAGGCCAAAGCCAGTATTTCTTCCATGGGCTTCTCTCCCCCATAGGTACACCGCACCCTGTTAGTAAACATCAAGTCTTATTTTCATTATTAGGTCACCCTCAACCTCAACTATCATATCAGTGTGTATTCAGTTCAATTCAGTAAGTCATTCTGAAACTGATATCTGGACTTGGAATGGACCTACGAGAACATGCAGTAGAATTGCATTTTCCAGAGCTCAGGTTTCCAGACTCCCAACCCAGAGTTCTTTTCTGGATCCCACAAAGGAGATGACACAGACCCCGCTTAAGCTTACACTCTAGTCGGAGAGCAAGACTTACAGAAGACAACTTCACCTTGGTTGTCAAAGCAAATTGTACAAATACAGCAGAACATCAAATGGAATGCCATCAACAGTAAGAGGAACCCCGAGTGCGCTCTGTTTCTGTGATCTCTTTTACTTTTCACAATTCTTGGGAGAAATCATCTTTCGCCTTGCCTCATTGCTCCACATGGAGGAAATCCCATCAGAATGACATGCCTGCATTAGAAGAGAGTTATCTGACTGGTGGATAGCCAGGATCCTACAGACAATGGTGCAAGTTCCTTGGTTGGGTAAAATTAACCTATTTAAAATCTGCAAGGCTACAACCACTGGAGAGTCATCCTCTTCCCTCTCTGCCAGACCAGTACAAGGCAGTGACTCCAGACAAGTTCATCTGCTCAGGTGGCTGGCGCCATACTTCAGATGATGGTGTGGGCACAGATGATTCACCAGCCCTGCCCTTTTGGCCACAGGCTTAAATCCATGTTCTCCAATCTGCTGCCACTTTCATCTCTATCTTTCTCCTGTGTCTTATTTTTCAGTTGCTCCAGAATTCCACAGGGGAAGAAAGAGGTGTTATTATTTACTGATCTCTTAAAACTCCCTAAATATAAAGCACCCACTTTCTTCTTCGTTTAAAACCCAGCAACAATCATGGCTTATTCCTGAGTCAAAGGAACTCAACATAAACCTTCTTTCTAATACTATTTTAGTTTGCATCATAAATGCTCAGCAATGATTTGCCGAGGTTTACCTTTTAAAAACATGTGACTGCTTTTCCTTGGGCTCGTGGCTGTTTATTTGATTGTAGTAGGGGTCGGTGGTGGCCTGTATCACAGCCCCCCACCCCTCTGATCTCAGCCACGGCAGAGGTGGAGTGTTCCTTGTGAGCTCAGACCCTCCCACCTCAGGCAGATGTCCTGTATTGCTCCTTTTTCAACCTCAGAGCCCTCTCCCAACCTGCAAGCAGAGCCTGGAATTGTGGAGAGTCAGTGTTTGCAGGGCCAACCCTCAGGCAATGAAGGAGAGGAGTCCGTGAGTGAATAAATGCTCCAGATGCCTGTCGTTTGCATGGACAATTCTGGGAGGTATTGGGAACACTTCTCAGGAGGTCCCAGTGGAACTGAATGCCTTTTTCCCACAGAAGTGATGGATTATACACCCTCTCATTAGCATTTCCTCTTTCCTCTCTCTGTTCTCTCACTCCTGCTTCCAGGGATTACCTGTCAATTAAACCACCTGCAGTCAAATTCTGGCTCTGCCTTTGGGGAGACCCAACATGGAGCAATGACGTGAAGCAATGACATGAAGCAATGACAAAAGAGGATATAATCTGTCCAGGAGGAGTAGACTCCTCCTCCCTTGTGGTAGATGATCCCCCTCAACCTACCCGACACACAAAACACACACCAACACACACCACCCCATGTGTGTACACACACACTCAGGAATAGGTGTGCACACACACTCACCGAGACATACACAGAGACACACATACACAGACACACACAGTGACACAAACACAGACACATATACACAGAGACACACACACACAGAGACACACAGAAACATACCCAGACACACACACAGAGCAGGCCCCGGTCATTGTCTCAGGTCAGGTTTTGTGTCACTACCTAAGGGTAAAAAGAGAGATCATCTCACCATCAAAACCATGCCTCTGAATGCTGGCCTTCCTTCACAGCCTGGGCTTATCTAGCTATCTTCTTAATTTGTCTTGTTCACTACAACCAAGCAACTTGTTCGAGTGCAAGACAACATCTTACAACACTGAGAAAATGTCAAGGTCTTAGTTGAGCTGAAGTACAATAGAGTTTCAAGTTCCTGTGATGGCTTATCCTTACTTGGAACAGTTAAACTATATATATATATATATATATATATAAGTTTATGTATATTTGCTTTCGTTTGCCCATTTTAGCCAATAGGCCTTTTCTTTTAGATCCTGACTCCTAAGTTTTTCCTAGACCACCTTCGTTCTTTTTTGGGGTTATTGCTATTGAGTTCCCCTTGGGGTTTTTTGGAGGAACGCAGTTTTCTTTCTACTTGGGTTCCAGGACTATTCCTTGAGCTGCAGGATAAAACAATTACTTTGGAAGCAGCTTTCCACACAATCTTTCCTGCTGTCTCACTGTAGCTGCAGCCTAGAATCCTACTCCTTTTGTATCCCCATAGATGTTTTTCCGTATTTGGGGTCCTGTGACAGGTTGGGGTCCCCAGAAGCATACACTGAAAGTACCATACAATACCTTTTGAAGGGAATATTCACTAGATCAACAGCTGGGGTAGGAGTAAGGCACGGCAGCAAAACTAGACAGAGGGAGAAGATGGAGTGCAGCACAGGTGCAACAAGGCCTTATCCCACAAAGAGTCCTGAAACTAGGAAGCCTCTTTGGGGTCCTTCTGAGTTGCGGCAAAAAGCTGGCCTTCAAGATTTGGAAGCATCCTAAGGGTTCATCAAGAGATGAACAGATAAAGAAGATGTGGCATATATATATACATACAGTGTAATACTACCCAGCCCCACAATAGAATGAAATTTTGCCATTTGCAACAACATGGATGGATTTGGAGGGTATCACGCTTAGTGAAATAAGTCAGACAGAGAAAGACAACTACTGTATGTTATCACTTATTTGTAGAATCTAAAAAATAAAACAAACTAGTGAATATAACAAAAAAGAAACAGACACAGATATAGAGAACAAACTAGTAGTTATCGGTGGGGAGAAGGAAGCGGGGAGGGGCAAGATAGGGGTAGAGGATCAAGAGATACAAAGTACTATGTATAAAGTAAATAAACTAGGATATATTGTATAGCACGGGAAATATAGCCATGTGTTATAACTTTAAATGGAGTATAACCTTTAAAATTGTGATTCACTATGCTGTTCACCTGAAACTAATATAATATTGTAAATCAATTATATCTCAATTAAAAAAAAAAGCTTGATTGCCTCCTTGGGGACCAGTCCTTGGATGCTGGCTGCTCAGGGAAGAGATAGTGACCTTGGGCATGGAAGGGTGACTCAGGCCAGGCAATTCCTAAAGAGAACTGACCGCTGAGGGCTGTTGGCTGCCAACATTCCCAGCAGCTGAAGAAATAGATCCTTCAGCACCAAAGGAATGGGGTAGGGATCTGGGAAACACAGTGCAACATCCACAATTCCTCAACCCTTCTCTCCTTATTCCTTCACGAGTCATCCCTCATCCTCTAAGTCCCTGACGCTCAGCTCTGTCTAGAAACCTTCTGGGTGAAAATCAAAGATCTAGCAATGTCTTAAAAAACAACAACAAAAAGCCCTATAAAAATTGTGGCACAAGGTAGTCCAATTTCTTACAAAGGATAAATTGAAACATCAAATCTTTTTTTATTTTTGTAAATGAAGGTTTATGTTTCAAAATATATTTCTGAAAACTAAGACCTTCTTTTCCAGATACGCTAAATTTTGTGAATTCTGTAGGAAATGGAAACTTTCTTTTAAAAATAAACGTTGAAGCAATTTAAAAATAAAGAAGACCTTCCTTTTGAAATGATGCTAAAAGTTAAGCAAGCCCACGGGCACTATGAACCAAACTTCCTAAGAGTTTAACATTTGAAAAGATTGCAATAACAGATGTCCTAGAGTATGTGGTAAGATTCTTCAGTAGTTTAGGGAATACCAAGCAGACGTCTGGTTAGAAATTTACACGTTATTTTCCTGAATTTAAAATACATTCCAAGGTCCTTCAGACATTATAAAATCAAGTGCAAGCCCATTTGGAGGTTCAAACAACTCAATATTAAGTCACTGTTACGACCTGAGCTGTATACTCCCCCAGCCCCCCAAAATAAGATATATTGAAATGCTAATCCCCAGTACTTTGGAGATAGGATCTTTACGGAGGTAATCAAGTTAAAACGAGGTAATTAGGGTGGTCCCTAATCCCATACGACTGGTGTCCTCATAAAATGCAGATCTTTGGACACAGAGACAAGACACACGTAGAGGGAAGACAATGTGAAGACACAGGAAGAAAGCCATCTGCAAGCCAAGGAACGCCTGAGGCACTCAGAAGCCAAGAGAGAGGACACAGAACAGATTCTCCCTCACGGCCTTCAGAGGGAACCAGCCCAGCAGACACCGTGATCTCAGGCTTTGATCTCAGACTTCAAGCCGCCAGAACTGAGACGATGAATTTCTATTGTTTAAGCCTCTCAATGGTGGTACTTTATTACTGTAGCCCCAGGAAGCCTGGGCTTCTGACAGCACCTTCTTCATTCAGATCACACTATCGTCCATGAAGGCAGCAGAAGTTAGGGGGACTTGATCTCTGTTCAATCATTCGGGCAAGTTACTTAATTTTCTGAGCCTATTTTCTCATACGTAAAATAAGAACATTAATAATTCTGACTATATTCTTTTGAGTATTAAGCAAGCTAAAATAGATAAGACCCTTCTTTTCTAGGTGCATATAAATTCAAGGGCACCACGTACAGCCTATTGACCATCTTCCAACGAATGTTTATAAGTCTAGTGGTGGGTAGTCTGACCCTTGTAATTTTTATGCCCCTTAGAGATTCAAGTTCAGCATCACGTCCTCTTGTCCATTAGTGCCCATTGTTAATATTGCTGTTAACTCTTCTTATTAATTTTCAATGATCAAAGCCATAAAGTCTCCTGGAACAAAACAATGAATTATCTGTATGTACTGTGGAAGTCATAAACCAGAAAGACAACCTTAGAGCAAGCACCCAGCCTTTCTTGACATGCCATTGTGAATCAGTCTGGGGACACCATAGACTAATTAGCATTATGAGTCAAGGCCAAGGAGTCACCCAGCCAGAGACCAGCTTCCAGTCTCATTTTAGGCAGAAATGTACACGGGGCTGGGTCTTAGTTCCCCCCAACCAGGGATTGAACCCGCGGCCCCTGCAGTAGGACTGCGGAGTTTTAACCACTGGACGGCCAGGAAAGTCCCTCCATGCAATTTTTAACCAGATAACCACCCTTGGTTTGTAGGGCACAGACTCTTTCAAATAATACCCCAATCTTACAAAACTACGTAGAGATGATCTTTGGACTATTGTTTAGGTTTAACTATCTGAATTATTTTCTTGCATTGATAGAGATAAGTAAATGTTGATTAAATCACAAGATACCATTTCACACTTATTAGGATGGCTATAATAAAAAAAATGTGGGAAATAGCAAGTGTTGGTGAGGATATGGAGATATTGGAACCCTTGTGCCTTGCTGGTAGACATGTACAGGTGCAGTGCTGTGGAAAGCAGTTTGGTAGATTCTCAAAAGAGTTTAACATAGAATTGCTGTATGACCCAATAATTCCACTCCTAGGTATTTTCCCAAAAGAATTGAAAGCAGGGACTCAGACAGATACATGTGCACCCATCTTCACTGCAGCATCATTCACAACAGCCAAAGGGATGGAAACAACCCAAGTGTACATCAACAGATGAGTGGGTAACAAAATGCCGTATAGGCATACAATGGAATATTTGTAGAAAGAAATGAAGTTCTTAATTATTAGAGAAATGCAGATCAAAACTACAATGACGTATCATCTCACACCAGTTAGAATGGGCATCATCAGAAAATCTACAAACAACAAATGCTGGAGAGGGTGTGGAGAAAAGGGAACCCTCTTGCACTGTTGGTGGGAATGTAAATTGATACAGCCACTATGGAGAACAGTATGGAGGTTCCTTAAAAAACTAAAAATGGAATTACCATATGACCCAGCAATCCCACTCCTGGACATATATCCAGAGAAAACCATAATTCAAAAAGACACATGCACCCCAATGTTCATTGCAGCACTATTTACAATAGCCAGGTCATGGAAGCAACCTAAGTGCCCATCGACAGATGAATGGATAAAAAAGTTGTGGTACATATATACAATGGAATATTACTCAGCCATAAAAAAGGAACAAAATTGGGTCATTTGTTGAGATGTGGATGGATCTAGAGACTGTCATACAGAGTGAAGTAAGTCAGAAAGAGAAAAACAAATATCATGTATTAATGCGTATATGTAGAACCTAGAAAAATGGTACAGATGAACCAGTTTTCGGGGTAGAAATTGAGACACAGATGTAGAGAACAAATGTATGGACACCAAGGGTGGAAAGTGGCACAGGGGAGGAAGGTGGTGGTGTGATGAATTGGGAGATTGGGATTGACATATATACACTAATATGTATAAAATGGATAACTAATAAGAACCTTCTGTATAAAAAAATAAAATAAAATTCAAATATTCAAAAAAAAAAAAAGAAATGAAGTTCTGATACATGTTACAGCATGGATAAACCTTGAAAAAGTTATAGTAAGTAAAATAAGCCAGACATAAAAGGAAAAATTGTGACTCCATTTACATGAAATATCGAGAATAGGCAAATTCATAGGCTCAAAAAGTAGAGTAGAGGTTACCAGGGGCAGGGGGTGGGAGATAAAGGGAGTTAACTGCTTAATGGGTACCAGAGTTTCTATCTGGAGTGACAGTGTTAATAGATAGTGGTGATGGTTGCACAACAGTGTACATGTAATTAATGTCACTGAATTATACACTTAAAAATAGCAAATCTTATGTTGTATATGTTATATTTTACTACAATAAAATAAAAAGAGAAAAGGTCGATTACATAACCATTCTATTCTTTTCATGTGAAACCAGGGGCTCTACACACATTGATGATCCTATTTCATCCTCACACAATGTTATGAGGCAAGGATCACTGTCTCCATCTGACAACTAAGAAAACTAAGGCTCAGAGAGGGGCTCGTGGCCAAATAGCTACTACCTGAAGAGCCGGGACTGCACTGAAGTCTGAGGGCTTCCTCGGTGCTAAGTAGATGATAGATAGATTTTTCTACTTATGATCTATCAAGAGGTCCAAACATAAATATCCATTCCTTCTTTACAGTATCAGATCCAGGTTAGTAGTGGAGACAGTCCCTTTGGGCCCCATAAAGAAGCACTTCCTGCCTCTGAAGGGAAATTGAGCAGTTTTCTCAAATCCAGTTGATTATTTGTAAAGATAAGGTTTGCCTTGAAAGCGTCACTGGAATCTTTTATGTATTTGTGATCGCAGTTGTCTGGAAGACAGCCAAGGATCCGGAAGTGAGGAAAAATCACCTATTAACAACCTATAGGAGAGCAGAAATGAAGGAAATGACGTTCAGCTGGCTATGATGTTGACGCTGCAGCCTTTTTGCATATTTTTGCAAAGGCTTCTCTTACCCCAGCTTCCCATCTGCAGCTTTAGCAGAGAGGAGCTGGAGTGGGGAGGGGAAAAAGACAGTTTCTCCGAAGAGAATGAAAGGGGCTTTCCTGGTGGTCCAGCAGTTAATCCCTGGTCAGGGAACTAGATCCCACATGCCACAACTAAAAATCCTGTGTGCTACGACGAAGATCCCACGTGCCCCAACTAAGACCCGGTGCAGGCAAATAAGTAAATAAATATTAAAAAAAAAAAAAGAAAAAAAGAGGATTGCAAATGACTCTGAAGAAGAGAATCTCCCCTTCCTGGTGAGGTGGACATCATCACTGCTCCCTTCCATGTCTGGTCCTTTCATCTTCGTCTCCTTCTTGACTCCTCTTTATCTATTGGAATTTTAGGTGTTGGTGGTGCTCAGGATTCTGTCCTGGCAACTTCTCTTTTCATATTATACCCTCGCCTTCAATGACCCATACACAAACATGGCTTCAGCTACACCTGGTCCCTGATGATATCTGCTTCAGCCATGTTGGCTCTCCTGAAATTGGGACCCTTTTATCCATTACACATCTCCAACTGGATGTCCCTAACTGTATTTATACACTTCCTCTGAAACTTCAGTTTCTGTTGGAATGACAGCATGAAGCAACCAGTCACCCAAACCAGAAACCAGGGAACCCTTCCAGACTCTCTTCTCCTCTCTCTTCTTTTACTTCATGCTCCTTAGTTTTTCTGTCTTATCAACTCTATCTCCTGTATATAGTTCATCCAATCCCTCTTTTCCACCCCACAGTGTTTTTTGTTTTTTTAAAAAATTATTTATTTATTTTTATTTTTTTGGCTGTGTTGGGTCTTCGTTTCTGTGCGAGGGCTTTCTTTAGTTGCAGCAAGCCAGGGCCACTCTTCATCGCGGTGCGCGGGCCTCTCACTATCGCGGCCTCTCTTGTTGTGGAGCGCAGGTTCCAGATGTGCAGGCTCAGTAGTTGTGGCTCATGGGCCTAGTTGCTCCGCGGCATGTGGGATCTTCCCAGACCAGGGCTCGAACCCTTGTCCCTTGCATTGGCAGGCAGATTCTCAACCACTGCGCCACCAGGGAAGCCCTCACAGTGTTTTGTTTGTCTTTATTGGAGTATAACTGCTTTACAATGCTGTGTTAGTTTCTGCTTTATAACAAAGTGAATCAGCTATACATATACATATATCCCCATATCCCCTCCCTCTTGCATCTCCCCCCCACCCTCCCTATCCCACTCCTCTATGTGGTCACAAAGCACCGAGCTGATCTCCATGTGCTATGTGGCTCCTTCCTACTACCTATCTATTTTACATTTGGTAGTGTATATATGTCAAAGCTACTCTCTCACTTCGTCCCAGCTTCCCCTTCCCTGTCCCTGTGTCCTCAAGTCCATTCTCTACTTCTGCGTCTTTATTCCTCTCCTGCCCCTAGGTTCATCAGAACCATTTTTTTTTAAGATTCTATATATATATGTGTTAGCATACGGTATTTGTTTTTCTCTTTCTGACTTACTTCACTCTGTATGACAGACTCTAGGTCCATCGACTTCACTACAAGTAACTCATTTTCGTTTCTTTTTATTGCTTAGTAATATTCCATTGTATATATGTGCCACATCTTCTTTATCCATTTATCTGTCAATGGACACTTAGGTTGCTTCCATGTCCTAGCTATTGTAAATAGTGCTGCAATGAACATTGTGGTATGTGACTGATTTTGAATTATGGTTTTCTCAGGGTATATGCCGAGCAGTGGGATTGCTGGGTCATGTGATAGTTCTATTTTTAGTTTTTTAAGGAACCTCCATACTGTTCTCCATAGTTGCTGTATCAATTTACATTCCCACCAACAGTGCAAGAGGGTTGCCTTTTCTCCACACCCTCCCCAGCATTTATTGTTTGTAGATTTTTTGATGATGGCCATTCTGACTGGTGTGAGGTGATACCTCATGGTAGTTTTGATTTGCATTTCTCTAATGATTAGTGATGTTGAGCAACCTTTCATGTGTTTGTTGGCAATCTGTATATCTTCTTTGGAGAAATGTCTATTTAGATCTTCTGCCCATTTTTGAATTGTGTGGTTTGTTTTTATGATATTGAACTGCATGAGCTGCTTGTCTATTTTGGAGATTAATCCTTGGTCAGTTGCATCATTTGCAAATATTTTCTCCCATTCTGAGGGTTGTCTTTTCATCTTGTTTATGGTTTCATTTGCTGTGCAAAAGCTTTGAAGTTTCATTAGGTCCCATTTGTTTACTTTTGTTTTTATTTCCATTTCTCTAGGAGGTGGGTCAAAAAGGATCTCGCTGTGATTTGTGTCATAGAGTGCTCTGCCTATGTTTTCCTCTAAGAGTTTTATAGTGTCTGGTCTTAAATTTAGGTCTCTAATCCATTTTGAGTTTATTTTTGTGTATGGTGTTAGGGAGTGTTCTAATTTCATTCTTTCACATGTGGCTGTCCAGTTTTCCCAGCACCACTTATTGAAGAGGCTCTCTTTTCTCCACTGTATATTCTTGCCTCCTTTATCAAAGATAAGGTGACCATATGTGCGTGGGTTTATCTCTGAGCTTTCTATCCTGTTCCATTGATCTGTATTTCTGTTTTTGTGCCCAAACCATACTGTCTTGATTACTGAAGATTTGTAGGATGGTCTGAAGTTAAGGAGTCTGATTCCTCCAGCTCCAATTTTCGTTCTCAAGATTGCTTTGGGGATTCGGGGTTTTTTGTGTTTCCATACCAATTGCGCAGTTTTTTTGTTCTAGTTCTGTAAAAAATGCCGTTGGTAGTTTGATAAGGATTGCACTGAATCTGTAGATTGCTTTGGGTAGTATAGTCATTTTCACAATGTTGATTCTCCAGTCCAAGCACATGGTATATCTCTCCATCTGTTTGTATCATCTTTAATTTCTTTCATCAGTGTCTTATAGTTTTCTGCATACAGGTCTTTTGTCTCCTTAGGTAGGTTTATTCCTAGGTATTTTATTCTTTTTGTTGCAATGGTAAATGGGAGTGTTTCCTTAATTTCTCTTTCAAATTTTTCTTCATTAGTGTATAGGAATGCAAGAGATTTCTGGGCATTAATTTTGTATCCTGAAACTTTAACAAATTCATTGATTAGCTCTAGTGGTTTTCTGGTAGCATCTTTAGGATTATCTATGTATAGTATCATGTCATCTGCAAAACAATGACAGCTTTACTTCTTCTTTTACAATTTGGATTCCTTTTATTTCTTTTTCTTCTCTGATTGCCATGGCTAAAACTTCCAAAACTATGTTGAATAATAGTGGTGAGAGTGGGCATCCCTGTCTTCTTCCTGATTTTAGAGGAAATGGTTTCAGTTTCTCACCATTGAGAATGATGTTGGCTGTGCGTTTGTCATATATGGCCTTATTATGTTGAGGTAACTTCTCTCTACGCCTACTTTCTGGAGAGTTTTTTTTAAAATCATAAATGGGTGTTGAATTTTGTTGAAAGCTTTTTCTGCATCTATTGAGATGATCATATGGTTTTTCTCCTTCAGTTGGTTAATATGGTTTATCACATTGATTGATTGCGTATATTGAAGAATCCTTGCATTCCTGGGATAAACCCCATTTGCTCATGGTGTATGATCCTTTGAATGTGCTGTTCGATTCTGTTTGCTAGTATTTTGTTGAGGATTTTTGCATCTATGTTCATCAGTGATATTGGTCTGTAGTTTTCTTTTTTTGTGACATCTTTGTCTGGTTTTGGTATCAGGGTGATGGTGACCTCGTAGAATGAGTTTGGGAGTGTTCCTCCCTCTGCTATATTTTGGAAGAGTTTGAGAAGGATAGGTGTTAGCTCTTCTCTAAATGTTTGATAGAATTCACCTGTGAAGCCATCTGGTCCCAGGTTTTTGTTTGTTGGAAGATTTTTAATCACAGTGTCAATTTCAGTGTTTTTGATTGGTCTGTTTATATTTTCTATTTCTTCCTGATTCAGTCTCGGAAGGTTGTGCTTTTCTAAGAATTTGTCCATTTCTTCCAGGTTGTCCATTTTATTGGCATAGAGTTGCTTGAAGTAATCTCTCATGATCCTTTGTATTTCTGCAGTGTCAGTTATTACTTCTCCTTTTTCATTTCTAATTCTGTTGATTTGAGTCTTCTCCCTTTTTTTCTGATGAGTCTGGCTAGTGGTTTATCAATTTTGTTTATCTTCTCAAAGAACCAGATTTTAGTTTTATTGATCTTTGCTATTGTTTCATTCATTTCTTTTTCATATATTTCTGATCTGATCTTTATGATTTCTTTCGTTCTGCTAATTTTGTTTTTGTTTTTTTTGTTATTCTTTCTCTAATTGCTTTAGGTGTAAGTTGAGGTTGTTTATTTGAGAGGTTTCTTGTTTCTTGAGGTAGGATTGCATTTTATAAACTTCCCTCTTAGAAATGCTTTTCTTGCATCCCATAGGTTTTGGGTCATCATGTTTTCATTGTCATTCGTTTGTAGGTATTTTTTGATTTTCTCTTTGATTTCTTCAGTGATCTCTTGGTTATTTAGTAATGTATTGTTTAGCCTCCATGTGTTTGTGTTTTTTTACAGTTCTTTCCCTATAATTGATATCTAGTCTCATAGTGTTGTGGTTGGAAAATGTACTTGATAAGATTTCAATTTTCTTAAATTTACCGAGGCTTGATTTGTGACCTAAGATATGATCTATTCTGGAGAATGTTCCATGAGCACTTGAGAAGAAAGTGTATTCTGTTGTTTTTGGATGGAATGTCCTATAAATATCAATTAAGCCCATCTTGTTTAATGTGTCTTTGAAGCTTGTGTTTCCTTATTTATTTTCATTTTGGATCACCTGTCCATTGGTGAAATTGGGGTGTTAATGTCCCCTATTATGATTGTGTTACTGTTGATTTCCCCTTTTATGGCTGTTAGCATTTGCCTTATGTACTGTGGTGCTCCTATTTGGGTGCATAAATATTTACAGTTGTTGTATCTTCTTCTTGGATTGATCCCTTGATCATTATGTAGTGTCCTTCTTTGTCTCTTGTTATAGTCTGTATTTTAAAGTCTATTTTATCTGATATGAGAATTGCTACTCCAGCTTTCTTTTGATTTCCATTTGCATGGAATATCTTTTTCCATCCTTTCACTTTCAGTCTGTATGTGTTCCTAGGTCTGCTATGGGTTTCTTGTAGACAGCATATATGTGGGTCTTGTTTTTGTATCCATTCAGTCAATCTATGTCTTTTGGTTGGAGCATTTAATCCATTTACATTTAAGGTAATTATCGACAGTTATGTTCCTGTTACCATTTCTTAATTGTTTTGGGTTTGTTTTTGTAGGTCTATTCCTTCTCTTGTGTTTCCTGCCTAGAGAAGTTCCTTTCACATTTGTTGTAAAGCTGGTTTTGTGGTGCTGAATTCTCTTAGCTTTTGCTTGTCTGTAAAGATTTTAATTTCTCCACCGAAACTGAATGAGAACCGTGCTGGGTAGAGTAATCTTAGTTGTAGTTGTTTCCCTTTCATCACTTTAAATATGTCCTGCCACTCCCTTCTAGCTTGCAGAGTTTCTGCTGATAGATCAGCTGTTAACCTTATGGGGATTCCCTTGTATGTTATTTGTTGCTTTTCCCTTGCTGCTTTTATTTTTTTATTTATTTATTTTTTTAAAATAATAAATGTATTTATTTTTGGCTGTGTTGGGTCTTCATTGCTGTATGCGGACTTTTCTCTAGTTGTGGCAAGCGGGGGCTACTCTTTTTTGTGGTACGCAAGCTTCTCATTGTGGTGGCTTCTCTTGTTGGGGAGCATGGGCTCTAGGCAGGAGGGCTTTAGTAGTTGTGGCATGTGGGCTCAGTAGTTGTGGCTCGTGGGCCCTAGAGCGCAGGCCTAGTAGTTGTGGCACATGGGTTAGTTGCTCCGTGGCATGTGGGATCTTCCTGAACCAGGGCTTGACCCTGTGTCCCCTGCATTGGCAGGCAGATTCTCAACCACTGCGCCACCAGGGAAGCCCTTCCTTGCTGCTTTTAATATTTTTCTTGGTGTTTAATTTTTGATAGTTTGATTAATATGTGTCTTGGTGTGTTTCTCCTTGGATTTATCCTGTATGGGACTCTCTGTGCTTCCCAGACTTGATTGACTATTTCCTTTCTCATGTTAGGGAAGTTCTCAACTATAATCTCTTCAAATATTTTCTCAGTCCCTTTCTTTTTCTCTTCTTCTTCTGGGATCCCTATAATTCGAATGTTGGTGCATTTAATATTGTCCCAGAGGTCTCTGAGACTGTCCTCAATTCTTTTCATTCTTTTTTCTTTATTCTACTCTGTGGTAGTTATTTCCACTATTTTATCTTCCAGGTCACTTATCCATTCTTCTGCCTCAGTTATTCTGCTATTGATTCCTTCTAGAGAATTTTTAATTTCATTTATTGTGTTGTTCATCACTGTTTGCTTGTTCTTTAGTTCTTCTAGGTCCTTGTTAAACATTTCTTGTATTTTCTCCATTCAATTTCCAAGATTTTGGATCATCGTTACTCTCATTACTCTGAATTCTTTTTCAGGTAGACTGCCTATTTCCTCTTCATTTGTTTGGTCTGGTGGGTTTTACCTTGGTCCTTCATCTGCTGCATATTTCTCTGTCTTCTCATTTTGCTTAACTTACTGTGTTTGGGGTCTCCTTTTCGCAGGCTGCAGGTTTGTATTTCCCATTGTTTTTTTGTGTCTGCCCCCAGTGGGTAAGTTTGGTTCAGTGGGCTGTGTGGTCTCTGGTGGTCCAATGTCCTTAACTCGGCTCTTCCACCTCAGGGGCTCAGGCTTGACACCAGGCTACAGCACCAAGACCCTGTCAGCCACACGGCCAGGTATGTAGGGAGTTTCTTGCCTTTTGGGAAGTCTGAGGTTTTCTGCTAGTGTTCAGTAGGTGTTCTGTAGGAGCTGTTCCACATGTGGATGTATTTTTGATGTATTTGTGGGGAGGAAGGTGATCTCCACGTCTTACTCCTCTGCCATCTTGAAGGTCCCCTCCACCCCACAGTATTTTGCTTAATTCCTCCTTGTCAACACCTGCCAGGACCATCCTGTATCTGACTCCCTACCTCCCGTCTCATTCTTCTGCAATCTGCCCTCCAGGGAGTGATTAAACAAACAAACAAAACCATAGTTGGTCATATTTTTCGTCTACCTAAAAGCTTTCAATGGCTAATGCTTGCTTGCAAAATAAATTTCAAACATCCAGACTTGGCATGGCCGACAAGTTCATTTGTGTTCCTTACAGCCTTGTCTCAGGCCACTTTCCTACACACACCCCAAGCTGTAGTTCACCTGGCCTACTTGTAATTCCAAAAATGTGCCATGGTTCACCTTGCCTTTGTGCTCAGGTATATACTGTTTTCTCCACCTAGAACATCCACCCACTCCCTTGTCCTCCACCTCTCTGCATAACCCTTACGTGTTCTTAGGGACTTAGCTAGACTGTCATCTTCTCTTGGAAGCATGTCCTGACTGCCCTGAGCTGACTTGGAGTCTTCTCTTTTATAGTCTTCCCTTATCAGCCTGTCTCAATATTGATTTTCTCATATGGTACCCTTACCAGGCTAATTATCGCAGGCAGGATCTGGGTCCAGCACGTGTGTGATACATAGGAGGGATAAAAGGTATGTTGAATGAATGCTCCCTGCCTGGAAAATTATTCTTTCTCAGCCCAAGTCATAGGGGGTTGATAGATAACTCCTCCCAGCGTTGACAGTAATGCTCTGAGGGCTCCCTGAGACTCCAGGGTTGGAGAGAAAAGACCAGTTGTTTGAGACCTGAAAGTCAGAGCCTGTTAGACAGACATTAGAGATATAAAAAGAACAGTAATGATAATGAAACTGGATTATTTGGTGTGGCTACTTGTCAGGGAAACTGGTAGACATCTCTTGTTGGTGACTTCTGGCAATGTTTTCCCTTTCTTTTTTTCCTTTATTTTTTTTTGAATATTTAAGACAGGTTTATTTCCATAACTTCATTTCCCACTGTAATACATTGCTTCTCCATTTAATATACGAATTTTGTATATATACTGCCTTACTTTGGTCAACTATATAACTATACTTCAGACTGTAGACCTCAGTAGAACCTTAAAAATCTAAACACAAATTCTACCTCTAACCACCAAGACTTTGGGGATTAAAATAACTGACAGGCCATCATTTTTTATTTACATCAGTTCAGTTTATACATGTTTAACTTATTCTAATGACTGTTTCCAATGTGAAAACCAAGTTTAAAATAACTTGATCAACTTGTTTCAAACACAGCTGTTCACATACCATACTCCAGCTCCACCCATGTAAGTAAATCCTGTAACAGAGATAAAACTACTTAGCATAAATTCAGTGAAGTTGAGCCTTTCATAAACAGCATGAAAATATGAGTTGAAGAAAATTTTCCAGCATGCTACTATAAGTAGCTTTTTTTCTGCAGTATTAATACAGTAAAACAAAATATTAAATTTATTTAAAATATAGGTATGAGATTATTCCATTCTGTCCAAACCTATTAAATACCTTCCAAAAGTTTTGTAATTCAGTCCTAGAAATTTTTGGAGCTGAGAGCATTTCCTGTTCAGAAATGTTACCTCTATAAAAGCTCCCAGGAAATTTCAGAAAAATATAATCTTCTAATTTAAAAGTTGATCGAAAAAAAAAAAGTTGATCGATTTGCCAAATGATGCAGCCAGGTTTGCTTCTCTAAAAGCTTCTGGTAAGGTCGGATGTGCATGACAGACTCTAGCTATATCTTCACAGGATGCTCCATATTCCAGTGCAAGAGCAGCTTCATTTATCATTTCACCAGCACCTGGTCCTAGAATATGTGCTCCCAATACTCTGTTTGTTGATTTCTGCCCAAGTATCTTCACCATGCCATCTGTGTCAGCGTTTGTCTTAGCTCTGCTCTTAGCAGCAAATGGGAATTTCCCAAATTTGTACTCAATAACCCTCTTCTTTCAACTGCTCTTCTGATTTGCCAACCCAAGCAACTTCAGGGTGTGTGTAAATCACCGATGGTACACAATTGTAGTCAATGTGCACAGCGCCACCAGCCATCCCTTCAACACAGATAATGCCTTCATCCACTGCTTTGTGAGCCAGCATTGGACCAGCAACCACATTGCCAATTGCATAGATATTTGGAATTTTAGTTTGGAATCTGGTATTTACTGGAATTCTACTTCTAGGATCCAGCTCAATTCCAAGCTCCTCTAGTCCCAAATTCTTAGTAAAGCGTCGTCGGCCAATGCAAACCAGGAGTACATCACAAGTGATAACTTCAGCTTTACCACCAGAAGCAGCTTCAATAGAAACATCAATTTTTCCATCTGACTTCTTAGTAGCACCAGTAACTTTGGTATTCAATTTAAAGAGAGAGATGGAGATCTCTGGTAGAGCTGTGGCTATAAGAATGTTCTTTGTATCAATAACTTGACTGCTGCCATCGGCTTTTGTAGCTGTGACCTGATTTTTCCCAGTTATCTTTCCATACCCATTTACATGAGCAACCTTATTCTATTTGAACAAGTGGGCACTTCCACCTGTTAAAGCTTTTACTGCATTACTCTTCTGCTCCGTCATCTTCTCTAAATTCAAGCGAACTTCAGACATTTCAATTCTTCTAGATGAAAAATCTTTTCCATGGGCCATATGGTAATAATGAGAGTTATTCAATAAAGCCTTAGAAGGAATACAACCAACTTTCAAGCATGTTCCACCGAGTGTTTCATTTTTCTCAACGCAGACTGCCATGAAGCCTAACTGGGCAGCTTTGATAGCAGCAACATATCCTCCAGGACAAGAACCTATCACTGTTAACATCACCATCAATTGGTTGATCTGCATAAGTTCTCAGTGGCACTGCAGAAACTCCTTGCAGACCATGAGATGTTCGATTGAAATGGCCTCTCTTAGCCAAGGAACAGTACACACGACTCCAGCTCTGCATCTTGCCGCTGGACTTTCGTTTCTGCCAAAGCTTTCAAACTCCGCTAAGCGTCTCTGCCGCCTCGCCAAGGTCTCCTCCCTTTCTTTTAATAAGAGTACCTTATTACTACCTATTCCACCAACCCAATCCCTGTGTTATAGGTGGGGCTGATCCCAGGCTCCCACGCCATTGGTCGGCACATGACTTGGGCCTGTCCACTCAGAACATCCCATTCCCTTTCCCTGAGCAATTGGTTTAGAGATAGGTGCGTGACCCGCGCCAGACCAATGACACTAAACACAGGACTTTCTCTGGAGCTAAATAGAGACAGGTTTTTTTTGTTGTTTGGTGGAAATATAAGGTAGATGTATAAGCCTGCAGTGACTGGTTGCCAACTTGGGCTCCATATGGGAAAAGACTTGAGAATGAAGGAGGAGTTGAGAGGCAGAAAACCAAATTGCTGCTGCTGCTGTTTGAGTGCCCAATCCAACTTTGCATTAAGCCAGGCCTGTTTTGTTTTGTTCTTCTGGTTACGTGATAAAATAATTTCCCCTTTTTGAGTAAGGTGATTCAATCTGGGTCTCTGTTGCTTGCAACCAAAAGATGTTTATTAGTACAGAAATCAGGGTAGTCAGTAAATCTAGAGAGAAAATGTGAATACAGAGGACTCTGGCTCTGTGGTCATGGGAAAAGGATGTGTTTCCTTTCATCCAAGTCATTTTACCCAGTGACCCTCTAGGCAGGTAACGGAGGAAAGAGTACCCTGGAGGGAGTGGTGGGTCTCAAACTATGGCCCAACTAGACGGGATACATCTTTTCCCCCTTTCATTTGTACTTGTCAAAAAAAAAATGTTTTTCAAAATTTATTTTGTTTTATATTTATTTTTAATTACTAAGCAAACATGAATACATTTTTCTTATAGAAATTAAACTATTTTAGAAAATGCAGAATGTCTTCTGACTTTTACTTGACCACTCCCCTCCGGAGGCTACCCTGTATTCGGCTTATATCCTTTAAACCGTATAACTCAGTATAGACACACATAAGAACATAGAAGTTTCTTTTGCACGGTGGCTATGTGGGGATGGTGGCTGTGATTGTGTAGATTCTGCTCACAAATGCACTAAGAGTGAAGTTGCGTTAAAAAATCCCACCTACAGAAAACACCTCCCTCTAATTGTCATCCAACCCCAGGAATATCTGAAACTGCCCCCTCCTGTAAATCCCTTTTATGTATTTAAGAAGCTTTTCTAAAAGATTCTTTTTAATCTGCTATTAAAAATTTTTCTGGAAAGAAGAGAATGAGTTAAACTATATTTTTTGTCATTTTTTCTCACTCATTTTGTAAAAATTACACACGAACACATGCTTAATGTAAAAGATTAAGGGAAAATCTGCCCTTATCTCACGATCTCACCTCACCATTCCCCTCCCCCCTCACTACATTGTGTATTTTTCTGGTCCTTCTCTGCATTTTCATTTTATACACATAGAGCAGCAATGTATTTTAGAAAACTTTCTGTGTCAGTGTTTTAAGATTAAAAGGTTAAGTTATAAAAAACAGAGAATATGCCTTTAGTTAATGAGACACAGGATGGACAAGCTTTGATGGGGGGGAGGCAGGAAATCTAGTACAATAAGCCTGTATAGGGAGGTTGGGCTGCTGGGGTGTTGAGAGTTTGTATGGGACGAAGCACTTAGTGAGGCCGTTTCAAAAGTAAACCTGACCGACTGCCCAATTTTTCCATCCTTGCTTCTCAAATCTTGGGTCTGGGAGGTTGGTTGTATTTCTGGCAATAATCGGACTTTAATTTTTTCTATTCTTTATTTTTTTAAATTTGTTTATTTTATTTATTTATTTTTGGTTGTGTTGGGTCTTCGTTGCTGCACGCAGGCTTTCTCTAGTTGTGGCAAGCGGGGGCTACCGTTCTTTGCAGTGCGCGGGCTTCTCATTGTGGTGGCTTTTCTTGTTGTGGAGCATGGGCTCTAGGTGTGCGGACTTCACTAGTTGTGGCACGTGGGCTCAGTAGTTGTGGCTCACGGGCTTAGTGGCTCCGTGGCATGTGGGATCTTCCCAGACCAGGGCTTGAACCCGTGTCCCCTGCATTGGCAGGCAGATTCTTAACCACTGCACCACCAGGGAAGTCCAATTTTTCTATTCTTAATCGCTACTTAAAGCTCAATAGTTTTTAAAAAACATAGTATCTATCCTTTCCTTTCTCAGGTAAATCAAGCTGATTTTCTTTTTTTTCTTTTTTATGTACCAATTTCAAGTGTGGCTAACTTGAGATGGATGGTCTTTGACGAATGATTCTTGTTTTGAGTTTTGTTTTTTAAATGGTAGAAATTTCCTCTTCCTCATCCTCTCCTTCCTCTTTCTTCATGCGTCTTCCTTCTCTTCCAGTATTCAACATGTATTTTTTTTTTAGGGGGTAGGGGATGAATTTTCTTTATTTCCATTTCAGACTCTCATTCAATCCAGGCTCAGTCTTATCTAACGTGCTAACTATTTTTACACTGAGGCTTAGAGAATGCTGACCACACTTCCAAAATATTTTAGCATATAGACATTTGGTGTGATATAAACATACCCCCAGGATGACTGACACTACTGCCCTCTTCCCTGGGAAACAATGTAATGCCGTGGGGAAAATCATGGGCTGGGAGTCAGACAGGCCTGGGTGTGTGTCCAGGTGCTGCCCACACTTGTTTCAGGATCTCCAGGAGGTACCTGACAAAGTTTCAGTGTTTTCTTCCATGAAACAGGAAAATGCTTCACTGGGGGTAGTTCCTTTATTAAATAAAATAATATGTGCAAACCACTGATTCAATACACAAGTGCTATTTTTCCACCCTAACATTTTGACTTAGAGAATAGTCCAACAGAAATTTCACACCATCCATTCAGTTTACCAGGACAGGGGAGGAGAGAGTGATACAAGCAGAAGGTCTGTCTAAAAGGAAACACTGTATTATATTTCTCTTTTATTCACTCAGAAACCTGAGTTTGCCTGACCTAGTGCAGGGAGAAAAGGAAGCACTAGAAATACGATTCCTGTTTCACAGACAAGGGATGATAGAATATATGGTAAATGATTCTGTTTGTTTACTAAAGACATAACCACAATTTCATAATAGTAACAAGCTACCTTCCTGAGCTTCAGTGAATTTCACTTTGAAATCCTTCTTTCATTTTCCTGTTTGTATACCAGGAAGTGTGTGTTGTGAATAAGCCCAAACTAGCTTAAGCTAACACACACACACACACACACACACACACACACACACACACACACACGTATTGACTTATTTTCCTAGAAAGAATGGGGGTGGGTTCAAGCACTATTAGATTTGGGGTTTCTCCCCACTGGCTCTTTCCTGAGCTGTATTGGTCTGCTTGCTGGCTTCTAAGAGAGAGTTGATCTGGACTCAGCAAACTTTAGGCTTCGATCATCCTAACTCAGCTTCCTTCTTAGGATACAGATATAACATGCCAGGGATAGACTCCTATTGTGTCTTCCTGGATCATGTGACTGCCCTTGACCCAGTACCCAGTGACTGGGTGGGGGGATAGGATGTTCTGATTGGCAGGTTGGGTCCTGTACTTCTGTGGCCAGAGTGGATAAGGTTTGGTGACCAGTAGTTCTGCCAGGAACACACAGAATGGAGAGGGGCCCTTTCCCAAAGTCACAGTTTGGTTTTCCCCAGTTCTAATTAAAGCGGTTTGTACCCAGGTGTGATAAATCAGGTACTCACTTGACCTTTAGTTAATGCTTTGATACTTCCACAATTTATACTAGTTTGAGCAATATGCTCATAAGCAAGGTATGCCCGTATGATGGATACTAGAGTGGTGTAGTTTCTAGGTAGAAACTACCTAGAAAGTATATAAAACAGATAACATGTAAAACATATAAAAGGTTTTTTATTTGTGTATGAATCCCAGAAGTGTTTACAAGATCATTAGAAATTCAGCATAAATAAAAATAAACTAGCAAGATGCAAGTAAACAATCTTCCCCAGTATTTTTTTTAATTGGCTGTTATGGCATGGCCTTACTTCATTAAAAATTTCTAGACTAAAAACTGTGTTTACCAAGATAAATACAAATGATAAAGGTTTTCAAGAGCTGAAGGAGCAACAGAGAGAAACCAAAATGACTTCTCTGTTTTGACTTTGACCATAATTCTAAATTCTGTCCACCTGATGCTTCTACCTTTAAGAGAGTGAAAAGAGGAAAAGAAAGGATGGAAAACTGGAGGGGAGAGAAGGAAGAGAGTGGAGAGGAGGGTATTCCCGATTAATTTTTACCTTCTCAAAAGTGGGAGAGTGAAATGAAAAAACACAGGTCCTGGGGCAGATGTTATTGTGTTTTGCACACCAGCTTGCTCTCCCCTCGTCTGAAGCGCGTTTACTCAAAGCCCTTCCTCACTCTAAGCCTACATGCTGCCTAACATTGCTGACCACACTCTCAGCTCTGGGGATGGGCCATGACTAACTTGAGCCAGAATGTTTTATCTCCCAACACGTAAGGGCTGTTTTAGAGGTAGCAATGGCAATTAATCCAATCATGGCCAATGCGATGCAAGATGATGTTCCCAGGATTTCTGAAAAATATAGTCGTTCTTTCTGGGCTTGATTTGGTGATTTGAGGAAGAGCTGCTTAGGGCTGGGGTAGCCGTGGAGGATGAAGTCAACCCATGAAGGAAGACAGTTCCGGAGAGGCAGAAGAACTGAGGACACATGAGTCTGGAGGAAGCTGCCCCAGAAGCCAACACTACCTGTAGAATTTCAATGATATGACTGAATAAATGCTGTTCTTTGTGCCAATTAGTTTGAGTTGGGTTTCCATTCCACTGAAAATGAAAATGATCTTAATTGGTTTTCTTGGAAGTGCATGAATATCATTCTTCTTTATGTCTCTTCCCCCAATGGGTCCAGCATGATGCTTTTGCATACAGTAGGTGCTCACTGAATGAATGGATGCAGTGGAAGCCTCTCTGGGTTGGAAGTTAAAACCTGATCGTCTAATCCTAGTGTACGTAATAAAAAAAAAGTGTGACTAAGCATACATCACCCACCTGTCTGTATCCCATGTTCCATTTGAGATGTGAAGGGATTGGACCAGTTCCCATACAGTTGGCCCTCAGTATCTGTGGGTTTCACTTCTGTGGGTTCAACCAATCTCGGACACTGAGGACTGACTGTATTCATTATACTACGCCATTTTATATAAGGCACTTGAGTATCCTTGGATTTTGGTGTCCACAGGGGCTGCTGGAACCAATCCCCGCAGATACTGAGGGATGACTGTATTCTAGGCCGTTATTATGCTATTTCTTTCTAATGTGGCACTACTGATAGTTTACATCCTGGGTCTGTCTTGATTTTGTTTGGTCAGTACTTTTGCTGTGCTGGTTAAATATTTTAAATCTCTCTCCACTCAAACATATTAAGTCAACAAACATTTATTGAGTGTCTGCTACCCGTCAGGCACTGTACTGGGCACTGGGTTACAGTGGAGAGTGAAATGACATGGTCTGTTGTTTTCATGCATCTTACGGTCCAGTGCTGTGCCAATGAAACAGGAAGGAAGGAGGCAGGGCACAACCTTTAAAAGAATGACGTAGCCATAGGACATGACAAAAACTGGTTAGAACCAACGAGGTCCAAGATGGCAGAAGATTCGACTTCCACTAGACCTTGAGCCTCATCATACGCTCATTGTAACATATTAGCATCTAAAGGACACACCCACCAGCACAGTGACAGTTCTGAGGCTAACCATAAAAGGACAAAAAGTGGGAGGTAGCCCAAGTCCTGGAAATCCCCACCCCTTCCCCTGGAAGAGTTGGGGTAACCCTCTCACTCATTAGCCTATGAAATTACCCAGCCCATAAAAACTAACCATGCCATATTTCGGGGCCTCTCACCTCTGAGATGGCCTACACTCTCTGGAATGTGTTTCTCTCTAAATCTACTTCTTACCTATCACTTCGTCTCTCACTGAATTCTTTCTGCCATGAGACATTAAGAACCTGAGCTTCCTTAAGTCCTGAGACCAGGTGTGCAATGTCAGTTAAAAGACCAAGTCCCAATCTGAGTTACGTGGTTTCACCAACTGCAGTGGCTGCTCACCATAGGCGGCTATCGAGGCACTTGAAAGGCGGTTAGTCCAAACTGAGATGTACTGTAAGTACAAAATAAACACCAGGTTAGAAAGAGTAACCCCAAAGAGCATCTGATTAATTATTGTTTATATTGATTACAAGTTGAAATGATAATACTTGAGATAGAGTTACATAAAGTATACTACTAAAATTAATTTGGCTTGTTTTCTTTGTACTTTTTAATGTGGTTACCGGAAGATTTTAAATTACATATGTGGTTCCTATCACATCCTCAGTGGATGGTGCTAATCTAGAGCAGGAGACTAGTGATTCTCAAATTTTATGGTTTTCTATGAATCCTCGGAAAATCTTGTTAAAATGCAGATGTGGTTCAAGTAGGTCTGGGGTGGGGCCTGAGATTCTGCATTTTTTACAAGCAACCAGGTGACACTGATGCTGCCTTCCATGGAGAACACTTTGAGTAGACTAGATTTGAAGACTTACAAAATGGTAAATTAAATGTGGATTGAAATATATGATTGAGGAAAAAATATATAGGAATGAACTGGCTGCAGAAAGAATGACTATTAAGATAAACTAAATATCACAGAAGCAAGAACTGAAATAAATGTAGTGTGAGGACAGTTTCTCAGTCAAACTTTTAAAAAATAGTTTGATGTCTTGTGAGAGATTTAAATGTACTGCAAATACCATCACTGGTATATGTACTCCTCTACACTCACACATGTGTGTACCGTACTCAATAGTTGAATTCAGCAAATGTGTGTTGAGCTCACTTGGTGCAGGTATTATATCTATCAGCACATTGGGTAGACCTTATGGAATAAATAGATGAAGATGTGGTTCTTCTTCTCAAACAGTTCATCATGGGGTTTGAGAAAGAGAAACACAATTGACCTAATACAGCACAAGAAGCACTAAGCTCACGGTAGTGCAATATGGTGCTTTTGTTTCCTTTCACCTTTCTACCAGTAACACGCTCTGATTTTCCTGTGGGACATCTACACCCACCTCCCAACACTTTCCCTCATGCTTCTGAGATGTGAATTGCTGATCTCTATCCTTGGATCCCAGGCTGGAGCCGGTGAGTCAGGTCTGGACAGACAGAGTATACTGTTGTGGACATAAATTGAGCAAGGAGAGACATAATGCCTCAAAAGGAAATGAAATTTCTGGGAGGAGAGTTGGAATTTCCAGTGGGAGAGGAGTCTCCATAACCTCCAGCCGTCTTGATGCCCTGGGGGTGGGGAAGCCAGGATGAAGCAAACACTGTCACCAAGGAGTAGATCTGAGGAATGGAGAAAGTCAAAACTACTCTTTTTGATCCTTTTGAGCTCTGTATCAAGCTGTCCCTGAAGGCCGATGTACACCCTTTAATTTGTAAGCCATTAAACTCCAATTGCTTAAGCAAGTTTAATTTGCATTTTCTATTGCTTGTATCCCAAGGAGACCTAACTGATAAAACAATAGCATGAACAACGCAGGGAGAATGGGACAAATAATTTTGCTTGGGATCTTCCCAGAGCACTTGACATTGAGTTAAATGCCTTAAATGACAAAGCAAGATATAATGGACGTTTGGGTGATAGGACTGTGTTCCTTGTTGTAATATTTATGGATTCTGCAAACTGGGCAGGATTTCTAAAAATGCCAGGTCAAGTCCATGTGATACGAGAATATATTTCTAGTTTCTGGGAGAGGCTCTCTAGAGTCACAAAATTATTTTCCTGCCAAAAATATCAGCCAGTTCCTCACTAGGGCTTAAATGTCACCTCTCAGAGTTGTCTCCCCTGACCTCCCTATCCAAAATTGTCTTTGTTCCTCTTTTCTCCTAGTTATCCTGTTTAAATGTCCGAAGAGCACCTCCAACTCTGGAACTATCTTTTTATTTATTTATTATAATGATTTAGAGCATAAGCTTCTTGAAGTTCAGGACCATTTCTGTCTCGATAAGTGCTATATTTGTGACATCTAGCACAGTACCTGTCCTCTGGTGGCACTTAAATATCTGTTGAATTAATGTTCAGTTAATTAGAGCATTGAATCCAGGTTTGGTTTCCAAATACTTTATAATGATGGAGAGAAATTATAGCAGGTCCAGAGAAAAGAAACAAAAAGGATGCAGGGAGTGAGAAGTAAGTTCAGCAAGGAATGCTAAAAGGAATTAAGACAGTTCCCAAGAAGTCTTAGGGGTTATTTACTTATTTCACAACTATAGGAAGGCTCTTTATCAGAAAAATATAGAACAGTTTGTGTTGCCTAAAACTCTCTATTGCCTTTTACATCCTTCTTTCTTTTTTTTTTTTTAAAGCTTATGATGTTCTTAAGGGTTTTTAAAAAAAATTTATTTTATTTATTTATTTTTGGCTGTGTTGGGTCTTCATTGCTGTGCGAGGGCTTTCTTTAGTTGCAGTGAGTGGGGGCTACTCTTCACTGTGGTGCGTGGACTTCTCATTGTGGAGGCTTCCCTTGTTGCGGAGCACGGGCTCTAGGTGCGTGGGCTTCAGTAGTTGTGGCACGCGGGCTCTAGAGCTCAGGCTCAGTAGTTGTGGCACATGGGCTTAGTTGCTCCGTGGCATGTGAGATCTTCCCAGACCAGGGCTTGAACCAATGTCCTCTGCATTGGCAGGCGGATTCTTAACCACTGCACCACCAGGGAAACCCCCTTTCTTCCTTCTTAATGCCAGCGTGTGGTTGTAATGGCTGGAGCTCTAGCAGCTATTTTATGACCTTGAATATGGACCTTGAATATGGTCCTCGAATATGGACCTTGAATATGGTCACATATGAAGAATCCACACACTGAGAATAGCAGAGCAGAAAGAGAGAAGCATCTTGGGTCCCTGATGATTTCATGGAATTGTTGTTCTAGCCTTGGACTACCTCGTTCCCTACTCCTTTTATGTAGAATATACACCTTTGCATGGTCTAGCCACTATTATTTTGCATTCTCAGGTACATGCAGCCAAAATTAATTCTAGCTGATACTCTAGGTTATCTCTTTTTAATCAAATATATTGAGTCTCTGTGCCAGTACATCTTTGAAAAATAATAGAAAACCAACTATTCTGGAGAGTTTAATATAACTGCCTGAATTCAGAGTTTTTTTACAGATATAAAATGGATAGGAGAGTTATATAATTGATAAATTACAGAGGTTTAATAAAAATAATATAAAAAGCTAAGTATTCAGAGACTAATACATAAAACAGCAAACAAGCCCAACAATGGATTTGAAGAGACTTTTAGACACATAAGTATGCATAGCTAATTAATGTTCACTGCCTTAATTGGAAGTTATCATTAATCAAAATGAACCAGGAATGAAAAAGTATGTGTGGTTACTTTAAAAAGCCAATTAATTTTAGGCTATTTTAATGGAATTCTGACAGGTAAGGACTTGGAATGGATTCTTTCAATATGTTTTACAATTGTCAGGCCCTTGTTAAAGTTTAGGTATTCTATTTCGTCCTCCAGATGACGAAGAAAGGAGAAAAATAATAAAAATGACTAAAGGGATAGACGATAGGTCATTTGGAAAAGAGTTAAAAAAAAAAAAGATAGTCTAGCCTGGAAAAGAAAAAGTAAAAGTGGAGTTTAAAGTATTTCATTAATATGAAGGGTTACTAAAAGGAGGCGGGTCGGTTCTTAATCACTAAAGTGGAACAAAATTAAATTACCTTAAATTGAAGAACACATTGCTAGAGTGTTTATGGAATCCAGTGTCATTGAAAGACATTGAGTTTGAGAGTCTCAATTCCTAGAGATCTTTAGTGGATGAGAGGGTGTCCCACTGTGATGTCTCACTCCATGATCAACATGTGCATCCCTCCTAAAGTTGATACCTGTGTTGCAAAGAACTTTCTAGAAGGACTGCAGGATTTGGATATATAAGATCTCTTAGAATTCTCCTGATTCTTTCCTTGAAATTCAGTAATTGGAAAATTTCTTAAAATACATTCCAGTTTCTTTTTTTTTAAAAACAAAATGATAATGGCAGACACTGTTGAGTGTCCACCTGTAGCAGATTCTGCTGATGCCCTGAACATATCCCCTCAGCATTCACACGTCCAGGATTTGCTGATGGCGCCTGTGACTCTCCATCTCAGGGCTCTCTCCCTACCAGAGTGTAAGGCAGTAATTTGTCCCTAGTGGGGCTGATACATAACCCAGGCACAGTTCTGCCAATCCTGCCTACTAAGTCTTGCTAGCACTACAACCTGAGGCCCCACAGAGTATCGGCTTTGCCTTCATGGAATCTTGCGTTAACACTGATCTGCAACCAAGAAACTCATTTTCCTGCAGAGTAGCAGCAATGGGCATGTGACTATAGGATCCATGGATATTACCATATACATGCGGCCTGATAGAACTCTTAAAGGTCTCTTAAAGGCCCAGCTAAGGAGTCAGCTTGTAGATGATGCTCTTTTGGGGTGGGGCCCTGTGCTTCAAGATATGGCATAGGCTTTGAACCAAAGGTCAAATGATGCTCTGTCCCCAGCTGCTAGAACATCCTCTCCCAGCCCTAGTGGATGATCTATGATTGAGCTAAGCTTATCAGGGTATTTTCATTTGCTAGTGATTGGTTTAGGGGAAGTGGGCTGAATACACCTTGGGAAGATGCAGTGCCATAATAAACACATACTGACATGTCGGAGAAGCCAATTTCCCTTTCTGGCTTTGGATGTAGTATTGTGTAAAGATAACGTTTGGAGCAGTTGCAGTCACTCTGTAACCAGGAAGAGACAGAACATGAAGACTGAGAATGGCAGAGTAAAGAGATAGAAGGAGCTGGGTTCTGATGACACCAGTGAGCCCTTTGAAGAAACCCTAGAATTGCTTTCCTCTGGACCTTTTAAGTGAGATAACAGATGGTTTTATTGTTTAAGCCACTTCTAGTCAGAGGTGAGTAATTTCCAGTGACACCCACGGTGGACACTTCTGAATTGGGCTTCCCACATTTATTCCTTCCCATGGCTGCTTCTGTGTTGATGGTGTCCACCTTCCACTAGAAAGGCCAAAAATGCTGGCATTTTCTGGTTTCTCTTGCAGCTAGGAAATGACGTGACCCAATCTGGCCACTAGGACTTGAGGAGCGGTCAGTTGTTAGCTTTCTGAGAAAGGGTTTCCTCCTTGATAAGAAGCGGCATTTAGGCCCTATTCTTTGGCCAGATGCTGTTGTGTCTTCATGTGACACTTGAAACTGTGGCGTCCATCTGTGACTATCATGGTCTAAGGATAAAGCCAGAGTGAAAGATGTAAAAGCTGAGGTCCTCAGTGACCTAGCAGAGTCCCTGGACCAATCGTGGACTTGTCCTGCCTCTTGAGTTTTCTTTAAGTAAGGTAAATAAATGATGTAATTTAAGTTGGTTTTTGTTGGATGTTCTGCTCCTTGAGGCCAGCGCCATCTTAACTCAAAAATATAGTATAGTATGCTACCTCAGTCATGGTCTTCCCTTCCCAATCCACCAGAAATGAAAGAACAAAAAGTTTCTGTTAAACTTTTAAACATCAGCTGGTCCTGGGTTTACCTTATAATGATTATGGAAAATGCTAGTAGTATATAGTTTGCTATAGAAGCACAAACTATTTCTATGACCCTTCACATGAGACAGATCATTAGGTATTCATGAAAATTACAAACATATCTCCTCTCAATAGCCCTGTAATTGGGAGAAATAACAAAACTGTAAAAGGAACTGTTGGATGTTTTCATTCAGTTGGCCATTATAGTTTCTGAATTGAGTTTTTCTAAAAAGAAGGGAAATGCAGCCAAATTCCATAATTCCCTCAAAAGCTCTAAGTAAAAATATACTGAAATCCTGAATAAAAGAAAAGCAACTGTGCATATATTATTTTATTTTAAAAACAGAACATCCTAGAGACTGGAAACATTACATTTCTGTTTACCCTAAGCAAACAAGATGGGAATTTAGAATTTTGAGTCCAAGGAGTATTTTCCTTTAAAATATATATATCATACACACACACGTACAGAACGAGATAATGAAGATGTTAAGATGTTGCTGGAATTCTACTAGTCTGCTTTATGCTTATTGATGGAAAAAAAGATTCCTCCCTTGTAAATTACTTATTTTGCTAGAGGCTTTTCCTGGTTCTGGAACTACCACTTTTAAGGTATACTTCCCTCAGCATGCAGAATGGTGGCAGTCTTTTCAGATAAGAAATTCTGCATTCTATTTATCTTCAGGATGTTAACCTTTGACAGCACTTCGAAAGATTAGCGAGCAAATTAACCTATTTTTCTAGCAGAAGAGCAGGTTGCCTGAATCAGGTATCCTTTCCTTTAGGTAGTTAAACTGGCCTGGGGCCCAAGGTGAGTGAGATTTCTTTGCTCTCAGCCTCATCACTCCACCCAGCTCAAGTTCAGGCGGCTTCACGGATTTTGAGATTCTTTTGGGAAGTGAGCCCCTGCTTTAGCCTGAGGCTGGCTCATGAACGCCACCTTTCACCTACTTAAAGCCAAGTTTTGCATAGCATCGAGGTTTACTATTCAAGTAGCTATTTCTAGCTCCTTCATTACTTCAAAACAAAATAAACCCCTCCAAATGTTTTATTTCCTGTGGTATCAAATCTGACTTAATGTTGTAACTTTGTCCACAGACCAACTAAATAATATGTTGGATTAAAGAAAAAAAAAGCTCAATCCCACTGCTGCTTGGGTAGTGAAAGCCATCTTTCTTACAGTGTATTGTACTTGTTGTTTTAGTCATTTGTGTTTTGGTTCGTTTGCTTGCAGTAAGGCAGTCTACCTGCACTCTATGTTTTTTTCCTTTTTGTAGTGTCTAAAGTGAAATATAATGGCAAACTTTAAAATACAGGAACACTTTTAGCTTCATAAAAAGAACGTCCAAAGACAATAATTTGGGGTCAACTTTATCATTTGAAAACAAATATCAATCTGGTATAAGTAGTGAGTGCACTGAGGGGAGATGGGTTATTTGCTGGGTTCGGTAAGGCCAAAACAAGAGACAATAAAGAAACATGCTTTGAATTTTTGAGACCCTCTCGCTTCAGACATTTCCAAAAATCATTTTATTTTACAAAATCTGACACATTTGTGCAAGAACGAAACAAGTAATCCAATTAAGAATGAAAATAATAACGCGCATTTTTTTCCCTGACCTATATTAAGATTTATGCATTACAGCAGTATCTGCGTTTTCTAGTTCTTTTTTCGGGAGACAAGGCGGTGGTCTTTTACCCCAGGAACTGCCCTCCTGCAGACCCGGCCGGCCCCGCCCCATCTCCGCCCATGTCGTGGCCGCACAGACTGGCTCCCCTCCCCTCCCCCGGCCGCAGTGGTCCCGTCCCTCCCCGCCGACCTGTCCCCGCCCCACGCCGGCTGCGGCTGGGTCCCGTCCGCCCCGGCTCGGGCGAATGACCCATAGTAACCCCGCCCCGCCCCCGGCCGCCCGCGCCGCGCTCCCGGCCGGAATTCGATAGGCCCAGCCCCGCACGCGCCACCGCCCGCGGGCCAATGGGCTGCTGCCTCTCTGCATATGCAACGAGCGCCGGCCGGGGGCGCGCGTCCTGGGCGGTTCGGCTCAACAGACGCTGGTCTGCAGGCGCTGGGGCGCTACGCTGCGCTTGTTGCGAGTGCTGGGGCTGAGACGAGTCGGCGCGGCAGCTGACCGGGCAGCCGACCGCCGCCCTCTCGCAGTGCGACTCGCGGAGGCTGCGTCAGGGTCCCCAGGAGGCGGCCCGGGGCGTGAATGCTCTGGGGGCACAGCCAGGCCTGCATGGGCCGGAGGAACCGGAGCTCCGGCGTCGCGGTGAGTGCAGCGCCTGTGGTGGGAGCGGCGCGGCCGTGTTGGCGGCGGGGCCTCCGCGTGCGGCCGGGCTGGGCCCGAGGGCAGCCCGGGACTGGGGGAGGGACGCGGCCGGCCTGGAGGCCCCGGCTCCTCGACGTGGCCGCCGAGCCCGGCGCCGAGGGTGTGCGCGCTGGCGGTGCGGGCTCTGGGGCCGGCTCGCGGCGTATGTGAGGCGCGCCCGTGGGGTCCGGGAAGCGGGTGAGGTGGCGCCCGGGCCGAAGGGCCCACGTGAGCTGGGGGAACCGCAGCCCGGGCGGCCGCGCTGTTCGGGGGAGGAAGGCTGCGCGGGGTCTCTCCCGGCGCTTTGAGGGCGGGGTGACCTGGGGGATTGGCAGCTTTCACTAGCCCGGCTCTGACGCCGTCGCTGGGAGGAAACTGAGCCCTGCGGTTTCGGAAACCCACACTGGGGGGGTGGGTTGCTGCGGGGTGTGAGGAGAAATTGGGGGTGTGAGATGGGTCGACTTTGGTATTTGTTCAGGCCACGACCGGTGGTGATGGGGCGGGGATGAATACTGTTGTTTTGGGGTTGGGAGTTGAAGGTTTATTTTCCCTAGGTGCGTTTTAATTATACAGCAGCAGTGGAATGTGTAACACTGAGAGAGTGCTCACTACCAGCAGCCCAGTGGGGTAGGGATGATCCGGCCCGTTTCACAGATGAGGAACCTGAGGCCCAGAGACATAGAACTGGTTTGTCCAGGCTGGATTTAGAAAATGTGCTCGAAGCTATTGTGTATATGGCCCTTCAAAAATAGGGTAGAACAACGTCTTTGAAATTATATGGACGTTAGAGAGAGAATAGGCCTCGTGAAAGTGATTATAGCCGAATAAGATGACAAACAGCTGACACTTATTGAGCCTTTATAACATTGCAGGCGTTGTGCTAAGAGCTTTCTGTATAGTATCTCTGAAACTGTTAACAACCCACTAGGGTGGCGGTTATTCCCATTTTACAGCTGGAGAAACTGCCGTTTGGATATATTAACTTGCCCCCAGATCACAGCAAGTAAGAGGAGAAGCTGGGATTCAGATCCGCCTGTCTGAAAATCCAGAGCTTTCACATCTAAGCACTATAGTATGCTGCCACTCCTTGGTGGCTGGCTGAATAGTTGTCACCGTGGATTTTTGTTTGAGTGGCCAGGAGAGCTGTAGTTTGATGATAACCTTTTTTGTTTCCCCAGATTAGTTCCGAGAGTTGAAGGGTGCTGCTGAGGTGCTCCTGAAAGTGTATTAGTAGGTTATTACAGGGCGGAGGAGGTGTGACACAGGAGTGTGCTGCACAGACTTTATTCTTTTCTTTTGTGTTCTGGCGTCTCCCCATGCACTTCTCACCCTTAGGAATGAGTAAGGCTTCTTTAGTCACTGTGGCATTTTCCCTTTAGACTTTTCCTGGTTTCTCTCTTTTTCTATAGAAAGAGTTGCTTCTGTAGGATGGCAGTGTTGGGTGTAGAGCAGAGATCCACTGGATGTATGGGTCACCTAGTGTCTTTGGGTCTCAGTTACGGGGTTTGTAAGATGTTTGCGCTGGTTGATTTAAAGCTGAAATATTCTGAGTCATGTCCTGGAAGGAAAGAAGGAAGGAAGGAGGGATGGGAAGGAGCAATCCCTGTCTGGTTTGGGAAGTCAGATCTTAAAGCCCCAACATTTTTCTCATTGCTTATGTGCTCCTCTGCTGTCTGGTTCTGCTTAAATTAACCATTCCTCTTTCAATTAATTGCTCACTTAGAGCCTTTAATTCCTATTCTATGTCAGGCACCATGTAAAGTGCTAAGAATGCAGCAGTGAACAGAACTGATGTGAGCTTTGCCTTTACGGAGGAAGCAAACGAAGCAAATCTCATACAAATAATATATAATTACAAATTATATGTGTAATGTGTAATGAAGGACAAGTAGTGTGTGAACAAATATTATATAGAGGATTGTGATTTAGATGGAAACCTAGTCTAGGGAGGCTTTTTTGTTTTTCCCCTTAGATGGTTGGTGACCAGTAGTGCTTGTTGACTAGACTGGGTACTATATATGTATTTTTAAACTTTTTATTTTGGGATGATTTGAGATTTACAGAAAAGTTGCAAATATGGAATATTCATGTATACCATAACCCATCTCCCCTGCTCTTATATTAACGTGTCACATAAACTTGGTTCATTTGTCAAAACAAGAAATTAATATTGATATTATCCTCTTAACTATAGACTTTATTCAGATATCACCAGTTTTTCCACTAATGCCCTTTTTTCTGTTCCAGGATTGAGTCCATGATACCAGCTGGCATTTTGCATTCATGTTATTTTAGTCTTCTCTAATATTAAATACTAATTTTAAAATTTACCTTTTATGAGTTTACTTCTAATAATTTGTAAGAGTGGTATGGAACACTAAGAAAATAAATATACGAATATGTAAAATAAACTATATGTCATTTTCCAGCTATTCCAGTTTTGTTTAAATTAAGATTGCCCAGTATCAGTACGGTAGAAAGAAAATTGATCAGACTTAAAATTCAGGATCTGGAAAGGGAACATTTTCACTGGCATCTCTTTTTTTTTTTTTTTTTTGTGGTATGCGGGCCTCTCACTGTCATGGCCTCTCCCGTTGCGGAGCACAGACTCCGGACACGCAGGCTCAGTGGCCATAGCTCACGGGCCCAGCCGCTCCATGGCACGTGGGATCCTCCCGGACCGGGGCACAAACCTGTGTCCTCTGCGTCAGCAGGCGGACTCTCAACCACTGCGGCACCAGGGAAGCCCTCACTGGCATCTCTTTACCTCTCAAATTACTTTTATTTAATTTTACTTATTTCTCTTTCTTTTTCTTTGACAGATTATATTCCATTATAGGTTATTACAAGATATTGGGTATAATTCCCTGTGTTATACAGTACATCCTTGTTGCTTATCTATTTTACGTATAGTAGTTTGTATCTGTTAATCCCGTACTACTAATTTGTCCCTCCCCTCCTCCCTCTCCCCTTTGGTGACCATGTTTGTTTTCTGTGTCTGTGAGTCTGTTTCTGTTTTGTATATATATTCATTTGTATTATTTTTTAGATTCCACATACAAGTGATATCATATAGTATTTGTCTTTTTCTGTCTGACTTTTTTCACTAAGCTTAATATTCTCTAGGTCCATCCATGTTGCTGCAAATGGCAATATTTCATTCTTTTTTATGGCTGAGTAATATTATAAACACACACACACACACACACGCATATACACATCACATCTTCTTAAGCCAATTGTCTGTTGATGGGCACTTGTGTTGCTTCCATGTCTTGGCCATTGTAAATAGTGCTGCTAATATACATGTACCCAAATGTTCATTTTGAATTAGACTTTTCATCCTTTCTGGAGTGGAATTACTGGATCATATGGTGATTCTATTTTTAGTCTTTTAAAGTACCTGAATACTGTTTCCCATAGTGGCTACACCAAATTACATTCCCACCAACAGTGTAGGAGGGTTCCCTTTTCTCGTTCAGCATTTATTATATGTAGACTTTTGATAGTAGCCATTCTGACAGGTGTGAGGTGATACCTCATTGTGGTTTGTTTGGATTTGTATTTTCTTTAATAATTAGTGATGTTGAGGATCTTTTCATGTGCCTGTTAGCCATCTGTATGTCTTCTTTGGAGAAATGTCTGTTTAGGACTTCTGCCCACTTTCTGATTGGGTGGTTTGAGTTTTTTTTGATATTGAGTTGTATGAGCTGTTTGTATAGTTGGAATATTAACTCTTTGTCAATCGCATCATTTGCAGATATTTCTCTCGTAGGTCGTCTTTTCATTTTGTTTATGGTTTCTTTTGCTGTGCAAAACTTTTAAGTTTGATTAGGTCTCATTTGTTTATTTTTGCTTTTATTTCATTTCCCTTGGGAGACTGATTTAAGAAAATATTGCTATGATTTACGTCAAAGAATGTTTTGCCTATGTTCTCTTCTAGGAGTTTTATGGTGTCGTGTTTTATATTCAGATCTTTAAACCATTTGGAGTTTGTTTTTGTATATGGTTTGAGGGAATGTTCAGATTTTGTTGTTTTACACGTAGCTGTCTAGCTTTCCCAACACCACTTTTTGAAGAGACTGTATTTTCTTCTGGGGAGATTTTTGAATTGATATGGTGAGATATTACTAGATGACCATCTTGCATTCTGAGGCTGTAATTAAATGTACATAAAGCAAGAGTTAGAGAACTTTTAAGCAACAATATTCTTTTAATTTCAATGTCTGTTTCTACTCAGAATGTCTCTCCAGCTCACATTGCAAGATACGAAAGTGAGAGGGAATTTTTTCAGGAAGTCATTCTCCCTGCCTTTAGGGTACTTAAAGCTTAAATATTCCTGTAATACTTAAACTTTCCCCTTTCAGATGAACAGTTGGGAAGCAAGAAACTTATGTGAGATTTGGACCTGAGGATGGGATTTGGATGTTTTCAGGAAAGCTAGGCAGTTTTTTCTAACTTTAGATAAGTAGTATTATAATTATCGGAAGTATCCGGTGTAGTTTACACTTTACAGAGTGATTTAACTTAAAATTTTCACCTCTTAGGAGACAAATGATGACATGATTTGGGAAATATAAGCCATTAAATGTGTGACTATTTCAGTTGAACATGTATTAAGCCAATACAAATAGTTCATTGCAGTACATTTACTGAATGCCGTCTGCATGCAAAGTACCGTGCTAGGTGTACAATGTGGAATAAATAAAAAGATGAACTTGTAAAGTCGTTGCTTTAAAGGAGATTTCAATTTAATGAATACTAATACTCAGATTAAAGTTTTTTTTCCTTTTTAAAGTACTATCGTTTTAGCTTATTTGATCCTCTTAAGAGCCTTATATCATTAGCAGAAATATTGAGAAAATGGAGATTTAGAGGCAAAATTGCCAGACCTGGTGATTAATAGTAGTATATGGGTTGAGAGAAGGAGATGTTGAGTGATTACTCATTTACCATTTTGACGCTATCAGTGTAGAGATTGCCAGTGGAGAGACTAGAAAGAGAACAGGAAGAGGCCAGGGATGGAGCTGGGTATAGGAGGCTGAGCTTGCAAAGGAAACAGGAGTAGTGGCCAGGGAGGTGAGAGGACCGCCAGAAGCAGGTGTCCCTGCTGCCAAGGGGGAAGCTGTCAATACTGTGGAACGCCCCTGTGAGGAAAATTGAGTACCATCTGTTGTATTTAGCAACTGGGAGGTCATGGGTGACCTTGGCAGGAGATACTGATGTGGTGGTAGGGGTAGGATGGGGAGCAGAAGTAAGTAGAAGATGGGGAAAATGGAGACAGCAAGAATCGGAAACTGCTTCCGCGAGTTCTGATTTTTAGCATATTTAAATGCTGAAGGGAGGGTGTCTGTTGAGAGGGGGAGGTCGAATATAGATGAGAAAAGTGTTACTTGTTTGTGCAAAGTTCGTGAGAAGATGGAAGGGCATGGGATCCAAAGCACGTGAGCCCTGTGCCTTAGCTGGGAGGAGGGACACCTCTTCTATAGTAACAGAAGATGGGCCTGTAACCACCTGACAGGAGTCAGTACCATATTATGGAGCCCTGAGCAATTTCCAGAAAATTGCCAAGGACTGTTGAATTCCTAAAAATCAGCCCAATTTTTGCTGACTCATGACATAGTCTTTTTAGAAAACCTCACTACAAAGCATTGTGTGAAATTGATTTAACATGTGACTTAATCTCGATTTTTATCCACCTTAATATGGTATATACTTTCATCTGACTTCTGATTATAGTTTTCTTTTCTGAAGAAGGGGACAATATAAACATTAAATCTTGTGATTTCTTCCTTACGTGTTATTTTTAGTTTCATAATAGTTTTCGCACTGCTTCTGTCTTCCTGACATTTTAAATGCCTAAATGATTTTTATTTAAAATCTTAACTGCTGTTTTTACTGAAATATGTTTACTTCTCATGTTTCCCATTTGGAGGAGTAAAGAATTATTGGATGATTCAGTGGGCTTAATGGATCTGCTAATTTTTATTTTGAACTGAAGATACCTAAGTAACCAATGTTTTGGATAAATTGCCTCCAACTATAGTTCCCTATTTGTTTGTGAAGGTATTACGAGGATATATAGGGGCAATGATTTATTTGCTCATGTATTTCTTTAGTATGTATCTTGCAAGACACTGGGAATTTGAAAATGATGAAGAGATCGTCCCTGGGCTTCTCTGGCGGCACAGTGGTTAAGAATCCGCCTGCCAGTGCAGGGGACGTGGGTTCGAGCCCTGGTCTGGGAAGATCCCACATGCCGTGGAACAACTAAGCCCGTGCGCCACAACTGCTGAGCCTGTGCTGTAGAGCCCACGAGCCACAACAACTGAGCCCGTGCACCTAGAACCCGTGCTCCACAACAAAGAGAGCCACCACAATGAGAAGTTCGCTCACCGCAACGAAGAGTAGCCCCCGCTCGCTGCAACTAGAGAAAGCCCACGCAGCAATGAAGAATAAATTAAAAAATTCACTTATAAATAAATAATTTAGAAAAAGAAAAAAAAAGAGATCGTCCCTGCTCTCGAAGAACTCAGAATTCATGAAAGGAAAGTGACATTATATGGTGTAAGGGAAGAAGGTATAAGAAGAGATGCATTACTGTATGGTATAGCTCAGGGCAGGAAGTATACCATAGCTCCTGTCTGGTATAGCTCAGACAGAACAGGGCAGGAAAAAGGGGAGACTTTACGGTGGAGGTGGTAGCCCAGTTTTCTACAACAAACTGGACTTTTTGCTAAGTGAACAAGGGAGATGGAATAGAATGTTTCACCTTGAATCTGTACCAGGTGTGTGTGTACACAGATATGTACACATTGGAGGTGGTATAACAATACTAAGGAATGTTGTTAGAAAAATAAAAACCTTATCTTGCTATAAAAAGCTTCCCATTTGTTTGTCATGTCATGGTCAGCTTTTCTATCCTTTATTTAATTTGGAAAGTAATCACACTTAGATAATATTTTTCTGATACAAAGCCTGGTTTTTCTTTTTCTATACTAATGGTCTTTGGAATAAAGATGATAGCCAATACCTTTACAGTATTTCCTCTGGCCAGGTGCTGTTCTGATTTTCTTCTCAATTTTATGAGATAGTTTTTTTTTTTTTTATCATTCTTATTTCACACATGAGGAAATTGAGGCACAGGGAGCTTAAGTGATTTGCCCAGGTGTGTGCTGTACCTCATCCCAGGTAGTTAGGTTCCAGAGTCCAAGGCCCAGGCGCTGCACCTCCTCTCTGGGGTGACAGCTTGGTTTGAAGTTCATATATACCTCTGAAGGCATGATTATACTTGGAAGGAGCTGTGATGACAGTTTATCTATTTTTATGACACATAACTTACCTCCCCCCCCCCCATAAAAGCCCTGTTTTTACAGAGGAGAATGTGAGGAGTAACAAACTAAATTGAGAGAATTTAACTAAAATTTTCTTCTTGAACTTGAACATAAATACATCAGGATACATTCTCCTTTAACACTCTTACATAGGAATCATTAACATTGCCCTTTTAGCATTTTTTGGATCAGGAATATAAAGCAATTTTGGGTTCTGTAATCTGCTAATTCCATTTTTTTCCTTTTCTTTCTTAAGAAAAAAAAGAAAGGAGACCTGCTTTCTGTATGTCTGAGAAATATTTCGTACTATTTAATCCAGTTAAAGAAACCCACTTCCTTCCCCCAAATCCTCCAGTTAACCACTAATCTGAATTTGGTGTTCGTTATTCATATCCATTGCTCTGCAATTTTACTACATATGGATGTATCCCTAAACAGTGTACAGTATTGTTTTATGTATTTTTAAACTTGATATAGATGGCATTGTATGTATTCTTATGCAGCATCCTTTTTTTTCAATCAATATCACTTAATCTATGTGGTTCCATCAGTTGAGTTTCATGACTGTGGGTACATCTCAGTTTAGCTAATTTACTTTAAAATTGTTTTACTTTCATTTTTATTTCCCTTTTTGTTCTTAGTAGATAATTTTGCAGATATATATCTAATATAGTTTCATTTTAAATTCCATAAATGACTGTAGGGATAATTCACATGTGTCCTTCCTTTTGGGAAATTTTTATAAATCTACTTCTGATTTAGCCAATTCTGTGTTTGAGTGCTTGTTTAAGAATTTTCCTCTAAAATGTGCCTTTTTCCATTGTAATTTTGGTGGGTAGGGACATGGACTTGGAGTTAAGTTTTCTTGGAATTGAATTCTGGCTTATTAGTTTTGTGATCTTGAGCAGCTTATTTAACCTCTCTGTGCCTCAATTTCTTCTGTAAAAAATGGATAATAAGAAAATCTGCTATATATTGTTGTCAGGATTTATATGAGATAAGTTCCTGGCACATAGTCAGCACTCAGTAAATATTAACTATTTTAAATTTATTTATTTTTAGAATATACAGTATTTTCTAAGTTCATCCACTCACTTTTTGTTATTGCCTTACCTTTTGAAGCAGCGTTATCCTTACATAGACAAATACGCTTCAAGGAAATGTCTAATGTATTGTAACCTCTGGTTAATGGAGATTGGGAAGGGATATTGTAAATAGTAAACTGTAAACTGAGGGACATTAAGTAGATTTTGTTATATTTTAACGTCAATAATGTAGGATTTACCTTGTGCTTTAGTTTTCTGGAAGTGTCTATAAAGCACCTTGAAAGTAGGTTGACATGGTGTCCTTCTCAGTCGGGTAACTTAAGAATCTCCGTATTAGTTTTAAACATCTTTTGAATATGACCTCGATAATGGTTCAGGTAGCATTTCTAAATATACTGTTTTAGGTCATCAACTTTGTTGAGTGGCGAAGGAATCATTGCCATATATGTGGGTAAAACTTGCTGTGTAAATTTGATCTGATTCCTTAACCTTCCTCAGCCTTCCATTTCAATTTCTGTAACATAAAGATGTTCTTACTTTGCAGGGCTATCACAAGGATTGAGGGAGATGACAGATAGTAGTTTAGGGTACACGGTTGACCCATATGTTAGTTGTTAGTTATTTCTCTGCCTCCCTGTCTTCTCTTTTTTCCTCTTTTCTTTCTTCTCTATTCTTTTTTTCTCTTTCCTCCTTTCTCTGTCCTTTCATTGATATATAAAAATCTGCACATATTTAATGTATACAATTTGAGTTTGGACATGCATACACCTGTGCAGCCATCTCCACAATCAAGGTAATAGGCATATCGATCACCTCCAAAAGTTGCCTTGTGCCTCTTTGTTTCTTGTTTTTGTTGTATTTTGATTTTTTCTGTCCTTCAGAAGCAGTTTTTCGGTAAGAAATAACAAGGTATTCTGAGTCCAGCATGTGACCAAACCCATCATATAAGTAAAAAGCATACATCACTTAAAGGGGACTAAGGAATACTAATTCCTTAAGGACGAGAGTGTTCAAGATACGTAAAGGATGTGGTTAATGTTGAGTGAGCAGTACAGAGGTCAGAGAGGTCATGTTGGCCAGGGTAGCCAAGAGTCAGCGGAGCAAGATTGGATTTGAAAAAATAGTTGAGTTTGAGGTAGAGGAACTCAAATGGGGATGTCCAGGGCAGTTGGGGAAGAGCAAGGTTGACAAATAAAATTGAGAAATCACTTGTTCCGGGGGACTAGAGAAGCTGTGAGGATAAGTCACATCCCTGCGGAGAAGCAAGAACACCAGAGATTTGGAGGACAGAGACAATTAAAGACCTTGCCTAAGACTCATTTATTTATTGATTCCTTCAACTCAGGAAGTACAGTTGACCCCTGAACAACATGGGTTTGAACTGTGCGGGTCCACTTACTTGTGGATTCCCCCCCCCCCCCCCCAAATGTGTACTACAGCACTACACAATCCAAAGTTGGTTGAAGCCCTGGATGTGGAACTGTGGGTATAGAGGACTGACTATAAAATTATATCCGGATTTTTGACTGTATGGAAGTTTGGCGCCCCTAAACCCCGTGTTCAAGGGTCAGCTGTAATTGTTGAATGAATGGAAGGTAGTAGGAATAGGAAGGGACACTGGGCAGCCAGCAAGTGAAGAGAACCATGTGGGCTCTGAGTTGTTACAGGAGGAGCATTCAGGGTCTGGCCCGAGTTGTTTCTAACCCTGCTGCTTGACTGTCAGTGTGGCACTGCCCATGCCATTTAGCCTTCGTGGAGCTCAGTTTCCGTGTCTGTAAACCTTGCTCAACGCTGTTGTGAGCTGCTTCTCCATCAGTGCTCTTTTTCTTTTACCTCCCTTTCCACCTCTTCCTTTTTCTTGGTTTAGGACTTTTTCTATTTCTGCCACGTTTCTTTCTTAGGCTTCTTTGAAACTTTATCAGTTAGCTTTGTGTGTGTTTCCCCCTCTGTGTTTGTTTATGTGTTTACTACTTGTAATTCACTGGGGTATTTGTATGGATTTTATTAGATACTAACTACACTGGCTGCTGCATAGGTGTAACCTTTAGAATATTATCTTCTAAATTGGTATTGTAGGCATAAAACAGTTCATTTTTCTGCATTGCTGTTTCTAGGTTATAAAATACTCAGTTATCACTTTGGCCAGAATTATGAAAAATTCCTACTTCAACCAGAGAAGTTTCTTATTTTTACTTATTTTACTTTCATCAGGATTGAAGTGATCCTCATTCTGGACCCTGACTTTGGCTTTTTTTTTTTACCGTAACATTAAAACAATCAGAAATCTTTCTCTTCTCTTTGGAAACTGACTTGATCTCTGAACTTATTACCTCCTGTTTGGGGGAAGCTTGGGGTAGTGGAGTTCTTTCTAAAATGAAGTAAGGAGTTAATTTTAGTTCCATGGAAAACCAGAATGAACCAGAATGAATTAATCTTAGAACTGTACTTGACATTAATTGCAATTATACCACATGGACCATAATACACGGAATTATTATTTGTTACATATTCACAATACTTCCGTAAGTCATTTTCCTTTCGTACTGAAACTTTCCACATTGCTAGTGTGTTAGAGTCTAGGAATTTGTATTCATCATTGACTCTGAAACTAGGCCTGACTTCTAACCTGATGCCTGTTTAGACTCTCCTGCCTAGTATTCTCCTTAGAAATTCAAAATGTTTATTTGTAAATCACTTTCTGAGGCATAAAAAGAATACCTGTTTTCTCCAACATCTTGAGGTGGGAGGGTTGTGAGAGGTAGTGGCTGGTTGGGAGTGAGGTGTGAGGTCAGAGAGGGGAGCTCATGGGACCCCAGGTGTAAGGAGTGAGATGGGCGTGATAGAGGGGAGCGATGCAGGGCTTGAGCTTTACGACCACATTGGCACTTGAATTCCCAAATCTGACTCCACCTCATTGTAGTTTTACAACCATAGAAGATTACCTCCAAGCGTCAATTTCTTTAAGATAAGGATGGTCTCTGTCTTGCAGCGTACGTGTGCTCCGGGGTGTGCGTGCATGTCATCTCTGCAGTGCTGGAAGAAAACGTTAGAATTAAAAAAAAAAAGTCCATATTTGATGCATGATTTGTGGTGTTTATTGTATGCTAGAACAATAACACACATGTACAATGTTAAAGGTACACATGTTTGGAATGCCAGCAGTTTTACCAAAAGGGGCTTGTTGTGATCCTTAAAGTTTAGAGACCATGAGCTAGTAGATAAAAGCTAGGCCCATGCTTGGAGGCTTATTAGTTTGGGGGCAGCATTATATATAGATGAATTGGGGATGGGGTTGAAGAACTTGGGTTATTTGGCTCTGGGAAATGAAGGGTATCAGATTTAGGGAGCACATCTCTGCAAGTTCATTTGAAAAATGGTAGACATAGTAAATCTGGCATGGGTAATGATTTGAGTTACTTTGTGAAAGTTTTAAACTGTATATTCTTACATTATCTCAGTGTTAGAAGATTACATGGTAGAAATTTGGGTGGGACATAACCCAGAAAAGTGAGTCAGTGTTAGGGAATTGCTCTTGATATGCATGGGTAGTTTACCCACAGATAACTGAGAGCTGGCTAACTTAATGTTCGTTTATATTGTATGATGCCAGAGGACAGGCTTGTTAACTATAGATGATTAATTACAGTTTTGTGTTTCATGCTCTCAATTTCAAATTGCTTTATGAAATAAATGTATTTGCTCTCTTTTCTTTTTAGATAAGTCTAAAACATAATGTGCTTGTTTTGGGCTCCTTTAAGGGAGAGTAGCTGTTTAACGTAGAAAGTAAGCATCTCTGAGGACGGGGATACTTGTTATTTACTGATGCACGTCCAGTGCCCAGCACATAGAAGATACTCATATTTGTTGTTAGAATCCACCTCTGCATCCCTGTCACCTAGCACAACAATGAACATGAGATACTCAGTAAATGTTCATTAAATTGAATTGAAAGATTTGAGCATAATACCAGAAAAATTTTGGAAGGCCAAAAACCTGACATCAAAATGACCAGTGTACACTTATTAGTGGGAGCTCAGGAATTCTGAAAGAGTAGACTTGCTTTTGATATGCATTTGAGTAGCTCACTGGTTGAGTAATAGGTATAGTTATAATTTAAAAATTATGTGATAAAGAAAGCAAGAAAGTGTGATGGATTGTCTCGGGCCAGGCCAGCTGCTTGTTGTACTTTAATATCATAACCACTTGTAGCCTTTGACACTCTTGACCGCGCCCTCATTGACCCTTATGTCTGCCTTTGGCTTCTAGGACATGCTCTTGGTTTCTTTACCCTTCTAGCTGGCTTTTATAATAACTGTCTTTAATCCTTTTATCTTATAACTGAGTATACTATTTTTGAGGGATTCCATGGTTTCAACTCTAATATGGTTGGAGTCGGTGATGATTCTAAAATCTACATCTTCAGTTCCGTCTGGAGCCCCAGTCTTGTATTTCTGACAAAATTGTGACTATCTTTTCTGGCCATTTCCCCAGACTTAATATCCTACCCTATACTCATGTACTCATATGTATCTGTTCTTCTTCCTGTATTCCTCATATCTATCGCAAGTCATCCAATATTCTAGAAGTGTTGACTTTAATCTTCAAAGATGAATCTTCACATCTCACCACATCCTATTACCTCAGAAAAGTCTCTCCAGTTGGTCCTCGTACTTCTGTATCTACTGCCCTAAACCCTGGACCTCATCATCCTTTGCTTGGGCTGTTGTAATGACTGCATACCGGGAATCTTTTGTGGTTTGTTCTGTTTGTTGACCCAGGTAGTCATTCTGAATAAAACAAATTTGGTCAAGTGCCTTGCTTATTAAAACCTGTCTCTGCAACATATTCCTCTATTCCATTTTCATTTCTACCTTCCCTCAATTTCCTGTGTTCCAACTGTCTCAAGCTACTTGTGATTCCTTATTCTCTGCCCCTTCATGCCTCTGTGTGTCAGGCAGGAGTGGAGGGTGGAAATGGGGCACAGAGGGATTGAGTTAGCGCTTGTCTGTGGGACCAGGGAGGCCTTCACATGGAGGCTTCAGCTGAATCTTAAAGAATGAGTTTACTTTGGCAGGCCTTTTAGTTTCTTTTAATTCTATCAAATTCTTTTAATTCAATCCCAGTTCCGGGTTCTAGAGAGAATATTAGTGAACCAACACATCAGTGCTTTCGTTACAGGCCTCACTGGTCATAGGCTCCTGGATCCCTGTGGATGCCTGTGTTTGCCATAGTCAGCTGGGGTAGAGATGGGCGTGAAGTGGTGTAGTTCAAACGAAACCAGTGCTTCTCTTCCCAACAGAGCTGTAGGCCAGGCAGTGTGGGCTGTGTAGGCTACCGTGATAGCACTGGAGATGGTTTTATAATGAGAAAAAAGACTTGGGAACAAATCCTTTCTGGGACATGGGAGCTGTGGAAGAGGTATTGCTAGGCTGATTGTTTCAGGGATGTGTTCCTCATCTTACTAGGACTCACATTCAGCCATTGGCTCAATTCTGGTTTTACTTTGATGCTGTTTAATTTATTGAATAATCTATCCTTCACTCATTGATCTGAAATGCCACCATCATTAAGTGTAAATGTCCCATGACTATTTCTAGTTTTTACAATTCTGTACCAGAACAGTTAGTGTTAGTTTTGGCATCTAATAGGCTGGTATGGGCTAAGTATTCTTGTTTTCAAATTTTCTTAGTTAATCTTAAAATGTTTCTTCTAGATAAACCTTGGAACTAGTATATCAACTAGCCATACAGAATTGACAAAGTCCTAGTAGGATTTTGATTGGGATTGTATTTGGTTTATAGGTTAATTTTGGTGGAGTTATAGTTATCCTTTCTACCTGGGACCTAGTCTGTCTTTCCATGTATGCAAGTCTTTTAGTGTCTATCAGTAGTAGTGTATATATATATATATATATGTATATATATATATATACACACACACACACACACACATATATAAAATCTTTTTCCTTTTTATTTTCTAACTGGTTATTACTACTGTATAGGAAAATGATTGGTTTTTGTTGTCTACCTAGTATCCAGATATCTTAATGAACTTTCTCTCTGGTTGGATAATTTTCAGATGATTCTTTTGGATTTTCTTGTCGGACATTAATTATCTGCAAACAGTGATTATTGTGTGTCTCCTTTTCCAGTATTCCTATTCCTCATTTCTTTTTTTCATTATTGCATTGTCTAGACTGCAGTGCTGTCCATAAGAAATGCAATTAGAGCCACAAATGCGAACCATATCTGTAGTAGTTTAAATTTCTAGTAGGTATCTTAAGTAAAGAAGAAACAGGTAACTTTAATATATTTTATTTAATCCAGTATATTCAACATATAATCAATATAAAAATGATTAATGAGATGTTTTACATTTTCTTCATACTAAGTCTTTGCAAGTCCATGCGTATTTTACATTTAGAGCACATCTCAATTTGGACAAGCCTCACTTCAAGTGTTAAGTAGCTCCATGTGGCTGATGACTACAGGGCTAGAGCCTTTTTACCAGTGTTAAATAATTATAGTCACAACTGGCCTCCTTGTCTTAATTCCTGACTTTAATGGAAATTTGAGTCTGATGTTTGCTATTGGTTTCTGATATGCTTTTATTAAGTTGAAGTTTTCTTTTGTTTCTGAGTAAGAAGTTCCTTTTAATAATTGACGGTGATGGGGAAATTGGGCAGCCACATGCAAAAGAATAAAACTGGACCCACTATCTTATACCGTAAACAAAAATTAACTCAAAATGGATTAAAGACTTGAGTGTAAGACCTGAAGCCATAAAGCTCCTAGAAGAAAACATAGGTGGTAAACTCCTTGACAGGTCTTGGTGATAAGTTTTTGAATCTGCCACCAAAAGCAAAAGCAGCAGAAGCAAAAATAAACAGGTGGGACTACATTAAACTAAAAAACTTTTGCACAGCAAGGGAAACATCAACAAAAAAGGCAGCCTATTTAATGGGAGAAAATATTTGCAAATCATCTATCAGATAAGGGGCTAATATCCAGAATATATAAACTGATACAACTGAACAGCAGAAACAAAACAAAACAAAAAACAACACAACCACAAAAACCGATTGAAAAATGGACAGAAGATCCAAGTAGATATTTTTCCAAAGACATACAGATGGCCAACAGATGAGTGAAAAAATGCTCTACATCATCATTCATCAGGGAATTGCAAATCAAAACCATAATGAGAGATCTCCTCATACCTGCTAGAATGACAGTTATCAAATAGACAAGAAATAACAGTGTTGACAAGGATGTGGAGAAAAGGGAACCCTTGTGCACTATTGATGTGGATGTAAATCAGTGCATCCAGTATGGAAAACAGTATGGAAGTTCCTCAAAACATTGAGAATAGAACTAACATATAATTCAGCAGTTCCACTCCTGGATATTTATCTGAAGAAAATGAAAACACTAATTCAAAAAGATATGTGCATCCCCATGTTCACTGCAGCACTATTTATAATAGCCAAGATATGGAAACAACTTAAGGTGTCCATCAGTGGAGGAATGGATAAAGAAGACGTATATATACACAGTGGAATATTAGGCATTAAAAAGAATGAAATCCTGCCATTTTTGACAAAATGGATGGACCTTGAGGGCATTATACCAAGTGAAATAACTCAGAGAAAGATAGACACCATGTGATCTCTCTTTTATGTGGAATCTTCAAACAAACAAACAAACAAACAAAAGCTAAGGTCATAGATACAGAGAACAGATTGGTAGCTGACCAGAGGTAGGGGTTGGGGGAGGGAGAAATTAGCTGTTTTGGCAAAAGTTAATAATATTTATTTTTCTTAAATACTTAAAACATATACTGACATGATTACACCTTTCTGTCCCACTTAAACTGTTAATATAAATAATGATAATAATAGAGTTCTGTAGTATAATACAAGAGATATATAAGGTTTTTGTCCCCACTCTTGACACAGAGCTCCTGAGACCCTTGGAATTTCCTGATTGTTAGGAGTACCTTTTATTCATAAAAGCTCCTTTGGATCACACCCTAGTTTACGCTAATGAAGTGACTTAGGATGGAGTCCCTAGAGCATCTCAGGATGGAGCTGGTCACCAGAAGGACCAAGTGATTAGAGGTTTGAACTTTCAGCCCTACTCACCGACCTCCTGCAAGGAGTGAGGGGGCTGGAGACTGAGCTTTATAAAAACTCTTGAACAAGGGGATATTCAGTAAGCTTCCGGGACGGTGAGCATTTCTGTCCAGGTGCTGGGGAGGCGGCACACCTGGAGAGGGTTTGGAAGCTCTGCTGCATACCTTCCTCCCCATCCCTTGCCCTGTGCATCTCTTCCGTTTGTCTGTTTCTGAGTTGTATGCTTTATAATGAACTGGAAAACATAAGTAAAGAGTGTTCCTGAGTTCTTTGAGCCATCCTAGTAAGTTATTGAACCTGAGGAGGGGTTTGTGGGAATCCCTATTTATAGCCAGCCGGAGACTTGTAACTACCAAGTGGGGAACAGTCTTGTGGGACTAACCCCTTACTTAAGCTGTGGGATATAGCTCTTATGAAATAGATTACAAAACTTAGACCGATGCTGGCTTAAAAATTATCTCTAACTTTTATCAAAAGAGTGTACGCACACGGTGGAAGACTTCTTAAAGTAATTTCTTGGCAGAGTGTGTTTGTGGAATTAAATTTTCTGAGTCCGTGCGTGTCTGAAAACGTCTTTATTCTACCTGCAGTTGAACAGGAATGTAGATGGGAGTAGAGTTCTGGATTAAAATTTCCCTCAGAAGTCTGTAAGGCAGGGCTTCTCTGGTGGCGCAGTGGTTGAGAGTCCACCTGCCCATGCAGGGGACACGGGTTCGTGCCCTGGTCCGGGAGGATCCCACATGCCGCGGAGCGGCTGGGCCCGTGAGCCGTGGCCGCTGAGCCTGCGCGTCCGGAGCCTGTGCTCCGCAACGGGAGAGGCCACAACAGTGAGAGGCCCACGTACCGCAAAAAAAAAAAAAAAAGTCTGAAGGCATTGTTCATAGCCTTCTAGCGTCCAGTACTGTGGAGACATCTGCTGCCAGTATGATTCTTATTCCTTTATAGGAAGGGTGACTCTACATCCTGGTTTGTCTGGAATACCTTCAAATTTATCTTATAATAGTACATGCTTTTATTCCCCAAAATATCCTTCTTTGTTGATTAATTATAGAATCACCTTATTTGTAAGTGACCTGGTTTTTGTTTTTTGGAAGCTTTTAGGGTATTCTTATACCTGGTGCTCTGAGAATTCACAAGGCTGTGTTGAGAGTTCAGTTAATTTTTTTCCCCCCATTCATCCGCTCAGTACTCAGCAGGCCCTTTCAATTTGAAGACTAGTGTTCATCAGCTCTGGGATATCTTATTGCAGAATACTTCAGTAATTTTTACCTCTTCATTCTCTTTGTTCTTTCTTTCTAAAACTCCTTTTAGTGGAACTTGGTCTTTGGGATTAATTTGACACCCAATTAGAAAAACAAAAACTTTTTAACCTCCTGTTCTCTACTTCATTGCTTTTGCTTTCCTTTCTGGGAAAATATTCCCAACCTCATTTTCTAATACATCTATTGACTTTTATTTTCAGGTGTTACTAACTTCCAAGAGCTTTTTCTTATTTTCAGTCCTTCTGTATACCATACTATTCTTGTTTCATCAACAAGATGGTCTCTTTTATCCCTCTGAGAATATTAATTACATATGCATATTTAAAGTGTTTCCTACATTGTCTATCTCCATTTCGTACCCCCCTCACACACACTTTCTGTTTTCATCTCTCACTGTGATTTTTTTCCCTCAAATATCTGGTGATCTAGAGCTTTATTTTCTGTCTGGATTTTTGGTTCTGATACATCTTCCTGTTTCTAGTTTTTTTCCATCAATACATTCTAAACATTGGCACTAGATCTAACATTACGAAACAGATCTGATTATCCCATTCACTTGCATAAAAATCTGAATGGGTCTTCAGAGATCTGGATAATGTCTAAACCACTTAGCGTGGCACACAGGGCAGTGGCAGTGAGGTACAGTGTTTTCTAGAGCTGCTGTCATGCCACAAATTTGGTGGCTTAAAACAACAGGAATTTAGTCTCATAGTTAATAGAAGCTAAAAGTTGGAATCAGCATTACTGGGCTGAAATCAAGGTGTTGCCAGGGCTGAGCTCCCTCCTTCTAGAGAAGAAGCTGTTCCCGCCTCTTCTAGCTCTTCTAGCCTCTTCAGCTTCTGGGACTGCTGCAGTCCGTTGCTCCACTCGAGGCTTCTAGGCCAGCGTCTTCAAATCTCTTTGCTTCATCTTCACTGTGTATGTCAAATCTAGTGCTTCTGTCTTACAGGGACACTTGTGATGGCATTTAGGGCCCACTGGGTAATCGACGATTGTCTCCCCATCTCAAAAGCCTTAATTTAATAACACCTGCAAAGACCCATTTTCCAAATAAGGTAACATTTACAGGTTCCAGGGATTAGGACCTGATACCTTTGAGGTCGTTAATCAGCCTACAACGAATACTTAGAGTTTTCTTAAATTGCCCTTTTCTTGAATACCTCTGCTTTTCCAAATACTATTACTGCCTGCAGTTTCTTCTCTTGCCTCCTTGGCCAAAAATGAATGCATCATTAAATCTTTGTTGCGGAGATTCAACAATTATTGAGGGTCAATTGAATACTAGGACTTGTATTATTAGAAAACAAAACAAGGTAAAGTAAACATGCACCTGTGTCAAACCTTCTCCGCGGCAAATTACTCAGAAGGGATTCACTAAGTCATAGGAATTTACACTTTTAGCTTTTGCTGCCAAAGTGCTCTCCAAAGTGGCTGCACTTCCCTTAATAATGCCAAGAGCGATCTTGTTTCCTATATCCTTGCCAATACTTGTGATTTTTTTTATTAAAAGAAATCTGATAGGGGAAAATTACATTGTTTTAACTTGCATTTCCTGGATAACTAGTGATGTTGACCATTTTTTTCAAAGTTAATAGGCGTTTGGATTTTTTCTCTGAATGTACATAGCGCATTTTTTCTACTGGTTGCCTTCTATTTATAGAAATTCGACAAATATGGATATGTATTGTTCATATATGTTGTTGCTGTCCTCATTTACATACTGAGTAAACTGGCACAAGAAATAAGTAAATTGATAAGGTGCCCCCCTCACTCCCCATGGACAGATGGATAGATGAATGAAGAAATGAATGAATGCATCTAGAATCATAGCTATTAAAAAACAGAGCCGGGATTTTGGACCCACATATATCTGGTTTTAAGGCCTGTCCCTTTTAAAGTACATCTGGCTGCCTTGTAGCGAATGAGGAAATTAATAGTGAGGCAGTGGTGTGCTGAATTTTGACTCAAAATACTTAACCATTACTTACTAGCTCTGTGAGTTTGGGCTGATGTTAATATATTTTTTAAAGTAACTGTAATGATTCCTAACCTATCTGCTTTGAAGGTGATTGAGAAAATCATTGAGATGATATACAAATGTATGGTATATACAATGAAATACTATTATAAAACTTACTAATTCTCCTTGACCATCATAACAGTGAGTGAAAAAACTCAACATACTTTATAAAAGTTTTGGATATACCTTTTTTAAAAAGGTAGACTTTATTTTTTAAGAGTAGTTTCAAGTTCACAACAAAATTGAGCAGAAGGTAGTGAGATTTCCCATGTATCCCCTGTCCTCCCATATGCACAGCCTCCCCCGGTTTCAGCATCCTGCACCAGAGTGGTACATTTATTACAATCGATGAACCTACATTGATGCATTGTTATCACGCACAGTCCTCAGTTTACATTAGAGGTCACTCTTGGTGTTGTACGTTCCATGGATTTTAGCAAATATGTAATGTCGTATATCTACCATTATAGTATCGTACAGAGTAGTTCCACTGCTCTGAAAATCCTCTCTGCTCTGCCTGTTCATCCCTTCTTTCTCCTTAACCCTAGGCAACATTTTACTGTCTCAGTAGTCCCAATCCTGTCTCCGTAGCTTTGCCTTATCCAGAATGTCATATAGTTGGAATCATATAGTATGTAACCTTTCAGATTGACTTCTTTCACTTAGTAATCTGCATTTGAGTTTCCTCTATCTTTTCATGGCTTAATGGCTCATTTCTTTTTAGTGCTGAATAACATTCCATTGCCTGGATGTAGCAGTTACACATTCACTTGCTGAAGGACATCTTGGTTACTTCCAAATTTTGGCATTTACAAATAAAGCTGGTATAAACAGTTGTGTGCAGCTTTTTTGTCTAGACATACATTTTCAACTCATTTGAGTAAATACAAAGGAGATCAGTTTCCGGATCATATGGTAAGAGTCTGTTTAGTTTTGTAAGAAACTGCCCAACTGTCATCCAAAGTGGCTGCACCATTCTGCATTCCCACCAGCAGTGAAGGAGAGTTCCTGTTGCTCTGCATTCTTGTAGCATTTAGTGATGTTATATTTTGGATTTTGATTATACTAATAGGTGTGTAGTGGTATATACAACATGCTTTTTTGGTAAAAGTTTACATGATAAAATGTCATTTGCTAGTATAATAGATGATGTTTCCAGAAAAACTCAACAGAAATTTTCCCGTGAGGTTTGGAGATAGAGATATCTCCAGGAAAAGGTTGATATTTGGCTCTATGATTAACCAGATGAGGAGTAGTAATGCTTGCCTTCATGTGTTTGTTTTGACAGGTATTGAAACAAAGGCACGTATTTGAAGGCACTAGTACCTCCTACCATTGTCAACCGGTAAAATGTTTAATTTTATTTAACGACAAAGTTTCTATTATTAGATGTAAAATGTATTAAGTTAAAACCAAGTGTGGGTAAACTATCAAAGAAAAAATTATTTTCTCTCCATTTTGTGATTGTAGAATTATGAAAGTTATGAGAAAGTAGCTTTTATACTAATTTTAATTCCATGTAAGCCCATTGGAACATTGAACCATGTTATTCAGCAATATTATTGATATTTAACCTTCCTTTCCTCAATTTGAATATCACTAAGCATCTCTGCAAAAGTTTGAACCTCAGTATCCTCTTTATTTGGCAAAGTTTAGCCCTGATTAGACTGGTAGCACCATGTCAACACGTGATGGTCCTTTGAAATTTGTGTTTTATTTAAAATTTCAAACTGGACATTTTAACAGAAATTGTAGGTTGAAGGCCAGTAAAACAGTGGATTTTTTTGTTGTTGTTTTTTGTTTGTTTTTTAACATCTTTATTGGAGTATAACTGCTTTACAATGGTGTGTTAGTTTCTGCTGTAGAATAAAGTGAATCAGCTGTACATAAACAATATCCCTATATCTTCTCCCTCTTGCATCTCCCTCCCACCCTCCCTATCCTACCCCTCTAGGTGGACACAAAGCATCAAGCTGATCTCCTTGTGCTATGTGGCTGCTTCACACTAGCTATCTGTTTTACGTTTGGTAGTGTATATATGTCCATGCCACTCTAGTCTCTAGGTCCATCCACCTCACTACAGGTAACTCAATTTCGTTTCTGTTCATGGCTGAGTAATATTCTGTTGTATATATGTGCCGCATCTTCTTTATCCATTCATCTGTCGATGGACACTTAGGTTGCTTCCATGTCCTGGCTATTGTAAATAGAGTTGCAGTGAACATTGTGGTGCATGACTCTTTTTGAATTATGGTTTTCTCAGGGTATATGCCCAGTAGTGGGATTGCTGGGTCACATGGTAGCTCTATTTTTAGTTTTTTAAGGAACTTCCATACTGTTCTCCATAGTGGCTGTATCAATTTACATTCCCAGCAGCAGTGCAAGAGGGTTCCCTTTTCTCCACACCCTCTCCAGCATTTATTGTTTCTAGATTTTTTGATGATGGCCATTCTGACTGGTGTGAGATATCTTATTGTAGTTTTGATTTGCATTTCTCAAATGATTAATGAAGTTGAGCACTCTTTCATGTGTTTGTTGGCAGTCTGTATATCTTCTTTGGAGAAATGTCTATTTAGGTCTTCTGCCCATTTTTGGATTGGGTTGTTTGCTGTTTTGATATTGAGCTGCATGAGCTGCTTGTAAATTTTGGAGATTAATCCTTTGTCAGCTGCTTCATTTGAAAATATTTTCTCCCATTCTGAGGGATGTCTTTTGGTCTTGTTTATGGTTTCCTTTGCTGTGCAAAAGCTTTTAAGTTTCATTAGGTCCCATTTGTTTATTTTTGTTTTTCTTTCCATTTCTCTAGGAGGTAGGTCAAAAAGGATCTTGCTCTGATTTATGTCATAGAATGTTCTGCCTATGTTTTCCGCTAAGTCTTTTATAGTGTCTGGCCTTACATTTAGGTCTTTAATCATTTTGAGTTTATTTTTGTGTATGGAGTTAGGGAGTGTGCTAATTTTATTCTTTTACATGTAGCTGTCCAGTTTTCCAAGCACTACTTATTGAAGAGGCTGTTTTTTCTCCACTGTATATTCTTGCCGCCTTTATCAAAGATAAGGTAACCATATGTGCGTGGGTTTATCTCTGGACTTTCTGTCCTGGTCCATTGATCAGTATTTCTGTTTTTGTGCCAGTACCATACTGTCTTGATTACTGTAGCTTTGTAGTATAGTCTGAAGTCAGGGAGTCTGATTCTTCCAGCTCCGTTTTTCTTTCTCAAGATTGCTTTGGCTATTCCGGGTCTTTTGTGTTTCCATACAAATTGTGAAATTTTTTGTTCTAGTTCTGTGAAAAATGCCAGTGGTAGTTTGATAGGGATTGCATTGAATCTGTAGATTGCTTTGGGTAGTAGAGTCATTTTCACAATGTTGATTCTTCCAATCCAAGAACATGGTATATCTCTCCACCTGTTTGTATCATCTTTAATTTCTTTTATCCGTGTCTTATAGTGTTCTGCATACAGGTCTTTTGTCTCCTTAGGTAGGCTTATTCTTAGGTATTTTATTCTTTTTGTTGCAGTGGTAAATGGGAGTGTTTCCTTAATTTCTGTTTCAGATTTTTCATTATTAGTGCATAGGAATGCAAGAGATTTCTGTGCATTAATTTTTTATACTGCTATTTTACCAAATTCATTGATTAGCTTTAGTAGTTTTATGGTAGCATCTTTGGGATTCTCTATGTGTAGTATCATGTCATCTGCAAACAGTGACAGCTTTACTTCTTCTTTTACAATTTGGATTCCTCTTATTTCTTTTTCTTCTCTGATTGCTGTGGCTAAAACTTGCAAAACTATGTTGAATAAGAGTGGTGAGAGTGGGTAACCTTGTCCTGTTCCTGGTCTTAGTGGAAATGGTGTCAGTTTTTCACCATTGAGAACAATGTTGGCTGTGGGTTTGTCATATATGGCCTTTATTATGTTGAGGTAAGTTCCCTCTTTGCCTCCTTCCTGGAGAGTTTTTATCATAAATGGGTGTTGAATTTTGTTAAAAGCTTTCTCTGCATCTATTGAGATGATCATATGGTTTTTCTCCTTCAATTTGTTAATATGGTTTATCACATCTATTGATTTGCGTATATTGAAGAATCCTTGCATTCCTGGGATAAACCCCATTTGCTCATGGTGTATGATCCTTTGAATGTGCTGTTCGATTCTGTTTGCTAGTATTTTGTTGAGGATTTCTGCGTCTATGTTCATCAGTGATATTGGTCTGTAGTTTTCTTTTTTTGTGACATTTGTCTGGTTTTGGTATCAGGGTGATGGTGGCCTCATAGAATGAGTTTGGGAGTGTTCCTCCCTCTGCTATATTTTGGAAGAGTTTGAGAAGGATAGATGTTAGCTCTTCTCTAAATGTTTGATTGAATTCGCCTATGAAGTCATCTGGTCCTGGGCTTTTGTTTGTTGGAAGATTTTTAATCACAGTCTCAGTTTCAGTGTTTGTGATTGGTCTTTTCATATTTTCTATTTCTTCCTGGTTCAGTCTGGGAAGGTTGTGCTTTTCTAAGAATTTGTCCATTTCTGCCAGGTTGTCCATTGTATTGGCATGTAGTTGCTTGTAGTAATCTCTCATGATCCTTTGTATTTCTGCAGTGTCAGTTGTTACTTCTCCTTTTTCATTTCTAATTTTATTGATTTGAGTCTTCTCCCTTTTTTTCTTGATGAGTCTGGCTAACGGATTATCAATTTTGTTCATCTTCTCAAAAGAACCAGCTTTTAGTTTTATTGATCTTTGCTATCGTTATCTTCGTTTCTTTTTCATTTATTTCTGATCTGATCTTTATGATTTCTTTCCTTGTGCTAACTTTGGGGTTTTTTTGTTCTTTCTCTAATTGCTTTAGCTGTAAGGTTAGGTTGTTTATTTGAGATGTTTCTTGTTTCTTGAGATAGGATTGTATTGCTGTAAATTTCCTTCTTAGAATTGCTTTTGCTGCGTCCCATAGGTTTTGGTTCGTTGTGTTTTCATTGTCATTTGTTTATAGGTATTTTTTGATTTTCTCTTTGATTTCTTCAGTGATCTCTTGGTTATTTAGTGTATTGTTTAGCCTTCATGTGTATGTTTTTTTTTTTTTTTTTTTTTACAGATTTTTTTCCTGTAATTGATGTCTAGTCTCATAATGTTGTCGTTGGAAAAGATACTTGATAAGATTTCAGTTTTCTTAAATTTACCAGTGCTTGATTTGTGACCCAAGATATGATCTGTCCTGGAGAATGTTCCATGAGCACTTGAGAAGAAATTGTATTCTGTTGTTTTTAGATGGAATGTCTTATAAATATCAGTTAAGTCCATCGTGTTTAATGTATCATTTAAAGCTTGTGTTTCCTTATTTATTTTCATTTTGGATGATCTGTGCATTGGTGAAAGTGGGGTGTTAAAGTCCACTACTGTGATTGTATTACTGTCGATTTCCCCTTTTATGGTTGTTAGCATTTGCCTTAAGTATTGAGGTCCTCCTGTTTGGGTGCATAAATATTTACAATTGTTATATCTTCTTCTTGGATTGATTCCTTGATCATTATGTAGTGTCCTTCTTTGTCTCTTATAATAGTCTTTATTTTAAAGTCTATTTTGTCTGATATGAGAATTGCTACTCCAGCTTTCTTTTGCTTTCCATTTGCATGGAATATCTTTTTCCATCCTTTCACTTTCAGTCTGTATGTGTCCCTAGGTCTGCTATGGGTCTCTTGTAGACAGCATATACATGGTCTTGTTTTTGTATCCATTTAGTCAGTCTATGTCTTTTGGTTGGAGCATTTAATCCATTTACATTTAAGGTAATTATTGATATGTATGTTCCTCTTACCATTTTCTTAATTGTTTGGGTTTGTTATTGTAGGTCTTTTCCTTCTCTTGTGTTTCCTGCCTAGAGAAGTTCCTTTAGCATTTGTTGTAAAGCTGGTTTGGTGGTGCTGAATTCTCTTAGCTTTTGCTTGTCTGTAAAGGTTTTAATTTCTGTGTCGAATCTGAATGAGATTCTTGCGTGGTAGAGTGATCTTGGTTGTAGGTTTTTCTCTTTCGTCAGTTTACATATGTCCTGCCATTCCCTTCTGGCTTACAGATTTTCTGCTGAAAGATCAGCTGTTAACCTTATGGGGATTCCCTTGTATGTTATATGTTGCTTTTCTCTTGCTGCTTTTAATATTTTTTCTTGCTATTTAATTTTTGATAGTTTGATTAATATGGTCTTGGCATGTTTCTCCTTGGATTTATCCTATATGGGACTCTCTGTGCTTCTTGGACTTGATTATTTCCTTTCCCATTTAGGGAAGATTTCAACTGTAATCTCTTCATATATTTTCTCAGTCTCTTTTTTTATCTCTTCTTCTTCTGGGACTCTTGTAATTTGTATGTTGGTGCGTTTAATGTTGTCCCAGAGGTCTCTGAGACTGTCCTCAATTCTTTTCATTCTGTTTTCTTTATTATGCTCTGCAGTAGTTATTTCCAGTATTTTATCTTCCAGGTCACTTACCCATTCTTCTGCCTTAGTTATTCTGCTATTGATTCCTTCTAGAGAATTTTTAATTTCATTTATTGTGTTGTTCATCATTGTTTGTTTGCTCTTTAGTTCTTCTAGGTCCTTGTTAAATGTTTCTTGTATTTTGTTTATTGTGTTTCCAAGATTTTGGATCATCGTTACTCTCATTACTCTGAATTCTTTTTCAGGTAGACTGCCTATTTTCTCTTCATTTGTTTGGTCTGGTGGGTTTTTACCTTGCTCCTTCATCTGCTTTGTATTTCTCTGTTTCTCATTTTGCTTAACTTTCCTCGCTTGGGGTCTCCTTTTTGCAGGCTGCAAGTTGGTAGTTCCCGTTGTTTTTGGTGTCTGTCCCCAATGGGTAAGGTTGGTTCAGTGGGTTGTGTAGGCTTCCTGGTGGAGGAGACTGGTGCCTTTGTTCTGGTGGATGAGGCTGGATCTTGTCTTTCTGGTAGGCAGGACCATGTCTGATGGTGTGTTTTGCGGTGTCTGTGAACTTACTGTGATCTTAGGTAGCCTCTGTGCTAATGGATGGGGCTGTGTTCCTGTCTTGCTAGTTGTTTGGCATGGGGTGTCCAGCAGTGTAGCTTGCTGGTCATTGAGCGGAGCTGGGTCTTAGCATTGAGATGGAGATCTCTGGCAGAGCTTTCACTATTTGATGTTATGTGGAGCTCGGAGGTCTCTGGTGGACCAGTGTCCTGTACTCGGCTCTCTCACCTCAGAGGCTCAGGCTTGGCACCCAGCTGGGGCACCAAGACTCTGTCAGCCACCCGGATGAACTGTGCCCTGAAGAGCAAGCATATCTTCTACCACCTGGTTATCAGGTTTAGAAAGTGGAATGAATGCCATTGCATTGTAGGCGTTCAAAAACTCGCCTTCCGTGGATCCTCAAGTGCTGGAAGACCTGGCTTCACATGGGCTATAGACGTCGTATGCCCACGCCTGCGCCCACTGCATCCGCATGTGTCCACCAGTGGAGTTTTTGTTAACCTGTAGCAAGGTCTTCCTGTTAATTAGTTGTCATGGGGTAAAATATAGCATAGTTTTATTCTTTACTTACTGTGACTTGTGAAGTGAATTAGAGTTTGTGAAATTTTGGGGCAAGAATTTAAGGATCATGTGTCCAGGAAGTTTTTAGCATTCTGAGAAGTGAGGGTAAAGTTGGTTAGAACCGTTATAAGGAAGAGTCTATGTTGTTTAAGTGCTTTGCAAATATAAGAGCAATAAGCGTTTTATCTCTTAGAATCATGATTGTTGACATTTATCTTCTATTTCAGAAGATCATTTCAGAATCTTTGCCCACAACTGTTGAGTTTACTGATTTTATATTTTCTACTGATTTTAAGAAATTACATGAAGAATGTTTATTACTAAAAAATGTAAACAGTATAAGAGTGTGTAAGTAAAAGGAATCTTCCCTGTCCCCTGTTTCTTTTGCTAGAGGTTACCCCTTACCAATTTGGAATGTGTCCTTCTAGACTTTTTACGTGCATATCCAAGGTTACCATCTTTTAATGAAGCAGGTATGATGGAGAAAGGCAAATAAATACCTTGCCCATTGGTGTGCCTTTGTTTTACTTTAGACATTTCTTTGCCTACATCTTCTTGAGCGATATACTTGGCTAAATGAAGAATGCTTTGAAGTGACTAAATTATATTGGAACACTGTTATTTTCTCTACAAATTTCTTTTAGCGAACATAAAAGGGAAATTCTTTGGAAACCCCAAACTTCAAATTTCTAGCTAAGAACAGATCAACATAGTTTAGATTTACATTGAAATTAAAATCGCAAAGTTAATTTACTGTGTACTGAACAACAGGTATTAAAGAGTAAAGCATTTATATAAATGACTGCAATTAGTGTTGCCTTTATTGAGGGTCAGCTAGATTGGGGTAGAGAAAGAAGTGGTTTTGGAAGTTTAGTCCATCTGTTTAGGGTGGGGGAGGGAAACAGTGCATGGAGAAAAAAGTGCTGTGGCAGAGTGACAAAGGTAACTTTGTCTCTCATAATTTTGCCTAGACTTGATCAGGTATCCAAAAAGAGGAAAAGAAATTCATCATTTTATGTAGGCTAACTATATTATGAAGTAAATAGAATTTCATGGACTATTTGAGAAATCCAGTGTCTTGAATTATAAAACTTAGAACTCCACCTCTTCACATTTGGGAACTACTCATATTCAGAAGTTTTGTGACTTAAGATATGATGTAAAAATTGACCTGATTCACTTGTGTGCATATCCTTTGTGTGGTTGTTAGATTGAAGCATTTAAAACTCCTTGAGAAATTTGGAGAAGCAGATTTTGATTTGGGTTTTATTTTAATGCTACTTATTAGTAGTCCCCCCAAAAAATGACATGTAGAATTTAAAAGAGAATATTAACAAGTAGAATTGTATGTGAATAAATTTAGATTCATTATCATTGCTATTCAGTAGTGTTTTAAATCTATGTTACAGATTCACAGCAAGTTCATTACTCTTTTTTCTTGATGTTCAGTTATACTGATGAAAAAAAGGGAAATTCTATCCATGATTCTAGGGATTCATACTTAAATATTTTATAGAGTAGACAAGTTTTGATGGCCTTCAGGATTTCATCACTTACTTGGTCCAGTAGTCCACATTCAGCTGGTAGCAGAAAGTGTTACTTTGTGCGTTTAGTCGTGCAGTAGAGAGAAATTATTCAGAGTATTTTCATTTGTATTTCAGTGAAAATGATGCAGATTATAAGTTTGCAAGGAGATGGGGACAGCAGCGGTTTTGCCACTCCCTTGGTGTAACACGAAAAGGTTTCTTAGAGTCAGGCCAAATACTGCTCATAGGTATTGAAGGTGGATTCCTTTTTTTAACACCTTCTGTTTTTAAAACACAATCTAGTTTTTGAACATTGATGGAAAAACTGCAGAGGCCAGAAAACTGAGGACATCGGAGAGTGGTGGAGAGGAGTGGGAAGACAACGCTTTATCTTAGTAGCTTTGATTTTGAAACCTGTTTAGATAAAGCTTTATTAATGGTAAAATAATTGAGGATTTATGGAAAGGAGAAAATATTTTATGTAAATTAAACAAGGAAAAAATCATGAATAAAATACAAGTAAAAGACTATTGACTAAAGGAAGTAGTTGAATGTTTAAGCCTTATTCTTAGCTATCATTCAGATAGTATAAATAATGAAGTTGATGTAATGTTGTGATACAGGTCATTCATCCAGTTCTGTGTATTTCCACAGTGTACTTATAATGTCTAATTATATATGTTATTTGCTTTTTCTTAAGTTTGATTTTAACTGATATGCCAAAATTTAGATAAGAAGGGCTTTTGGGGTAAGGAGGTGAAAAAGGAAATATCTAAAGAATCTTACTGAACAATTTATAAATCCTTGGAATTGAAAGAACAGGTATAGAGTCAGACTGGATAATTTTCAGTAGAATTTAGATTGCAAAATTATTCTAGCATTTTATTATTTTTTTCTTTTTTACTAGAAGCATTTTAAAATTTTCTTAGATTAAATTATCCTGAAAATCTTAATTTAGACACTTGAATCTCTTCATATTCTTAAAGGCTAAACTTACCTGAAGCGCTTTCTTTTCTCAAACGTGCATACTTTGCTCATTATAAGCACATTTAGTTTGCTGACATATTTCATATGTTTGGAACTATTAAGCCTTTGAATTTTCTTTAATTTTATTTTAAATTTTACTCTAGGGAAGAAAATAGGTAAGTTCAAAAGGGAAATTGTTAATACAGCTAAATCAACCTTCACTTAAAAATTAGGCCATCTGGGGAATTCCTTGGTGGTCCAGTGGTTAGGACTCTGTGCTTTCACTGCGGAGGGCCCAGGGTCGATCCCTGGTCGGGGAACTAAGATCCCACAAGCCGCACGTTGTGGGGCCCCCCCATAAAAACATTAGGCCATCTGTTTACTGTCCTAGGTATGGGTTCATGTAATACTATATATAGCACTTAGCTGGATTGAGTTGGAATTATAAAGACCCTCAAGTACCAACCAGCCAAGCTGATGTCATTATATAATTTAATAGTTCATGTTCTCCTGAAATGTTTATATAATTGGCCCTCATTAGCCATTTTGTGTGAGATCACTGGAATAAATAAGGAATAGTCCTAAAGGGGAAATAATCCTATTTAATATATGTTTTAATATAGTCAAGGAATTCAATTCTTGGCCGGTTAGTACTTGTAAGTATTGTTAATAATGTCAAAACAATGCTAGTAAGTAGGTGTCCTAAGTTTGGTTTCTCTGCCCTACCATTTGGGTGATGTAATAGTGACTAACATGCCATTCTCCCCATTCCCCTTCAATGAATCAGCCTTGAACAAAATTCTCAATGAATCAACCTTGAACAAAATTCTAATGTAAAAAGCTGTACTTTTGTATAGAGAATTTCATTATCACTTCTTTTGGATATAATAAGAGGAGGGTATATGTCTTGGGAAGGTAAGCAGAAAGCAGAGTAGGGGTAGGCTTTCCCATAGACGAGGAGGTTGAGGCAAAATGATTCAGAACCCTGAACCTGGGGCTTGTGTACGTGTGTTTGTCTGGGCGGGAACTGTTTGGTGAACAACCACACGATAATGAGATAGATGAATGGACTCTAGAGCCACCTCTTAGTACTTCGCTTTGTGTTGCTGGGTCCAGGTATGAGGTGGTTAAGGGTGGACCTAAACCCCTGAGAGTTAGGGAAACTTGTTGAGGATCATATTCTTTAGGTGTATGGGGGCTGTGTAAGTTGAATTGGTTAAACAGAGTTGGTCCTGAGTTGTGTTCCACATGTATTCTCTACCTTTGGGACTGGAGTGGGATCCAGGGAGTGGGATTCAATAGTTCTGTGTTGTAAAATCCAAGGACTTAAAATTTTTGCGTGGAGTGCTAGACGTGAGGAGAAAAGATTAGTATAGGTATTTTCTTAAACATAAATTTGTAATCATCTAACTAAAGCTCATGGAGAGAAATTCCCCAAACTGACTGGCTAGGTAAGGAGGCTCAGTGGACTAGTACCAATTCCAAATACAAGATGTGTTAAGCGTCGTTATGTTTGCTTTACTATTTTATGAGGGACTTCATGGATGTATATATGGTTTCAGCTTCTTCTTACCTTTGAATCTTTATTTAATCAATAATAATAGCAGCTGAGACTTGAGTGCTTATTATGAGACAGTTGTTATATTCTTTACACGTACTAACTGTTTATGTGATACAGATATTATTCTCCACATTTTACAGATGAGGGAACTAAAGCTTAGAAAGGTAATTTACCTAAGGTGACATTTCGTAAGTAGTAGAGCAAAGTGTCAAACCCAGTGTGTTGGGACTTTCCTGGTGGCTCCGTGGTTAAGAATCCGCCTGCCAATGAAGGGGACACGGGTTCGAGCCCTGGTCCGGGAAGATCGCACATGCCACGAAGCAGCTAAGCCCGTGCACCACAACTACTGAGCCTGAACTCTAGAGCCCACGAGCCACAACTACTGAGCCTTTGTGCCACGACTACTGAAGCTTGTGCGCCTAGAGCCCCGTGCTCCGCAACAAAGAGAAGCCACCGCAACGAGAAGCCCGCGCACCGCAACAAAGAGTAGCCCCTGCTCGCCACAGCTAGAGGAAGCCCACGTGCAGCAACGAAGAACGCAGCCAAAAAAAAAAAAAAAAAAAACAAAAACCCAGTCTTTTACTGAGAGCTTAGGCTGTGGAGCCAGAGTACAGCTGAATTGACTTCAGTACCTTCAGAATCAGGGGGGTATAAGAAATTATCAAGATAAAAATATTGATATTGGTATCCATAGTTTTGTATAAACAAATTTAAAGTGCTACTAAAACATACATTGTATTTTGTAATTTATGAAGAATGCTTTCACTTCTCTTGTTTTTTCCCCAAAGGAGTTTTGTGAGGTATTTGTTATCACCCCAGTTGTACAGTGAACCTGAAGCTTGGGGGTGTAAATTGACTTGTCCCATGTTATACAGCGAGAACGTGGGGGGCCAGCATCAAACCCACAGCGTAGCCTTAGTTCTGAAAGGAGCAGGTCTGTTGGAACAGTTTCTGTGTGCAATCAAACCAGTGTTGCAAGGAATAGAACCTTCAGTAGGTCATGTAAAAAGTATATAAGTGAAACAAGTACCTGTCTGCTTTGAAGCTCCACATGAAAAAGAACTTTGTACCCAAACCAGCTATGCTGATAATTAGCATTTACATGCCTTTGCATTTTTCCAGAGTCCCTTTTATCTACCGCACTTTACATTTTGTACATATGGGGAAATAAGGTACAGAAAAGTTATTTCATTAATAAAAGATCAGACTTAACTAGTGGTGGAGCCCAGGCTATAATTGGTTTGCTTACTTGGTGAAATTAATTTTAGGGTGACTAGCTCATTCTGGTTTGCCTGGAACTTCCCTGGTTTTAGTACTGAAAAGTCCTGTGTACCAGGAAACCCTGAAGTCCCCGGCAAACTAGAGTGGTTGGTCATCCCAATTTTCCCACTTTGTGGTGGATTGGGGATGGGAGTAGGGTTGCCATATAAAATACCAGGCACTTAGTTAAAGCTGAATTTCAGATAAATGTTGAATAATGGTTTACTGTATGTCCCAGATATTGCATGGACATATGTACACTGAAATTTGTTGTTTAACTGAAATTCAGCTTTAACTGGGCATCTTGTATTCTTATTTGTTAAATCTGGCAACCTTAAGGAAGAGTGAAAGGACATTCTAATGGGTAAAAAGACCACTTTACTGCTTCTTTTGTGTGGACCTCAGGTTTATACATTTACCTATGTAAGGGAGCGTCATCCGGCAGTTTCCTTTTCTGGGGTACTTGACTCGTTCTTTTAGCCAAGTAGACATAGATGTGAGAGGTCAGGATGAATGTATGAAACCACATTTTGCCAATGCATTAAAACTGGTGTGTGTGTGTGTGTGTGTGTGTGTGTGTGTGTGTGTGTCTGTGTGTGTGTGTGTGTGTCTGTGTGTGTCTGTGTGTCTGTGTGTCTTGGTTTGAGCAGTTAGTTCTCCTTTACATGGTGGGAAACTTAACCCAGATCTGAACCCCTCTCCTCTTTGTTGGATCAGTCTGTCCAACACCAGCACAATCTCACAGATCACCCATATCATCTTTAGACTATATATATGTTAAAAAGTACTTTTGTTGTTAAGATAGTATGTTCACGTGATTCAAAATGAAAAGGAAGTAAAGGCTTTCCCTACCCCTTTCTTGCAACTCTTCTTTTTCTCACCATGGAGGCAATCTGATTAGAAAATGTTAGAATTTTTTTTTTTGAAGTGGACCATTTTTAAAGTCTTTATTGAATTTGTTATAATATTGTTTCTGTTTTTATGGTTGGGAGGCATGTGCGATCCTAGCTCCCCGACCAGGGATTGAACCTGCACCCCTTGCATTGGAAGGCAAAGTCTCAACCACTGGACCACCAGGAAAGTCCCGAAAATGTTAGAATTTTTGAAATGGAGTTTTAGAAGTCTTCTCGTTGAGTGTTTTTTCTTTGTATGTGTATGTGCGTTTGTGTGTGTGTGTTTTTAAGCAGGGAACTCTTTCCCTACCCCTTTTCCCTTCACCCCCAAAAGGAGAGGGATGTACCTTATAAAGAAGACAGAAATGGGTTCCTCAGGGCATTTAAATCTCCAGTGTTTGATGGTTGTCAGTACTTCTAAATCAGTCTGGGAGTCCTTTACATCAATAGAATATAGGCTTGAAATGGATCTAGTTGAATTCCGTCAACATTAATGGTAAGCAAATTAGGATTTAGTGACTTGGACAAGGACTCATAGTAATTGGTTGCAGAGCTGAGACTGGTGTAGGTGTGTATTTGTGTATTCTTGTGCATGAATTTGTTTAAAATCCTTGTTCTATAACAAGCAGAAAAAGGTATAAATTTCCTTGCCTAATTTCTTTGTTTCTTGTTTAATTTTATGCCGGGACCCAGCATTTTTTATTTTTTGAAAGAACGTCTGGCTTGGACTTTATTTAGAAAAGGAAAATGGAATAAAAGTTTTCAGACATATATCTGTATTTTCAGATTGCTTTCTGTTATAGGTTATTATAAGATATTGAATGTAGTTCTTTGTGCTATACAGTAAATCCTTGTTGGTTATCTATTTTTATATATAGTACTTTGTAGCTTTTAATCCCATACTCCTAATTTTTTCTCCCCCCACTTCCCTTTTGGTAACCATAAGTTTGTTTTCTACACCTGTGAATCTGTTTCTGTTTTGTATAGATCCATTTGTATTATTATTATTATTTTTACCCTTTGATAAGGCTGAACATTTTTTTTTTGAAGTATAGTTGGTTTTCAATGTTGTGTTAGTTTCAGGTGTACAGCACAGTGATTCAGTTTTTATATATATAAAGAATATATATATAAGAATTCATTTATGTATGTATAAAGAATATATATACTCAGTTATACATGTAAAGAATATATATATACTTTTCCAGATTCTTTTCCTTTATAGGTTATTACAAAATATTGAGTATAGTTTCCTGTACTATACAGTAGGTCCTTGTTATCTATTTTATATATGGTAATATGTGTATGTTAATCCCAAATGCCTAATTTATCCTTTCTCCCCTTTCCCCTTTGGTAACCATAAATTTGTTTTCTGTGTCTGCAGGTCTATTTCTGTTTCGTAAATAAGCTCATTTGTGTTTTTTTTTTTAAGATTCCACATATAAGTGATACCTATGATATTTGTCTTTCTCTGTTTGACTTACTCCACTAAGATATTCTCTAGATCCATCCATGTTTCTGCAAATGGCAATATTTCATTCTTTTTTATGGCTGAGTAGTATTCTATTGTGTGTGTGTGTGTGTGTGTGTGTGTGTGTGTGTGTGTGTGTATATATATATATATATATGACATATTCTTTACCCATTCTTCTGTCAGTGGACATTTAGGTTGCTTCTGTGTTTTGGCTATTGTAAATGGTGCTGCTGTGAACATTGGGGTGCATGTATCTTTTTGAATTAGAGTTTTCATCTTTTCCGGATATATGCCCAGGAGTGGAATTGCTGGATCATATTGCAGCTCTATTTTTAGTTTTTTAAGGAACCTCCATACTGTTTTCCATAATGGCTGCAACAAATTATTGATATATTCCCACTGACATTGTAGGAATATTTCACACCCTCTCCAGCATTTGTTATTTGTGGACTCTTTGATGGTAGCCATTCTGACAGGTGTGAGGTGATACCTCATTGTAGTTTTGATTTGCATTTCTCTACTAATTGGTGGTGTTGAGCATCTTTTCATGTGCCTGTTGGCCAGCTGTATGTCTTCTTTGGAGAAATGTCTTCTGCCCATTTTTTGATTGGGTTGTTTGGGGTTTTTTTGGTATTGCGCTTTATGAGCTGTTTGTATAGCTGTTTGTATATTTTGGATATTAACACCTTGTCAGTCTCATCATTGCAAATATCTTCTCCCATTCTGTAGGTTATCTTTTTATTTATGGTTTCCTTTGCTGTGTGAAAGTATTTAACTAGATTCCATTTGTTTATTTTTGCTTTTATTTCATTTGCCTTGGGAGACTGGTTAGTTTATTCCTAGGTTTGTTTTTTTTGACACAATTTTAAATAAGAAATTTTTTTTAACTGCTTTTCAGTTTTTAATTTATATTTATGGCAAAGACTTGAATTTTCCTCCCTCCTTTCTTCCTCCCTTTCTCCCCTTTTCTCTTTCTTTCCTTCCCTTTCTTCCTCCCTCCCTTCCAATATATGTCTTTAGGGTCAAAATCTTATTTTCTGAGGTTAGAATAAATATAAGCCTCATAGTTTTCTTGAAGAGACCAAACTATTATTTCCTCATCACATTTCCTAGTTGCGAATTGAAAGTTCATTTAATCCAGATGGTAATATGACTCATCCCTCTAAAAATGTCTTTAATAGACTTTCTGGCCCAGAATTTCTTGAGCTTTTTAATTTGTTGTATTAAGGAAGTAGTTAACATGGATCAGTGGGCTCAATTTTCAGCTGTACAGTCTAATTTCATTCATAGAATAGTAATAGCTGTGAGGTCAGAGTTCAAATTTTTAAATTTGTGAAAGATTGTATTAATATTTGAAGTTTTAAAAAGGAAAAATCTTTTTCAGTAAAGGAAGAGTGAGAACCAATGCAGTACTGAGTCAACATAGTAAATTAGCTTATATGTTGATATTTGTAAGAATTAAAAAAAACTTTCCTACAGTTAGGGTCTGGGTGTTTTTTGTTTGTTTTTTTGCAGCAGTGCACACAGTCAATGAATGTTTTAAAACCATTCTCCTGAAGCAGATGTGTATTTTTCATATTAGGATCTTAGCATTGGGAGGCAGAGAAGCAAACATGTTCATCAGAGCCAGGGTCCCGCCTCTAAAATTCTTTTCTGATAGCAAATCATAATTGCTGGCTGCATTTTCTATGACGATTCAGTAAAGTCTAGTTTTGGGAAGGAAGTCTTTCTTTCTGCCCTTCTTGACCCCAGTTTCTTATTTCAAAATAAGTAATTTGGATAATTTATCAGGACTCTTGGTTTCTGTAGAATGTATGTGACTGTGACTGTTGTGGAAGGGAGAATCTATAAGTAGTGAAGGGCTTTTTATCTTTTTTTCCACCCCTTTTTTTAAAAGAGTTTAGGGTGTGTGGGAAATTAAAAAGTTTGGGTTGGCTTTGGAGTCAAACATGTTGGTTAAAATTTCACCTCATCTGTTAGATGTGTCTTTGGGCACAATCTGTTTGAAAGTGGGTTTTTGTGACAATTAAATGAGATGATATGAAGCTCCCTACATAGTACTTGATTGCTTGGTTCTCAGAATTGCTTCCCATTTATTACAAGCCTGGTGAAAAATTCTAGTTATGCTTTATGCCAGCAAATGCAGATTTCTTGGTATTCATCGCTGTGCAATCCACTTATACCTCATTAGAAAATGCTAAGCTGTATTTTTTTCCAGATGTGAGTAGTTATATAGTATTGATGCATGTTTGGGTGTGTAGGCTACAAGGAAAATATAGAGGAGGAAATAGGACTGGGTGGTGGGTAAGGTTAAGCAAGAAATAAATTGTCTGTGGGCATCAGGATGCCTCCTCTGGAGCATTGTTTTGTCACCTCCTCTCGTTTTTTGGGTCACTCCCTCTGCCCTCAGTGAATTTGTAGGAGAATTTCCAAGTTAGGGGTTCTTCCCCTGCTCTGGAAGTTGAACTTTCAGGTGGCTTTTCTTGGTGGGGGTGAGTGTGGAAGCGTAAAAGACTCTGTTGGCAGAGGGAATATAATTGTGTTAATTGACCTCTCCCCTCCTGTAGATATTGCAGATGTCTTAGATTCAGAGTGACTCCCATTTCCATTGTTCAGTCTTCCAACTTGTGGAGGTTGATGGATTGAGACACTGCTGTGTTGCATCTCTCCTGAGCCTATGACCTTCTTGCAGATGAACCAGATCTAAGCAGGTAGAACCATGGAATATGATAGTATGAACTTGATCCCTTTGGCAGCCTATACCCCGACCCCCCGCCTCCATAAATTCAGGCATTTATATTTTTTTCCCTGTTACTAAAACATGTTGTCTCTGGAAGCTGTTCATATGAGAATTTGTAGCTTTTTTTTGGGGGGGGGGCAGCATTTAAAGAAAAGTGGGGACTTAATATAGGTTGTATGACTATGATATTACTGATACCCCTTGGTAGCAATTTAAAACATAAAATTTTATCTTAACATCAGAATTTCATATACTCCTGAAGCATATTATTTGAAGGTGGTTATTAATCTCCATTACTTTATGCACAGTCATTTTCATAACCCCAACTTCTGTCTTCAGTGTTCTGACAGTTACCCACAATCCTGTCTGCCCTCCTTCCTCGTCCTCCACTCTCTCCAAGTCTCCCGTGTTCTTCTTCTCAAATAATAGAGGCCACACTTGGAGAGATTTTTCTTAAACTTCATCATTATGATTTTAAACAAAAGCTAAATAAAATTATATGAGATCTGAAAAACTTATTTTGATGTAATACAATTGACCATTTACATAAAATGTTTTAAAAACATATTTCAGGTGTTTGAACCTAGCTAGTTGTAATCACACAGTTTCACATTTAAAGATTTAGTGTTGGCTAATCTAGCATTGTGTAAATAATGATGTGTCATTTTCTTTTAGTGTTAAACTTGACTCATTTTGTTATTTTAATTAGCAGTTCTGAGAGCATTGGAAAGGTGGAAGTTATCATGGTCTTCAAAGATTAATGTACTTTGACCAATTATAGCTGCCTTTAAATTTTTTTAGAATTAACAAGATATGTGGAAGTCCCTCCAGGTTAATTGCAGGTACATATAACTTGTTTGTGATGGCTGCATAATTGTCCACAAATAATCGTCCATAATTGTTTGTAATGGCTGTATAAGTTCTTTAGCCATTCTTTGATTTTAGATTTTCTGATTTTAATTGTTAAAATTTTCCACAGTTTTCTGATCTAGTAGGATTTATTCAGCAATTCAAGAATTAGGCAGCATCCAATCTAGCAGACAGAAAGGAGCTCCGAAGAGCTGTATAAAGCAAGAGGTTTTTGTAGATCACAATGAGCAGGAAAAAGGAAGTTATACTGGGCATTTGCTGATTGGTTAAAGCAGGCTTATTTTCCTTTACGTGGTGCAAAGGGTGGTATTGGAACTGGGTCAGGTAACTTGTGCTGAGCAGGCCAGACTGATTGGTTGACCTATGCCTGCCTTTTCTGGGAGAGCTGAGCATAGAAACTTAGCTAAGTTTTGCTTTGCTGACGTGGGGCTTAGCATGAGCGACTCCATCTTGGGCCTAATCTGATTAACAGTTTTTTTGCCTTTGAAACAGTACTACCACATCCTCCAAGCTGTGCCTTGAGACTGTACTACTTACCATACATAATTCCTTTTTGTTACAGTTATCTATCCCCTTATTCCTTAAATATTAGAACCTCAGGCTTCCTATGACTCTACTGCTATCCTATCATGATTCTTAGCGTTTTCAATCCTTCTAATACCACAGCCTTTCATTTCCTTAACCTCCTGTCCTTAAATGATCTCATATTCCAGTCTGCCTCTGCTTTCCCTTTCTCCGTTACTATAATCTAGACGGCCTCAGCAGTCTCAACTTCAGACATTCTGCACAGACCATTACCTCCTGTGGTTCCAGCTCACACCCTTGTAGCGCCTCACCTCCAAGAGTTCTATGACTAATTCCACTGATCTGTTTCCTCATAAATGCTTTCCCTCCTCCTGGCCTTCCTTTCTCAAGTTAAAATTGCCTTATCAGTCATTATACTGACTGCCTTGGAAACAGACTTAGTTTACTTATCTTTCCTTTCTTTACCCCTGTTTTGTTCTGGAACTTGCCTGATGAAATCCCATCCTTGGTTAACCTAGCTCTCCCTGATCCATATTTATGCTCTGTCCACTGACCTTGGCTGGGAAGCACACAGCCAGCTTGATTGGTCTCCCTTCACATCCATGGCGGCTGACCTCAGGTGGGCCTTTCGAGCTGCCAGGCGATCCTGCTCTGTCCCGTGCTCCATTCACCCTCCTGCTTTCCTAGATGACTACTTTATACTTAATTTTTTTAAACTTTTTATTTTATATCGGAGTATAGCTGATTAACAGTGTTGTGATGGTTTTAGGTGCACAGCAAAGCAACTCAGCCATACATATACATGTATCCATTCTCCCCCAAATCTTTCTCCTTAATTTTTTAATACTTTCCTTTCTTCCTCCCTCTCAGCCAGTGATTTTTTTCTTCCTGTTACTCTGATAACATAGAAGCACCCAGAAGAGGATCTTCCACCAGCTCCTGTTAGCATTTCTACCCACTCACATGCATCTGCCTCCCTGTTCCTATCTAAGGCCAACCTCTTCCACTTGGGTACCATGCTCACCCTCTCCTACCCAAGGATGTCACTCTCTTCTGCACACAGTTGACTCTTGGTATCGGTGGGTTCTGTATCCATGGGTACAGAGAGCTGACTGTACTGTGCCGTTTTATGTAGAGGACTGGAGCATCCCACGGGGTCATGGAAACGGTCCTCTGAGGTTTCTGAGGAATGAGTGTAGTCCTTTCCTCTTTTGGGTCATAGCTATCACTATGCAGACAAGCTATACTATCTCCTATTTTTATTTTTTTGACCGCCACGTGTGGCTTGTGGGATCTTAGTTCCCTGACCAGAGATCGAGCCCGGGCTCTGCAGTGAAAGCTCCAAGTCCTAACCACTGGACTGCCAGGGAATTCTGTTATCTCTTATTTTTGAAACAAAAGGAACTGCTTTGTCCTGTCCTATTACTTATTTCTCTACTCCTCTTCCTAGAGCTCTCTTCCTGTTCTTTCTCGAACTCTCTCCAGTTGGGCTTTGATCTTTAACCACAGTTCTTTTCAAGGTCAGTAGTGACCTTCATGTTGTTAAATCCAGTGTCTGATTCCCAGTCCTCATTTTTTTTTATTTTTAAAAAATTGTAGTAAAATATACATAACAAAATGTACCATTGTAATCATCTTCGAGTGTATAGTAGGCATTAAGTATATTCACATTGTTCTGCCCCCATCACCATCAGCCGTTCCCCAGAACTTCCCCATCGTTCCAAACTCTGTACCCATAAAACATAATTTTCCATTCCCCTGCCCCCTCAGCCCCTGGCAACCACCATTCTCCTTTGTCTCTTATGAATTTGCCTATTTTAGGTATGTCATGTAAGTGGAATCAAATATTTGTCTTTTTGTGTCTGCCTTATTTCACTTAGTGTAATGTTTTCAGGGTTCATACATGTAGCATGTCTCAGAACTTCATTCGTTCTTTAAGGTTGAATAATACTCCATTGTGTGGCTGCCACATTTTGTTTATACATGTATGCGTCATGGATATTTGGGTTGTTTCTGTCTTTCGGCTGTTATGAATAACGCTGCTATGAACTTTGGTGTGCAGATATCTGTTTGAGTCCATGCTTTCAGTTCTTTGGGAAATATACCCAAAAGTGGAACTGCTGGATCATATGGTGATTCTGTGTTTAATTTTTTTTAAGGGACTGCCAATCTGTTTTCAGTAGCAGCTGTGCCATTTTACATTCCCACCAGCAGTGAATAAGGGTCGCAGTTTCTCCACCTCCATCTCCCAGCCAATGCTTTTTATTTTCTGTTTTGTTTTTTTGGTAATGGCCATCCTAATGGGCGTGAAGTCTCATCTCATTGGAGGCGTGACTTCCATTTATCTTTGTTGACAACATGTGTAAAGCGGATCAGTCCTCCTTGACTCCACCCTCCTGCTTCTCCTCTGTCAACACCGACCCCTCCTCTCATGCTCTGTTTGCTGGCCCCTCTCGTCCCCGGGTCCTCTAAACATTGACATGCCCCAGGATCTGCTGTTTGTACCTCTTCTCACTCCCTAGGCCATCTCAGCCAGTCTCATGCCTGAAATACCACAAATAGGCTGAGAATTCCCAAAGTTAACCTTTCACAAAACGGAATTGCTCTTCTTCAAAATCTCCTCCTGCAGCCTTCCCCATCTCAGTAAATGGCAGCTCAGTAGTTTTCAACGTCTCAAGCCAAAACCCTGAGAGTCACTTTTGACCCCTCTTTCTCTCTCGCTGTATACAGGGCTGTACCTTCAAAATATAGTCAGGTCATTTCTCACTGCCGCCTCCATCCTCCTCCTGGTCCAAGCCAGTGTCATCTCGCCACCTGATCCCTGTCAGAGCTCCTGCAGCAGCTGCGGTCTCCCGCGTCAGTACTGTTCTCACAGTGACAGGCCCTTCAGGATCCAGCCCCTTTCTCACAGTATCCTCTCCGACCTTGTCTCCTTTCACTGTCCCCCTCTCTCCCTGGGTTCAGCTAGAGTGCTCTTCTCCCAGATATCCGCTCGTAACATCTGAGATGCCTTTTCTTTCTTTTTTTTTTTTTTGTGGTACATGGGCCTCTCACTGTTGTGGCCTCTCCCTTTGCAGAGCACAGTCTCCAGACGCGCAGGCTCATTGGCCATGGCTCATGGGCCCAGCCGCTCCGCGGCATGTGGGATCTTCCTGGACCGGGGCACGAACCCGTGTCCCCTGCATCGGCAGGCGGACTCTCAACCACTGCGCCACCAGGGAAGCCCCTGAGATGCCTTTTCTTAACTGCTTTCTGATGCAACAGTCCTCTCCTCCCTCAAATTCATTCCCTTTAACCTGCTTTATTTGTCTCGGTAGCTCCTGTTACCTCTCGGTATTTAGTTACTTGTGCGTGGTCTGCTTGCTTCCCATGTTTTGTTCATGACTGTGGCTTCATCCTCTGGAAGAGGTCTGGATATGGAGTCTGTGTTCAATATTTATTTAGCAAATGAATGATTGAATCTTTGTTTATATGTTTAATAAGCATTTGCTTTTCTGTAGACTAGAGTTTGAATGTGGGATTGCAAAGGGTGTGTTTTGTGTGTGTGTGTTTTAAATATTAATACTGTACTGCTGGAATACTTCAGTGCATTCTGGATATATGGTAGTCTTTTACATATTTGTGAAACTGTTGGATGCAAATTAGTATGGTTTCATTTTAATCTTGATTACAAGTTCAGGAGAATACTGTCTGTATGTATTAGCCATCTGCATTTCCTCTTTTTTGGCTTCTCTGTACATATTCTTTGCCCAGTTTTCCTTTTTGTTGCTTGAATTTTTTTTTTTTTATAGGAGTTCTTTCTATATTCTGTCATGGCATTTTTTTGTTTTTTTCCTAAATCTTGTTTTCCTTTTTTTAATTGAAGTATAGTTGATTTACAATGTTTCAGGTGAAGAGCATAATGATTCATTCATATATATTCTTTTTCAGATTCTTTTCCATTATAGGTTATTACAAGATATTGAATATAGTTCCTTGTGCAATACAGTAGGTCCTTGTTGTTTATCTATTTCATACGTATCAATAGTAGTATGTATCTGTTAATCCCAAATTCCTAATTTTTCCTCTCCCGCCCTTTCCCCTTTGGTAACCATAGTTTGTTTTCTGTCTGTGAGTCTATTTTTGTTTAGTAAATAAGTTTATTTGTATCATTTTTGTAGATTCCACATATAAGTGATATATATATTTGTTCCTTTTTTATTTTTAAATTTAATTTACTTTTTGTTATTTTTTGGCTGTGTTGCGTCCTTATTGCTGCACGCGAGCTTTCTCTAGTTGCAGTGAGCGGGGGCTGCTCTTTGTTGTTGTGCGTGGGCTTCTCATTGCGGTGGCCTCTCTTGTTGCAGTATACAGGCTCTAGGCACACGGGCTTCAGTAGTTGCAGCACGTGGGCTCAGTAGTTGTGGCTCACGAGCTTAGTTGCTCCTCGGCATGTGGGATCTTCCCAGACTAGGGATCGAACCCATGTCCCCTGCATTGGCAGGCGGATTCTTAACCACTGCGCCACCAGGGAAGTCTCTGATTTTTTAAATTGTGTTTCACCGTAAAGAAATGTTAAATCTTTAAAATTTATGTGGAATTAATCTGTAAGAATTGATGAGAAAATTTTGAAAAATATGGCTGGTGAGGGTCTTACCAGCTATTTAAAGCAGTAGTTCTCAAACATAAGTGCACAATAAAATCACATGGCTGCTGTTTAAAACTGAGTCTGCCAGTAGTTTTCAGCTTATAGGTATTGGGAAAGAAAGGAAGGGAAAGGTATGTCTGAGGAATCTTTTTTTAAAATATACTCTAAGGTAATTCTGATCTGATTGGTCCATGGATCACAGTTGAAGAAGCATTGTAGATCTGTCTTTGGTGTAGTGTGGTATTAGCAAAGCAGTAGACAGGTGGATCCAAGAAACAGAACAGCGTCCAGAAACGAATCCAAGTGTGAATGATAACTTATTATGGAAGATGACATTCTGGTTAATTGAGAAAAGGATGGTTTATTTCATAAATGGTTCAGACAGTTCACCTGAAAGGAAAAGTTAGCTTTTTCCCTTAAACAATAGAGAAAAATAAATTCCATGTTGATTAAAGATCAAAATACAAAGATTTTGCAAATACTAGAAAAAAATATAGGATACCATTAGTTTAACCATGGAGTTGGATGAGGCCTTCTTAAACTAAATTGGAAACCTAGAAGCTGTGAAGGAAAAGATTAATAGATTTAATAGTTCAAGTTTACTTTCTGAAAGGTGATGCTCATATTCTTTTTTTTTTTTTTTTTTTTTGCGGTACGCGGGCCTCTCACTGTTGTGGCCTTTCCCGTTGTGGAGCACAGGCTCCGGACGCGCAGGCTCAGCGGCCACGGCTCACGGGCCCAGCCGCTCCGCGGCATGTGGGATCCTCCCGGACCAGGGCACGAACCCGTGTCCCCTGCATTGGCAGGCGGACTCTCAACCACTGCGCCACCAGGGAAGCCCAATACTCATATTCTAAGATGTGGCAACATAATAAAGTAGCCGTGACTGGTTTCCTAGTGTGCATGAAGAATGTTGCCCGCCACATCAGTAAACGAAGGATGTTGTGGCCGTCAAGCCATGAGCCCATTCAGGATAGAGAAAAACAGAATGGTGGCCCTACACAGTTAAGGTGCATATCAAAGGAATGATTTCAGTGAGCCCAGACTCTTGCATCTTCCTATATATAGAAAAGCACTAAGTTCATTAACTTGATGTTTGTTTTTTTTCTTTAATTAGCAGAAATCTTTTGATATTCAACTACGTGATTTGTTTTTGAACAACTCCTATATACCCTGGCTCCTTCCTTACCTCTTTGGAACAGTCTGTCAGAGCTATCTGAGAGCCTGTCTCCTGGACTGAAAGTCCTCAGTATGTCTGTGGAATAAAACATAAACACTCGACTTTTTGGATGTGCGTTTTTTTCAGTTGACACTAGTCTACATTTTCTGTAGCCATTGAGCAAATAAGATGCAATTGACCAAAGTTTTGTTACTTTACCTAGTTTATCTAAAACATTGTAGAGACATTAAATGTCTTAATTGCATGTGACTGGTACATCTAGGCTACGCTTGACACCATTAACTCTCCCCTCCCTTGACTTTCATGACACTGCCCTTTCCAAGTTCTCCTACTTTATTGGCCTTTTCCATGGGATTTTCCTCCTCTCAGTCTTGGCATTAGTTTCCCTCCAAAGTTTTCTGTCCTTGAACTTACCTTGGAGGTTTCCTGTGTGTTCTTTTTGGGCAGCTCTGACCCCTCTTAACTTTCACAGTTTGTGTATTTGGATGACTCACAGACATCTTAAACCCATTATTTTCAAGACTTGTATTCATTTCCTTTCCACCAATCATCCAGCCACTGGCCAACCTCTTCACTGTTTGTATTTCTGTCTCAGTTGAAGGCACCCTAGCTGTTTTTCCTCCTTTCACTGCCTCTGCTCTAATTTGCAGCTTTATTCTGTTGACGATTCAGATACAGTACCATCCTCACTATGTTAAGCAGAAAGATTTCAGTTGTTGGAAAGGCTGGAGGAACAGCTGCTACCCTTGCCACCCTCTGGGCAGTTAGGAGCCAGGAATCCTAGCTGCTGCTCCTTGTCACACCCACCATAGCCTTGTGACCGAGGAGTAAATGATTACTTGTTGTCTCTTATGTAATTTCCTTCGCTCCAGTTTCTGCTGCCTTCACGTTATCCTCTGCATAAAGTTATTTTCTAATACTGTGTGTTTATGTACATTTGAATGCAAACTAAGTTTCTTCCTCAGCATCAAAGGCCACAACAATTTGACCTTTAAAATTTGGGGCCTTTAATACCCTGCCCTCATCTCTCATCTCCTCATCCCTACCCTGCTCTACTGGGTGGCTGATTATTTCCTGAACACCTGCTGATTTGGGGGCTTGTTCAAGCTGTGTGGTATCATCTATTCAAAATCTCCATTCCTCTGCCCTTCCTGTCCCCGGACTTTTAAGATCATAATAAATTGCTGTTTGCTTCAAGAGGATGTCTCAGAAAAAGCCAGAACTAGCCTCTTACCTTTTACTGTACTCTTCTTGAAACACTTTATACTCAATGATTAGTACTTATTAAAGTTTCATAGTTTTAGTTCTTATATTTAGGCCTGTGATCCATTTTAAGTTAATTTTTTGTATGGTATAAGAAAGGGGTTCGTCTTCGTTGTTTTAGGTGTAGATGTCCAGATGTTCCAGCACCATTTGTTGAAAAGACTGTTCTTTCCCTATTGAGTTTTTCTGCCATCTTGTTGGAAAGACTCTTCTTTCCCTATTGAGTTTTTTTTGCCATCTTGTTGAAAATCAGTTGTCCATAATAGAAAAGTTTATTTCTGGACTCTCAATTTTATTCTGTTAATCTATATATATGTACTTTTTCTAGTACCACACTGTCTTGATTAATATTGCTTTGTATCAAGCTTTGAAACTGAGATGTGTGAGCACTTCAACTTTGTTCTTTTTCAAAAGTTTTGGCTGTTCTGGCTACTTTGAATTTCCATGTGAATTTTAGGATCAGCTTACAAAATTCTCTAGAAGTCAGCAGAGATTTTGATAAGCATCGTGTTGAATCTGTACATCAGTTTGGGGAATGTTGCTATTTTAACAATATTAGGTTTTAAAATCCATAAACAGGATGTTTTCTATTTAGGTCTTTAATATCTTTAAACAATGTTTTGTGGTTTTCATAGTACAAAGTTTGCACTTCTTGTTATATCTAATCCTAAGTATTTTTGAAAGTGTTGTAAATATAATTGTTTTCTTCATTTTCCCATTATTCATTGCTAGTGTGTAGAAATACAGTTTATTTTTGTATATTCATCTTATATCCTGCAACCTTTGCTGAATTCTTTGTTTGTTCCATTAGTTTTTCAGTGGGTTCCTTTGGATTTTCTATATTACACTCATATCATCTGTGGATATAGTTTTTTAAATCACAGTTATTTTTAAATTCAAAATGCAAACATGCAGAATTAAATTTCAGAGTACTTAGTGAGATAACATCATTCTCCTGGGTTATTAAGGTGCATCTATTCTTTGCAATTCTGATGTCCTGAAAGTATTAGGGCCGTTGTTTTCGTTGTGCCACTTTTCTGTACAGAAACCTTCAGTGGCTCTCCATGCCCTTTCTGGCAGAAATCTAGATTCTTTGGACTCAATTCTTCAGGGTACTACACAATACGTTGTTGAAGAAAAGAGCTTGGAATGGTGAACAGAGCCCAGAGGTCAGTTGGGAGTCCTGGCTTCTCACCAGCTGTGCATGAGCAAATTCGGAGGTGTCCCTTTTCCTGTAAAGTTGCAGAGTTTGACTTTTAATTTTTTAAGAATGGTTTCCTTTAGTTCTCTGAACACATTTATAATAGCTGCTTTGATGCGCTGTCTGCTAAGTCTGACATTTGGATCCTCTCAAGGAGGACTTCTGTTGCTTGCTTTTCTCCCTGTGTGTGGGTCATACTTTCCTGTTTGTTTGCATACCTCATAATTTTTTGTTGTAGACTGGACATTTTAGATATTTTTGTAGCAGTTCTGAATACTGATTCCGCCTTCCCCTTTTCTGCACTTTCTTGTTTGCTTGCTTGTTTGCTGACTTGGCTGACCGGTTTTGGTGAAGTTTACTTTTTCTGTAGCATGCATCCTCTGATGGGGCTCCTTCCAGGGCACAGCCTTGGGAACACGCACAGTTACTTTGAAGTGCCTTCTTTCAGGGGGTGACAGCACGGTGGTTCCTGTAGGGCTCCCTTTAATGGTCTGCCTCCTGGTGTGCCTCTTGGCACCACACCCAGCAAATATTCTCCGCTGATCGCTAGTCCATTGCTTTATTGTTTTGCACAGTGCCCTGGGCTATAAGTTGCCCCACAGGGTGATCCAGTTAAATTAGATGGTCTTTGTAGGGGTTGTGTTTGAGGCCAGTCTTTGAGCTGCGCTGACTCTAGGAGGGCTCTTCCTAGCTGTCTCTTTCCATGATTCCATTGAACTTCTCTGGATCTGTTCTTTTGCTTGTTCCTGTTGTGGAACTACCAGCCTCATCTTAGTTGCTCACCACTAAAGTCTCCATTGTTTTCCATAGTGCCATTAGGCTTGAACTTCTCTGTTCTCTGTTGCAACTAAGGTCAGTCCTCTTAGGGATTGCTTAGTGGTTCTATCTGTGTTCTTACAGCCTGCTTCTCTGGCCTGGGGAGAACCTCTGTGCCATTGCTCCAGAGCCAGGGGCAGGGGCAGGGGCAGCAGCTTGTCCTCTGCTCTGTGAGTGGGGTCCTGGGCTTGGCTGTAGCCACTGGTCTCTGGAGCTTCTCTCCCTGCATCCACCTTACGAATCACGGTGCCCAGCAGTCTTGGTCTGCTGCGTCTGCAGTAGAGCTTCTGCCCTGAGTGGAGACTGGGTGAAAGAAGGGATTCCTCAGATCTCTCGGCCATGCTTTCCTAGAATAGAATTTCTATGACATGGAGATGAAGAATGCTAGAAATCATAATCCTGGATTTAGAGCTGGGTGGAGTAATCAGTTAGTAGTTAGCTTCAGTTTTGTTTCTTCAAAAATGATACTGTCACCTACCTACCAAACAAAGGCTGTGTCCTCTGCCTTGTGTTCTTCTTCCCCACCCTCCCTCTTCCTTTAAGTCTCAGCTCAAGTATCACTGGCCAGGGAGGCTCTCGTGGACCACCCACATACTAGAGCACCTCTTTAGCCTTGCCTGGTCACCTAGTATTTCCCTTACTGGGTTCATTTTTCCCTCTTAGGGTTTCTCACCATCTGGTGATATTTGTCTACCTCTCCCAAGGGATGTATAGGTTCCATGGGAAGAGAGATTGTTTCTTTCACTGTTATAGTCCCTGTATTTAGAACAGTGTCTGACACATAGTAGATTCTCAATAAATCTGATAAATGCAACATGTAAAATGTCCAAAGTCTGTTGTCTTCTTGCTTCACAATTTAACCTGCCTAAATTGAAAAATATCTAGAATCACTGTGGGAAGTGAATTTCATATTGTTTGCTAACTCCAATTGCTTGTTGCTGCCTAGAGTGGGAGAAGGGGGCTCCCTGGGAAAGAAAGCAGTGATGATTCAGCAGTGGCTGCAGGGGTCGGGAGAGAGGAGAATGTGGCATATGTGCTAAGTGTCTGCCATCTCTAATGTAATGAGACACTGAAGAACAGGAAATGGGTGCATTGTTGGTCTCCATTCTCTTGTAGGTCTTCTGGTTTGCTTCCTCTTCACGACTGGGAAGTATTTGTGGTTACTGGGGGTTAGGTTGGAAAAGCCACCTGTTTACAGAATGATGTGGAAGCTTTTCTGTAGAAATCCCGTTGTTAATAGACATGGCATAAATGTGTATCCTATAAATATCAAGAGTGGACAGGACATTGCTGGCGGCCAGTATACTAGCTGCTGCTTATTGGGAAAAAAAATCGTGTGCCTATCTGATATGAAGACTTCTTCTTTAAAGTTACTTAAGAATGATTTTTTGACTAATAACTTTCTTTCTTTTCCTTCTAGATTCTTACAGAAATCTGTTAATTCTACTTTTTGAGCACTATGAATAACCACATATCTTCAAAGCCATCGACTATGAAGCTAAAACATACCATCAACCCCATTCTTTTATATTTCATACATTTTATAATATCACTTTATACTATTTTAACATATATTCCATATTATTTTTTGTCTGAGTCAAGACAAGAAAAATCAAACCAAATTAAAGCGAAGCCTGTAAATTCAAAACCCGAGTCTGCGTACAGGTCTGTTAACAGCCTGGATGGCTTGGCCTCAGTATTATACCCTGGATGTGATACTCTAGATAAAGTTTTTATGCACGCGAAAAACAAATTCAAGGACAAGAGACTCTTGGGAACACGTGAAATTTTAAATGAGGAAGATGAAGTGCAGCCAAACGGAAAAATTTTTAAAAAGGTAATGTGGCTTTTTATTGCCTTTGAATTCGCTCTGAATAGAATGTACGCTTAGAAATGGTGGCAGGGGACAAGCACGGCCTGCTTCTGTTGGAATTTGCTCATGTGGCAGGAGAAGCGGGGTAGAAGGGGACTAGACTGCGCTTTTTTCTCCTTCTGTACCCCCGGCATGGATTTGTTCCGAATTTTCACGAAGACCTTGAGATCACTCACTGGTGTGGGGCACTTCTGAGCCTGAATGGCTACCAGGACTTGGAATAGAATGTCTAGGGCAGTTTGGGGTTTGCAACTATATTCCCTGGTAGTTCCAGAAGCACCTGTGAGCTCGAGATTGCTCTGGGTTTTGGGGTGTGACCTGCTTTTTCTGATTATAATGTTCCATTGGATACAAAGTACTTTGGTACTTGGGTTTGTGGCAAGTGCTTTGGTTTTCTAAGAATTTCTTTTCACAGATATAGAACTTGCCATTATTGATTTGAAACAGAGGGTAAGACCTCCTTAGAGGCAGTGTAACAGTGCTTGAGAGCCTGGACTCCAGATACAGACTGTGGGTTCGAATCTCGGCTTTGCCACTTACTAGCTGTGTGTGACTTCCGAAAAGCTACATAACACATTTGCCTCAGTTTCTTTAACATGGAGGTAATGATCATTGCTGACATTTATTAGCATTTCTTATGAGCCAGGCTGTTTTAAGAGCTTCACACACATCAACTTATTTAAGACTTACAATAGCCCTACGGGTTAGTGTGGTCGGGATATCCCTCCTTTACAGATGATGGCACTGAGGCACAGATAGGTTAGGTGACTTACCCAAGGGCATTATAACTAGCAGGTGGTGAAGCTGGGACCAGAACCCAGGGTGTCTAGCTCCATACTCCTTAAATAATCCCAGCTCAGAGTTGTTGAGAGGATTAGTAGATAGAGAAAGGGAGTGAGAGTGTGTGTGTTTGTGTGTGTACATTCTACAAGTATGTGTGTGGAACAGTTTGTGGTATCTAGTGTAAATGCTCTAGCTTTTATTATCATCTTGGGAATTCACTGGGCAAAATTGTATGAATGAATCTAAAGACTTATATCATGGAGTAGTGCAGCCCTGTGAGGGGTAATAAGTATAAAAATGTCATGAAAATGCTGTTTATGAACTTGGGTATGTGAGTTTCTTATAAACGGTTCTTGAAGTTCTGGTAGGTGAGAATTGAAGATCAAGTTTTTTTAGAGGCAGTAAGATGATCTGTAGTTAGTTGATAATTTGGTTAGGTTATAGGTTTAATACCTGTGTAGGCACAGTTGTTTTTCCCTTACCCTCTTTTTCCAACTACATCCTGACTCCAGTTGTCTTTTTTCTGTTAATCATGAAGGAACTCTCAGATCTTGGAGGAGAGTCCAAATAAGCACAGCTATGGAATGAAATGCTCAGTTTACTCCTGTTACTGCAGAATGTGGGGAGGGGTGTGAGAATGATGTTGTTTGACTTAATGGTCCATTAATGTTGCCACTTACCACACAAATTCCAGTCATCATCTTCTAAACGTAAAGGAGATGGCACGCAAGTTAATAATCAGTGACGCCTAGAAATTCAGAAACATTATTTTAACTCTAGACAACAGAATCTGTATGTGTTCCTAACCTTCGAATGGAGTGATGTTTTATCCTGTTGTGCCTGGACCCCTGCTGACTTACACTTGTTGTTCTGGCATTAATAGTGCCCCCTACAGTCGCCAGGGTGATTTGGATAAATCCTGTGGTCACTCTACTTTTAAGGCATTTTCCCTGTTTCTTTTGGTGACTTAGTTTTGCCTCACTTAAATAATTTTTTTCCCCTTTTTTTGCTAAATTAAGATCTAGCTGGGGTTAGTTAATAGCACATTTTGAGAAATTGAAGTCATGTAGTTAAGCATGTTTGATTACTCTTCTCTAGCCTATAGATTATAATTTGCAAAACACTTTATCATAATGATGTCTGATTTTTGTCATATTTAGTTGCTACTTTTTATGCTGTACCTTCCTTGATTCTGTCTTTGCGAGATCTGGTAGTTATAAAAGATACTGAAAACACTACATTTTTTAAGTGCTAAAGTTTTCCACTCCTCTGCCTTCTTTTCTGTGCTTTTTGTATCTAAAATAAACATTTATTTTTGTCCTTTGACAATTCCTACTGCTATTTGAATTCAAAGATTGGGTTCTCTTACTTTTAATGAAAGCATATATAACAGAAATCCTGTTTTAGCAGGAAGCTTATTTTTTCTCTAGTATCCTGCACACACTACAGGATGGTGTGTGCAGGATACACACACTACATGCATTTTGTGGAGCTAGCACTTTCAGTCATCCAGTACTCATAGCAGCAGACTGGTTCCCAAGTATATAAAAAGGAGAAAAATATGGTGAACATGAAATTCTTTCTTAATTCAGGTGTCAGTATAATTAGGACAAAATAAAATCCTAGAGCTGTCATAGTTGTTCCTTAAATGTGGCCAGACAGGGCTTCCCTGGTGGCGCAGTGGTTGGGAATCCGCCTGCCAATGCAGGGGACGTGGGTTTGTGCCCCGGTCCGGGAAGATCCCACATGCCGCGGAGCGGCTGGGCCCGTGGGCCACGGCTGCTAAGCCTGCACGTCTGGAGCCTGTGCTCCACAGCGGGGGAGGCCGCGACGGTAAGAGGCCCGCACACACACACAAAAAAAGTGTGGCCAGGTAATGCAATGGACACAAGCAAAGTTCTTCTTTTTTTAAGAAAATTAATTAGGTTGTGCTGGGTCTTAGTTGCGGCACATGGGCTCCGTAGCTCTGGCTCACTGGCTCCCTAGTTGTGGCACGTGAACTCTTAGTTGCGCCATGCCTGTGGGATCTAGTTCCCTGACCAGGGATCAAACCTGGGCCCCCTGCATTGGGAGCACAGAGTCTTAACCATGGCAGGACCAGGGAAGTCCCGACACAAGCAAAGTTCTTATGCCCTGTGCATGGTGTGTGTGTGTGTGTGTGTGTGTGTGTGTGTGTGTGTGTGTGTGTGTGTGTGTGTGTGTGTGTGTGTGAGAGAGAGAGAGAGAGAGAGAGAGAGAGAGAGAGAGAGAGAGAGAGAGAGAGAGAGAGAAAGAGAAAGTATGTGGCTCTTTCCTCCCTGTCTTGACCGTGGTGCCTTTGTATTCATTGTTTATTCAACAAAGAAATACTTGAACTCTAGTAGAAAAGTTAGAAGGTGAGAGAAACCATTTTCAGTTAGCACCCTTTCCTGTCTATACTATATCACTGTCCGAGGGTGTGCCTACCATTGATTGACATTTGCCATTAACTTCGCATTTGTGATTCATCAAACTTTTTTCAGAAGTCTTTAATATAAACTCTGGTGTAGAAAACACATATTTTTTCTTGTTTGAAATTAGACTCATTGGGAAAGTAGGTTTTGTGTATCATAAACAAAGCAAATATTTTTTGTTAGCCTTACTTGAGAAGGTGTGCTATACCACTGGTTAGCCAAGACTTCAGTTTCTGTTGGTCTGCATTGCAATTGTAGCAGTGGTCTGTAGACTGGATAAGGGGGTATCTCCACTGTGTATTAAACTAGGCTGCCCCGCCCTTGGTTTCTTATTTAACACCCATTGTATTGCAGCAGCAGCTGCTGCTATGGAAGGATAGTGAAAAGGGGACCTTTCACAACCTGCCCTTAGATGTAAAAATAGAGTTGCTTAGGCAGTGTGGCCTCTGCTCAGAGTGCTTACTAAGAGTGGAACACATACGTAATCTTGATGGAGTGTATCTTCATTTAATAGTTTCCATATTTGAAGATAATCTTATATTGGAAAATAAAGCTAGTGATTAGCAACATCTAAAAGTTTTCTCCCTGTTTTGGGGGACTGAGCTTTGGGGATTAACCCTGGAGTGTATCTGGCATGGTTGAAACAAAGATGCTCAAAGCTCTATTTCAAATGAATGAACTCTGAAGCTTTGTTTCTGTCTTATCCTAAAAGTCTCTTTTGAGCTTCCAGGGGCAGGTAAGTGAAGATGCGATGGTTCCGCTGTAATTATGCCCAGGATACTGCGGCCATCAGCTTCACCAAGACAAGTTTCCCGAGGGGCACAAACAGAAGAACAGACAGCGAAGAAACAGAGGCGGCTGTGTTCCTGAGGCTTGGCCAGCTTTTCCAGGACTATATCATGCTGTCATTTTAAGTCTCGTATGGTTTTATAAAACTGTGGCAGAGTGAAGCGTGTGGAATGTGTCAGTAGCTCCTGATTCCAGCCTTCCCAGCAGCAAGTGCTTGTACTGATGTCTTTTGAAATGAATTAACAATGAAATGATCAGTTTCCAGAACGTTTTAAAAATACATGTACCTGAAATAGAACAGAGTTGCAAAGAATAAAAATAACTTTGCAGTGAAACAGAAGACACAAGACCAGCTCAAACATTTAGTGATCTAACTTCCGGAGATACTTTACATCTTTTTCTTATATATTTTACACACCTTAGAGAGAAGAAACTAGAAGGAATTATGCAGTCATAGTGCTTAGAAAGAGAAGTTTCACTATGACTGACGTTCCTTCTAAATTGATGCAAAAAGATACTAGAAATACTCCTTTCTGTTCTTAGGAGTTGACTTAGCTTTCTTTTCCTCTTCCTCATTGCCTACTTTTGTGTTATTTCTTTCTTGAGTCATGTTTTTATCCTATTTGCATATGTGTATGATATTTATTTTTTGACTTATTAGGATATTTACATAATTTATATAAAAAGTAATGGCCCATCTCTTGGCCAGAATTTGTGGTTGGTTATTATGTTAATACTCTCCCCAGCCAGAACGCTTGGTTTTCTTTTCCATACTTGCTCTTCTCCCTGTCATCCCCCTGTTTTTTAAAGGCACTGCTGTGTACCAGATGGCTCAAGTCAAAATCCAGGAGTCTGATTTTTTTTAATTTTCCCCTTACAGCTCCCTGCACCCCCGCTCCCTTTAAAAAGAAAAAAAAATCAGGTCTTCTGCTTCCACTCTTGCCTCTACTATAATCCACTCAAACACAGCAGTTGAAATGATATTTTACAGCTGTTAATCAGGCCACCTTACTCACTTGCCCAGCAGCATCTCAGCTCCTTTCTATAGTGCAGTTGGAGCATTGTGATTTAGTACTTAGATTCTGGAATGAATCTGCCTGGGTTCATATCCTAGTCCGTCACTTAATAGCTGTGGGATTTGAGCAAGTTATGTTTATTCTGTCTATGCCTCAGTATTCTCATCTGTAAAATAGAGAGAATAATAGTAATTATCTTAGTTATTGTGAGAGTTACCTACAGCATACCTAGCACGTAGTAAACACTAGTAAAGGTTAGCTGCCCTCATCGTCGCCATGGTTATTACCAACTGTCCAGATCTCTTCAATATTTTCACTCTCTGGCTCCCTCACAATAATTTGTTTGTAAAGATCTTCATTTGCAGAGGGAAAGGTTAAATGAAGCCAGATGTACTTTGTCGACGGTAGGAAAGTATATATTTTTGAGATATCTCTGTTCTGAATAGTTAAAGTAAAAGTTTTAGTGCTGATAGAGGTTAAACTCAGCTACCTGAACACTTAACCTTTATAGAATATCTCATTCTTCAGGGCCCTGACTGGTTAAGTATTGTGTGATTTTATTTTATGGAATGTTCTGTATCTTATCTCCATTTTATTTTTATAGTTTTCTTTTGAGATAAGAGGCCTTCCTCATCAGCATAATCAAGGTATCTAATTTCATAGGTTCCTGAACAAAGGTAAATTATTAAGTTCCTATGTCCCAGGCAGTGATAGTCTGAGCGACAACATTGATACTTACATATGTGTATGTCACACCTGTCATAGAATGAAAATACAGGCAATTAAGTGTGAGAGAGGAAAGCGACCGTAGGGATCATTTAGCCTCCACTGTGGCTGTTCACGTAGCCACACTAGGCGTGTGTCTTCCTGACTCTTAGGACAGTCAAACATATTTATGTCTCATGGGTCACAGGTAAGAATATTTAAGAGGTGCTGGCAAAGGATGTATGCGATTGAATGGTGATGAGAACAAAAGAAGCCAAGGGAGTTAAATGACCAGGTGGATATGGACCTTTAAAAAAAAGCCATCGGCTTCCCTGGTGGCGCAGTGGTTGAGAGTCCGCCTGCCAATGCAGGGGACATGGGTTCGTGCCCCAGTCTGGGAAGATCCCACATGCCGCGGAGCGGCTGGGCCCGTGAGCCACAACTACTGAGCCTGTGCATCTGGAGCCTGTGCCCCGCAACAAGAGAGGCCGCGACAGTGAGAGGCCTGCGCACCGTGATGAAGAGTGGACCCCGCTCGCCACAACTAGAGAAAGCCCTCGCACAGAAACGAAGACCCAACACAGCCAAATAAATAAATAAATAAATAAATAAAATAAATTAAAAAAAAAAAAGCCATCTTTTAAACAAATGAGGCTGCTGGAGGAGAGGTTGAAGACCCCGAGGTCCAGAGTGAATTGAAGTTGTTTCGTTACACCGGTCCGTTCCACACATTTAGCGAATAATTGCTGAGTGCCTGCTGCATGCTAGTACCGTCCTAGGCACTAGGAGACAATAATGAACAAGACACACAGATTACTTTTTTCTGGATCTTGTATTTGTATGGGAGGAAGAGAGACAATAAATAATAAGGTAACAGATTTAATAACTGTCGTGAAGAAAGAAAGCTGATTGGAGATCAGTGATAGCCTCTCTGAGTAAGTGACGGCTAAGTGGAGGCCTGAAGGCCGGTAACGAGCCCTCTTTGCAGTGGGACAGGATTGTGCAGTGGCTCTAAAACAGGAATGAGCCCAGCTGGGAGAGGCACTTAGGGAGCAAAGTTCATGACGGCATTCAGACCCTGAGACCGAGTGCCTCCTTAAATTTCGTGCCCTGAGCACCTGTTTTGCCTCATCTTGGGTCCTGCGCTGCCTGGTTGAAGGACAGAAAAGACGAAGTTGTATTTATAGGAAGTGAGTCAGGACAGAGGTTTTGAGATGGGCACAGAGACACTAGCAAAGTCTAGGACCCTTAAGGCTTTGTAGGCCAGGGTAAGGTTTTCCAACTCCATTCCTACTGGAAAGGGAAAACACTTGCAGAGGAGTAAGCTGATTTATGTTTTTCAAAAGCTCACTGCTGTAGGGAGAAGGGGCTAAAGGGGAATAAGAATGGAAGTTGGCCAGTCAGCATTCCTTAGTTCAGGGGAGAGACGGACTAGGGTGACAGGGTGCAGGTGGAGGGCAGTGGTTGCATTGGGGGAATACCTGTTAGACAGCTTAGTTGCATAATCAAGTGAAAGAGCAGGTTGGAGATCCAAGTATGGGTGGTCAGGACTAGAGATGGAAACTTGGGAAGCTCTTCAAATTAAAGTCCCAGTGAGTCGAGCTTTTGTCAGGGACACTTCAGCCACTGTGATACCGTGAGGGACTGCAAAGGGTATGGGTACAGGTATGTGTATGTAGGTTATTAAACTTGGTGGTAGGAAGGTAAGGGAGTTTCTGTTTAATTTCTGATTTCTCAGTGGAGTGTGAGATAGTATCATCACATGGAAGTGGAGAAGGGAGAGAAAGGGTAGAGGATATTTGAGTAGGGAGAAGGTTTCAGATAGCCATTTCAGAGGGTGAGAAAATGAATGTACCAGGGAAGCATAATAGGATTGCTGGGTGGTGAGATCTGTGATCCTGGATTTAAAACACCTGGTTGGTGTTCTTCAGCAGTGTTCCACAGTATAGGCAGGGAATAGATACATGAGTTTAATCTCAGGGTGGGCTAACCATAGGGTCAAAGTTAGGATTTGAGACCTTTTCTAGCACAAGTCAGATAAAATTATGGGGTAGATAGGGTCCCTTAAATGTAATCTTTATGGGAAAGATCACTCCTAGAAAATTCAGTGGTTTAAAGAATTAAATTCAGATTTTGGTTACACTTGAATTAAACTCATGACTTGATTTCTTTGCACCATCATTTATTTGGGTTTACATATTTGGGTTATATAGCTAATGCTTTTTCAGAACACATATATTCTCTGAAATTTACAAAACTCATTTAGATTCTAGAATCTAGGAGGTAGCTCATGCCTATCTTTGGAGTGTGAAATTCTTAATAATGGTGAATCCAGTTCCTACACGTTTCGGCCCAATTCTCATCTGCCTTCTCACCGCCAGAGAGCTCCTTTTGAAGCCATTGGAGCTCTGCGTGCTGAGCATTTCATGGGGGTGCAGAGCAGGGTGAGGGTTTGGGACCCACTGAAGTTAAGTGAGCATTTTAATTTCAGCTGCTTTATCCAACAAAATGAGAATTTACTTCTCAAGTCCAGTTTGGAATAGGGCACTAGAGGGCAGTATTTAACTTTTTCCATTTGTATCTTCATCCACCTCTGTTTTCTAGAAATCTCTTAAATATTATAAGCATTTTTGAAAATGAATATGGTTAGATGGTTTTAAGGCATGAGAGACGTATGTTAGTGATGCAGCCATGTTTGGGAACTGTCTATATATTTTTGCAGCAAGAACAGCTTTCTGTCTAATCTGTATATAATTGGGGATTTACGGCCTGATCTAAGTTGGAGAAAATTCTTAAAGGTAGTTAAGAGGGGGTTGTTACTAATGTGAGCCTTGATGTCACCTGCACAAATAAAAGTCAAAAGCCCTGCCACGCCCGCGGGCATTCAACAGAGGGACTCTGGAAAATAGTATGACAACTCCCCACCCGGTCGTATAAATAGAGACTTGTTTACTTTGCTTATCCAGAGTTAGTTACAGTAGTTCCAACTGAATGGCCATAAGCATTTCTGTTAGCGTGGGTCTGCCAGTTTCTGTCTGTGAATCATGTTATACTGTCTGATACTGAAATCCAGGAATTCATAAGTAGAGGGAAAGTAAAATGTTGCTATCAGTAGTACTTGACACTAGGTTAAATTATAAACTAACATCTACATTGTTTAAGTAAATGAAGTCTATAAATGAATTCTTAATATATGTGCCTTTGGCCAGAAAGTTGACATTTAAGATCCTGTCAAACCTTGAATAATTTTTTTTGAAGGAAAACACCCCCCTACCCCCAAATTACAGTTAAAGATTTGGCAAAAGATTTGAGTTGTCATAGAAGATATCACAAAAGAGCTAATTTTAAAAATAGACTTTTCACTTGAAACTCACTTTCCAGCTTTTCGTTAGAACAAAATAGCTTATATACAAACACAGCTTTCTGGTCTGTCAAAATGTGGAACACATCCTGGCTTCTTTCTAGAAATTAATATCTTGGTTAATTTGAAAACCATTTGTATGCTTTCTGTTTTATCAGGTTATTCTTGGGAACTATAATTGGCTGTCCTTTGAAGATGTCTTCGTTAGCGCTTTTAATTTCGGAAATGGCTTACAGATATTGGGTCAGAAACCAAAGACCAACATTGCCATCTTCTGTGAAACCAGGGCTGAGTGGATGATCGCTGCACAGGCCTGCTTCATGTATAATTTTCAGCGTACGTGGACTTTCTTATCTTCTCAAAGCGTGGACCTAATGTGGGAGAGATGATACTCACTTTTTATTATAAATATTTACTCCCAAGAGATTAAAATTCTGATGTTAATTTTTACCTTGTATCCAATCAGTGGATAACTCTTTGTTACCACTTAGAATTGTTGATCTATTTTGGAAAAGGAACCAGTCGTGGAACAAATTATACCATGTATAGTAAGGGGACTTGAACCTGTTCAGAGGGGACTTTCTGGGTCTGGGGAGCTAGATCTGTACCTGTGGGTCATTGCTCTGCTACCCCTCTCAGAATTTTCTTCTGAAGTTAGTGTCATCTTGTTATGCCACTTCTGTCAGTAACAGCTGGCCTCTAAAACACTTCCAATACTCAAACCTATCTGCTCCGTTAAATGATAATTTTTATGTTGTAACTATAACACAACCTGTGGAAGTTGTGGTGCTTCCGTCTGTGAGGTAGTCCTGGAGGCTTAGTTCAGAGGTCTTGGTGCCAAATATGATGCAAAATATGGACATTGCTTATCCTTCAGATGAAACAGAAAAGCTGCTTTTATCAGATTTCTTGCTGTAAATGCCTCTGCTGTTTCTTTTTAAACTGGCATACCTTTTTGTGGTCACAGGTTTGGGTTTACAGTATGTTACTTCTAAGAAGCTTTAATTATCTCTTAGAGTGACTTTAAGTCTACCTTTTTTGAGTTAGGGAGAAAGCAAATAAAAATTCTCTTCATCCTCATCATCATTATTATTTAATTTTGACATTTCTAAGAATGTCTTTCTTTAGATTTTTCTACTTTAGCATAAGCAGTATTACCACTTGTTCATGCTATATTCTTAACAAGTAATATCTTAAATATGACATTCAGTGTGTTATCTTGGTATATTTTTCATATTTTAGTGTCAAGTAGTTAACAACTAAGACTGTGACATTTTAGAAGTCAAATGTAATTCCTTTCAACATGACAGTCTCAGAATAGTATCTATAGGCAAAACAAAATAAAATAAAAAATTTTTAAATTTTAAAATATTGCAATTTTGGGGGGAAGTTACAGAAGGGTGAGTAGGCATAATGTTAGTTAATATATTAAAATAATTTAGAAAGACAGCATGAATAGCTCACAAACTGTGGATCTAACAGTTTAGGGTTTAGTATGTTCCATCCACGGTCAGAGGCTTTATTTAATTCCTTTTAGTATTTCCATGAAATGTCCAAATGTCTGACTTGCCCTTCTTTTTCCCTGTAGTTGTTACGTTGTATGCTACTCTAGGGGGTCCAGCGATTGTTCATGGATTAAATGAAACAGAGGTGACCAACATCATTACTAGTAAAGAACTCTTACAAACAAAGTTGAAGGTGAGAACTAGTTTTCTAATAACTGTCCCGTACTTTAGAATTTTCAGTGTCATGAGCTCATTATTGATATTTAGTTCTTTTATGATCTTTAAAATCCTTAATATCTCTGTAAACTTTGTGGGACTCTCATACTTTATTCTTCTTCTTTAGAAAAGAAAAAGTGGATTTCATATATATTTGTGTATAAGCAGCGCAGAGAGCTACAAATTAATTGTCAATGTGTCCACGTCAAAGGTGAAGGGATCACAACTTTATTGTGCTCATCTGTTTTCTAGTCTATTTTCAATAAATTTGTAATTTTTAAGGATTATTTTTAAACTGGTAATTCACTTGGTTCTGAAGCATTTGAGTCATTACAAGTTTCAGAATTTTTTAAAGGGAAGAAAAAGACTTTACAAAACTACAGGAGAAGGGGTTTCTTTCGTCTGCAGACAACTCTGTGAAAACAATAATATCTGATTTTTTTTAAACACAAGTTTCTAAGAGGATTCCCTTCCTCTCTCCCTGTATCTTTATTTGCCTCTTAAAAGCATGAGGAGTGTTTGGCTACCCTGTAGTTCAGGCAGTGTGTGTTTACATGCCTGTTTTTTTAAGGAACTGACTTTATTGATTAAGATTTTACCAAAGAACAAGGGTACACACAGTAAATCTAATGTCATAAAACAGTAACTTATATTTCAGACCAGTAGTTCTCCATCTGAAAAAAGGCGTATTCATACCACTACACCCCACTCTTGCTTTTTTGAGGCAAGAAATTAACAATTTGCTGAATATGGTAAACTGCTTTTCTTGTGTCCTGGGCTATTTGTCAAGCTATTTAATGAAGAGTAATGAAGAATACAACAAATGCTTGTGTTTTTCCAGGATATAGTTTCTCTAGTCCCATGCCTGCGGCACATCATCACTGTGGACGGTAAACCACCGACCTGGTCTGAGTTCCCCAAGGGCGTCATCGTGCACACCATGGCAGCAGTGCAGGCTCTGGGAGCCAAGGCCAGCGTGGGTATGTGGCGGTTTCCCAGTTCCTCTTGCATGTTCTACAGTGACCGTGTTCTCCAGAAGTGCTCCAGATATTTGATTCTAAAGTTAGATCAAGTGACAAACTAGTTTCCTAGGCCATCACTTTGGGAAGAAAGGTCACCCTAGGTATACTGTCATCTACCCTTTAAAAAAAAAAGCTTAAGGAAAAACATGAACGTTAATTTATTAAAATGTTCTAAAAGTAGTATTTATTTGAAGTTAATTTAAAGTACTTTTTACATTATACAGTTTTCCCGTTTCCCTTTTTCTCTTTGGTTTAAAGTTAGTGTTTAAACCAGATAACAAATAATGCCATTATTTGTTTAAACAAATTTAAACAAATAATGCCATTAAACTTGCCCTATGTGAATTATCTGTAAGTATTAACAGATATGTAAAGTGTCTAAACCTGCATTCCTCCTTTTACTTTCTGCTCCAACTGTGTTGTTTCCAGAGGGGACATCTTTCTGTCCTCCAGCTAGCACACCCAGGCATGGTAACCGGAAATTCCCACTCTCAAATAAGTGTCAGAAGATGTTAGAGAATATATTGATGTTTAAGGATATCACAAAAGCTGTTAGGATGGTGGGACTGTACTTCCTTTATAGTTGGAAACATAGTGATGAATTAGATGTAAACATTCACTCAGCTTGGGAATGGGGTTATGCTGAGGTTAATTTTGGACATGTTGAATTTACCTGCTGGTGGGACATGCAAATGTAGCTTTGTAGTGGGGAGTGGCCTATACAAGTCTAGTACGCTGGAGTTTAATTTGGAGTTAAAAGATTTAGAAGCTAGAGACAGATTTTAATTAAAGCTGTGGGAGTAGGTGAGGTCACCCACAGAGAATGGTACCTCCAAAGGCCACCAAGAATTGGTCAGAGAAGAAGGAAGAAGACATGCAGCGTGTGGTTCGTGGGAGCCGAGTGAAAGGAGCCCCCTCAGTGATGCAGGAGTCTTCAGCAGGACCAGGTGCACTGGAGGAGTCCGGTGATGCGGGGATTGCAAAAGCACTGTTGGACTTCTTAGCCAGTGTCATGTCAGAGAGAGCAGCTTCTAAGTGCTGGTGGCAGAGGAGAACGGTGCCATGGGATGAAGGAGTGAATGGCGGATTAGGAAGCAAGAACTTGAATGATAACAATTGTCAAGAAATATATCTTGACAGGTGGGAGAGAAAGAGTTCACTTGGGAACGCGTTTAAAATGTTTTCCTCATTTATTTAAGAAGACCGCATTTAGGATAGTTCCAAGATTAATTCAGGCAGATCACCAGTGCTATCCATGACCTACTTCTCTTAGTCTTTCTTACTGTGTCACCTCTGTAGGATGTTGGCTGCTGTTCTTAGGCTTGTGCAAATGAGGGACAGTGTCTTTTAATCCAGGATTCCGAGTATAGCCATGTTAACTTCACCGCTCTGAAGCAGAGAACGTTTTGTAGCAAATGTCTAGGTACCCTCGTCTGACCACCCTTATTTCTTAGTTGAGTTGCTGGAATGGCCTTTTCTCTCCCTATACCTCCTTTCTTTCCTTTCTAAGTTAGGTAACCACACAGTAGCTAAAGTGATCCTTGTCACAGGTGATGACAAGCCTCTGTTGAAAGTAACATTGCTTTCCACCCAGAGTGAAATCCAGAGTCCTTCGCGTGGCCTCTGAGATGGCATGATATGGTGCTGGCAGCTACTTCACCTTCATTTCCTGCCACTTTTCCTAACATCTTCTCACCTTGCCCTGCTTTATTTTTCTTCAAAGCTCTCATAACATTATAGATTTGTTTGTGTCTGTCCCAATAGCATATATCTCTTATGTGCAGGGACTTGATCTGTTTTGTTGAGCTTGTATGAACCCAATTAATAGTTGTTAACTCACTTAGACAAACAGATGATTATGAAAAAGTTGGTGATACAGCTAAATTTCTCAGAAGTATGTGTGTCTTTTCTTCTCCAATACAGAAAACAAACCTCATAGCAAACCAGTGCCCTCAGATATTGCAGTAATCATGTACACAAGTGGATCCACAGGACTTCCAAAGGGGGTCATGATCTCCCATAGTAACCTTATTGCTGGTATAACTGGGATGGCGGAAAGGATTCCAGACCTGGGGTATGTCATAGTAAATAAATTTGGGGTAGTCCAGTATTTATGTCTGTTGTTACATTAACGTTTGTGTCATTTATTACTACGCTGTTAAATTAGTCCTTCAGAGTCTGTTTACAGTAGGTATTTCTTCAAGAAAAGGACACTAAAATTACAAAATAGTTACAGTTGGGCTTTTTTTTTTTTTGGCGGTACGCGGGCCTCTCACTGTTGTGGCCTCTCCCGTTGCGGAGCACAGGCTCCGGACACGCAGGCTCAGCGGCCATGGCTCACGGGCCCAGCCGCCCCGCGGCATGTGGGATCTTCCCGGACCGCGGCACGAACCTGTGTCCCCTGCATCGGCAGGCAGACTCTCAACCACTGCGCCACCAGGGAAGCCCTAGTTGGGGGTTTTAAAGTATAGTTGATAGACATCATTGTTAATATTTACTTATTACTTTAAAAGTGCAAACTTTAACTGACTTAAATGTCTTAAATTATTTTAATCAGTTGGTGTTGTTACCTTCATAGTCATTTTTATACCTAAATATTATACTTCAAGTGAACAAATAATATATCCAATAAATGCTTATTGAGCTTCTCTATTCAGTCTCTGATTTTTCTTTTTAAGACACATTCCGGTAGTACTGGGGGAGAGTGGGTATACTGGGATGGGAAAGAGACCAATGGAGGAAACCAGACGGGAGCGAATTTTAGGGGTGGTAAAGCTAGCATTCCCAGAGATGGAATCAATATTGTGATGACTGATCTAGTGCAGTGGTTGGATGCACAGAAATTATACACACACATGTTACTGTGGTATTGAATTTGGGGATGGAGAGAGAAATTTTTCTTGTGTGTGCATAACTTTTAGGAAAAAAAAGTAAGAGCAACTAATTCCTTCTGGGAATGGGAGCAGTTCTTGAAATATATGAATATGTATACATATACATTTTATTACGTAAGGTATAATTTAACTCTCAGAACATGAATCTCATCCTGAGATTCCTGGCAGAAGGTTGTGGATCCTATTTGAACTCTCCTGTTTGATAGCCCATTAGCTTTAAAGACCATTTCCTCCTTGGGGGAATTTCTTCTGTCCTTCCAAAGAACGCTCATTTTCTTTTTCCCCCCTCCAAGCCCATATTCCTTCTGTCCTGGTGCTTTGCTTCTGCAGCACGCACAGTTAGTGAGCGCCTTCCAGGAGGACCTGGAAACAGGAGCCACTTCCTCAGAGTGTCTGCCTCCTCAGCTTTAGGTTGAGCTGTACTACAGTTCTTTTCCCTGACACCCTCAGTGTCTGTCTCTGTCTGTCTGTCTGTCTCTTCTCTCTCTCTCACACACACACACACACACACACACACACACGCACGCACGCACGCACACGCATGCACACACAAAGAGCCCAGATTGAGCCCTGAAGGTAAAGCTCGCTCCCGTTTTCACAGAAACAGCACCTGACTGTCGCTTCCTGTATCTCCCTTTTCTTTTAGGGAGAAGGATGTTTACATCGGGTATCTGCCTCTGGCCCATGTTTTAGAATTAAGTGCTGAGCTTGTTTGTCTTTCTCATGGATGCTGCATTGGCTACTCTTCACCACAGACTTTAGCAGATCAGGTAAATTAAATTCTGTGATTTGAGATACTAAAAAATCATAATTACCTTTAACACAATTTTCATTCAGTATGACAGTATATTGTAAGGCTGACAGTTAATCATTCTAAAGGAACTTGCCTTTTAAGTGCTACTTAGAATATGAGTGAATTAAAATGATGAATTTGTAATGTGTTTTTTAAGAGTTTTATTGAATTTTTAAAATAAAGATCACTTTATATAGATAACTTTTTCTCTCTGTAGTCTTCAAAAATAAAAAAAGGAAGTAAAGGCGATACATCCATATTGAAACCAACACTGATGGCAGCTGTCCCGGTAAGAATTGACCATTAATCAATATTGCCTGCTAAAAAAGCATCTACAGAAAGTAAATGCTAGTGGAAAAGATGCTGTTGACATGGTAGTTTATGTAGGATTTATTCCTTATTCATTATCTATGTTACCTTGAGCTCTACAGTATTTATTTGATCTTGTTTTATCTTTTTTTTCTTGCTTATTAAACAATCAACTTAGTTTCAGCTTCGATATGATATTATCAGTGCCTTTCCCTAAATAGCTGCTTGCTCAAATCATTTTTGTGATATCTGTTTGCTATTGGTAGAAACCTGAAGCCCAGCAGGAGATAGGAGAAAAGGTTTGAGATCACCTCCTTCTAAGCAAATCATATCTCCCGAGTCCTTGGGGAAAGTCTGGCCTAGACACCAAAAAAAAAAGGGACAGAGAAGTTGGTGCAACTTTGAATTACCCTAGCAGCACTGTGCATCTTAATTTAATACCAGGCATAGGGAGGGGCCTGGGAATAAGATCAGTAGAAATGGGATAGCAATGATTTTCTGCTCCCTTAATGTAAATTTTACGAGGCTCTCTGATTTTGTTTGAAAGTGTTGGGAATTATAATTGGATACTGAGTGTTCACATTCAAGCATAATTGCTTAGTTATTCCAAAGTCAAATATAAATGACCAGTAATTTTGGAGTTTCATTAGGTATGTAGTTTCCTTAGTACTATCTTTCTTTAAAGTTTTGGTTCACGTAAATATTAAATATAATTTAAAATTGTAGAGAGAAACTATTTCAAGTCATTAAAGTATATGTCATAGGAATAGGCATAGTAAGCAAAACACAGTGCAGACAAGGAAATTTTTCATGGATGCAGCATTAAAAGTCAAACAACCAACCAAAATAACCCCGTGGTCTTGTTGTGAGCAAAGAATGTAGTACTTTATATCTTTGTAAGATAGAATGGTTTTTAAAATTCTCTTTTAATTTTATATAGTTGTTCATTTATTTAGTGAGTTTAGTTTTTAGTTCAGAATAAATAAGAGCAAAGCAGTATAAAGAATCAATAATGGCATATTACTGCCCTAAGGTTTTTAATATCTCCCTGCCCCCCCCTTTTTTTACTACTCATGAGCATCTATGAAAAATTACAGAAATCTCATTTTTAAACCAATTGTGGCTCTATTTTAAAAGTTTATTCTTGACAGAATGTATCTTTTAAAATGCCTCTATTGGTGGAAATAGTAATCTGATGTTAAGATTTTAAATAAGGTAGCTGATAGCATTATTGACTGTATTAACTCATTTTTATACATCTAGGAAATCATGGATCGGATCTACAAAAATGTCATGAATAAAGTGAATGGAATGAGTAATTTTCAACGCACTCTGTTTATTCTCGCCTATAATTACAAAATGGAACAGATTTCAAAAGGGCATGGTACTCCGCTGTGTGATAGGTAAGTAAAGGCTCTCCCTCTCCTTGATAACTTGATCATTTTATTCACATTAATAGCCCAATTAATTGAGATAGTTATAAGAAAAAATTATCTTAAAAAGTCAAAGGGACTCTAAAAAAAATCCATCTTGCATAAGAATATGAGCAATTAAAAAAGATTGCAAGGTTATTTGAAAAAAATTTTCACTAAAAATTTTACTGTGTGAAATGTGTGCTTATGTCTTCTGTGGACACTTAATATGATTTTAATTATTTTGAGAAGTTTCTCTTTGCTTTTATATTTATTTCAATATGAATATAAAATGGCAACCGAATATGATTAAATGTTTTGTGTTTAAAGTGTTAAATGAGTTTTACCACACACCTGTCATCCCCCCCTCCGCCATGGCACTAATAGAATAAGTAGATTTAACTATAAAATTGTTTAGAAATTAGAAAATAAAAGTATGACATTCAAATTATTTTTTATGGGAACGTTAATGTAGTTTTCACATGTGTTTCACATTATTTAAAACTTTATAATTTTTTTTCCTGCCTTTTACTCATATCTCCAGTGAGATACAGAATTGCTTTGTAAAGCCTATTTACATATATATATATATATATATATATATATATTTTAATGATTGCCTCTTGGTCTTTTTTCAAAGTTATTAAAATTCAAAACAAAACCCTTCCCCCTTTTTCATCTAGGTGGTAAGCAATCTTTTTAATTAGTGTGTTTTCAGAAACATATCAGTTAGATGTTTGAATTGTTTTCTTTTTTAATTTACCAGATACTTCAACTTGAATTAGTGAAATTTTAAAGAGTTAAATTGCTGTATACAAATACATATACATCTTTAATGAAGTAAGCGAAAGCAAAAAAAAATTTACTTTTCATACTAAATTTTATGAAGCTACAATAGGATTATTCAGTATTAATATAATATGTATTATATAATGATATATAACTAATTGCTCTGGCCATAAGCAAGGGTTTTCCATTACTATATAAAATTAAACCTGACAATTTTGAATTCAAATATTACTTGAAGTTCTCAAGAGAAAAATCACATGTTCTTGGTTGAATAAACTTGGTTGAATAAACATTTAGATTTAAGTAGTGGGTCAAGAGAGTCTCTTAAATTGGCTTTGTGGCCTTGGGTAAGATACGTGATCTCAGCATCTCATATAGGTGCACCTCGTTCTATTGCACTTGGCTTTATTGCGTTTCACAGATACTGTGTTTTTACAAGTGGAAGGTTTGTGGCAACCCTGTATTGTCAGATGGTTAGCATTTGTTAACATAAAGTGTTTTTAAATTAAGGTACGTACATTGCTTTTTAGACGTAATGCTGTTGTACACTTAATAGACTGTAGTATAGTATAAACATAATTTTTGTATGCAACGGGAGACCAAAAAATTCACGTGACTTGCTTTATTGCAATATTCACTCTATTGCGGTGCTCTGGAACTGCACTCTAAATATCTTCACGGTGTGCCTGTGTATCAGAATTTGAAGATTAGGCTAAATGATTTGGAAAATCCCATTCAGCTTTAAAATTCTGTGATTATCTGATTGACTTTTCTTTTTTTTTTTAAGCTTTATTTTCCGGAAAGTTCGAAGCTTGCTAGGTGGAAATATTCGGCTTCTCTTGTGTGGGGGTGCTCCACTTTCTGCAACCACACAGAGATTCATGAACATCTGTTTTTGCTGTCCTGTCGGTCAGGGATATGGACTCACTGAATCTTGTGGGGCTGGAACAATTACAGAAGGTTAGTGTTATCTACAAAGTGGTGTGTCCAACAGAGGCTGGGGTGCAACTCCAGGCACTTTTTAGTATGGGTTGTTTTTTGCAGATATATAGAAGAGCAGTTAAAATATTTGTGTAAATCCCAAGTAGTGTGATTATTGATATGTTTTTAGAATGTATTAGGTGTATCTCATTGTCAATAATTCATCTAGAGGAGTTTTCGAATTAAGACTATGGTAAAGACTATGATAGTATTAAAAACTACTTAGCTGGGCTTCCCTGCTGGCGCAGTGGTTGAGAGTCCGCCTGCCGATGCAGGGGACACGGGTTCGTGCCCTGGTCCAGGAAGATCCCACATGCTGTGGAGCGCTTAGGCCCGTGAGCCCTGGCTGCTGAGCCTGTGCGTCCGGAGCCTGTGCTCTGCAACGGGAGAGGCCACGACAGTGAGAGGTCCGCGTACCGCAAAAAAACCAACCAACCAAACAAACAAAAAACAAACTACTTAGCTTTCTAGAAAAGAAGTTTTTGTCACAAGCATTGGCTGTATTGTGTACATTTATCATCTTATATCAGTTTTTAAATTTCTTTTTATGTAGAAAAATTAATGTGTATTTTCTAGTTGTTTAGGTATGTTTATTAAGGCTCAAATTCAGAAATGTTTATTGGGGTGGGTGGTCTGTGTTAAGTGCAATGAGAAACTAGATTCCGGTCTAGAGAATCTAATTTCCAGAGTTTATCATGGTGATGGGGTTGAGGGGGCAGTCCATTACCTGAGTGGTTCCCAGATGACTCCCCTAGTGCCTTATATGCCTTTTATGGAAGAAAGGTACTTTGTCTCCAGTCCTAGATAAAACTATGCTCCTCCTTTGTATTTTCTAGATACTGATAGACACTAAACCTCTTAACTTTTCATTTTCCCCTATTTACCTTGAGCGCTTTTGTGCACCATTCTTATGTCAGGTTTATCCTGCATTACTTCTGTATTTTTCAGTTTTCAGTTACGTTCTCTATGTTTTATATATTTTGGGAAGCTGCTTCTAAGTCTTGTTTTGCACAAAATAGACAAGCAATCTTAAAAACATGCATATACGGTCCCTGAAGAGCCTTAATTGCTTCCATTTTTAAGGTTTCCATTGGATGTGTGATTAATCAGTTACGGTTTATGGTGTAAATAAGTCTGTAAAGTATTAAATATCAGCCTTTCATTTCTGATATTTGAATGCTCTTTGAAGAGGAAACATAATGCAGTAGTAGTTCATAATAGTGGTGGGTTCTTTCCCAGATCCTTGAAAGTTAACAATCTTAATCTCCAGTGTGATCTCTGAACTCTTACTATATGAATTTATGAAAAAATAGGGTGTGATAGTATAAGCTGATGTGAGGGAAGCTTCAGAGATCTCAGTTTGAAATAGTGGTACATGGGAGAAGATTGGAGAGGTTATTTGTACTGCAGATCTGTTAAGTCTAGTAAGAAAGTAGAATAGGTGTAAACCATTGTGTTCCTTTATCCTTTAAGATAGAGAAGACAAACTCATGAACCAGGCAGCTACTTAAATGAGTGAAGTGGGCCCTGGTGTAAGAAAATGTGATGGTAAGGGATCTGGGGAAACTGGAGCAGGCCTGCACGTCTGATAGGGGCTACAGTTGTCGCTGTGCTGGAAATGTGGGCCCATTGTTCTCGGAGATTCCATACTCCTTTGTAAAATGTCTTGATTTTTAAATGTCTATAACCAATTCGGATTAAAAAAAAAAACCAAAACATTTCAGTGTGGGCTACACAGCTTGCTTCACCAATGTGCTACTTCTGCATTTAAGGGTTCTCTGGAGATATCTAAGGTTTGGGATAAATCACTGGTTTTTTGTAGTTTAAAAAAGTGAAGCAATTTATTAACTACTATAATCAAATACTTTTTTTCATTTGCATTTTAGTGTGGGACTACAATACTGGCAGAGTGGGAGCACCATTAGTTTGCTGTGAAATCAAATTAAAGAACTGGGAGGAAGGTAATAACCTCTTTTAACCACAGAGCATTAATTTGTATAATATTAAACTTTAGAATTGTGCTTCATTTCCTTCCTTACTTTAGAGTGTAAAATCACCCCCAAGTGCTCACTTTTGTCCTTTATAATAGAAATATTTTATCTAGAGCTATATGAACGCATTTATTTTGCTTATTTCAAAGATGACGTCAAAGAATTATAATTGTTTTTATTTGCTTACTTTATTACATAAATGCAAATAAGAATTATGGGAAAAACTTGAGAAATGTGCTAAATAAATAATGCCCATAAGTTACAAATGAACATATTTTGTAGAAACAAAATCATATAATTCATTCTGTGAAACTGAAGATTTTTACCTGTTTTTTCTTTTTTCTTTCCCTTCTCCGAGGGCTTCAACCCAAAATTATCAGAAGGAAATTTTTACTATAATTACATGAAAATGTATTGCTCATGCCATTTAAATACTAGTCACTTCTTAAAAATTTTATCTGACCCTATTAGCATGTACATGTTATCTGTGATTTGTCTGGGTGCACTTTTCTTTTATGCAAAGAGAGTCTAAGGCTTGGGTGTCATTTTTCAGCTATCTTTTAGCAGAACTAGTGAAAATGTTTAATAAGCTTAAACATGGAACCACTCTGAAATTATCTGTAAGGAATAGATCTTCTAAATATATAGTAATTTGATTTTATACGGAGATTTATTCTCAAAATGCACAATTTAACACTTTTATCAGTTACTAGTATGATATTTAAGAATCTCTACAGAATCCTTAAAGGAATTGACCAGTGTCGTCCATATGTAATTATTTTATACAGTAGATGTTGGATTTTTGAGTTTAATTTTTTTCTTGGAAAAGTAGTTTGAAAGCAGAAGTGCTTAGGGTTAAGCAGCTGAAAATTTGCAACTAGTTTTATGTTGATGAATTTTGTTCGTAGTGCCTGCCTTATTTCCTTTGGAAACGCTGATTGGATCAAAATCAGATGTCCCTATTTAGAAACTAATAGTTTCAAGTATTCACACGATGCACGCAGGGATAAAAATGTTGAATTAACTCTAAATTATTCTGTGTTTGTTAGGTGGATACTTTAATACTGACAAACCACATCCTAGGGGTGAAATTATTATTGGTGGCCAAAATGTGACAATGGGATACTACAAAAATGAAGCAAAAACAAAAGCTGATTTTTTTGAAGATGAAAATGGACAGAGGTGGCTCTGTACTGGAGATATTGGAGAGTTTGACCCTGATGGTTGTTTGAAGATTATTGGTAAGCAAAGTAATACTTTTTTTCTTTAAGTGGATGTTTCCAAAATAGCTTTTCAAAAGAGAGACTATATATTTAGAGAAGCTGTTTAATAGTGTAAGAATTCATCTTTATGTAGTGTTGGTATGGTCTCTGCATTATCCCTGGAATATAAAAATGTACAATAAGGACTGTGTGGAATTTATAAGGCTTGACATATTATGAGGTCTCAAGGTCTGTTCAACAGCAGTGGTATTTTTTTTTTTTTTCCTGCGGTACGCGGGCCTCTCACTGCTGTGGCCTCTCCCGTTGCGGAGCACAGGCTCCGGACGCACAGGCTCAGCGGCCATGGCTCACGGGCCTAGCCGCTCCGCGGCATGTGGGATCTTCCCGGACCGGGGCACGAACCCGTGTCCCCTGCATCGGCAGGCGGACTCTCAACCACTGCGCCACCAGGGAAGCCCAGCAGTGGTATTTTTAACTACTACTAGATAATCCTTAAAGAGTCCAGTTCTTAATAGGGAATATTCATTTTTGTGAATTCTTTGCTATCTCGAGGTTATTAGGGCTCTTTTCCTGTCAGAACCATGTCCTTCCCTTGCCTGTGAGAGCTAAGGAAGGCCTGGCAGCTCAGTACTAGGGCCTGTGGGTGAGAAATACCTTCCCTGCTTCTCCTCTTAGGTTCTTTCTCTCAGTTAATGGCACTTCTATCCCAGTCGTGCCATCTAGACACTGGCAGGAGATGAGAACCTCTTCAGTCAGCTCCCCATATCTAATCCACATCCCACTGCTTTACCTTATGACATATGCCTCCAGATCATTCTTTCCTGTCTGTCCCTCTTTCTGTGATCGTAGGTCAGGCCTGCACCTTCTGTCACCCTATTGCAAGAAACTCCTTTCTGTTGCTGTGCTTACCCCTGCTGAATGCACCCTCTCGCTGCCGCCACGTGATTACTAAACCCCCATCTCACTGGCTGCTTTCCCGCTGAAAACCTTTCCTCCTATAGCTGCAGTAATTCAAGCTGGCACGGCTCTCTTCTTTGCCAGTGTTCTTCCACTTGGCCACTGCTCAGTCTTCCCTCAAGACTCAGCTCAGGCCTCACTTGCGGGAATTCTTTGAAAATCAGCAGGTTGGAGAGTCCTAACACCTAGTACTACTGTATCGTATTAAAGTGATACGGTTTTTCGTCCTGCTTCTCTTCAGGTAGAATGTGAGCTTTCAGATGGCATTGAGTATTTTCTTGACCTTTCTGGTATTAATGTATACCAGGAACAGAACCTGTTCAGCAGAACATGCCTGAAGCCCTGATGATGGGGTCCCTTAATCAGAATCTAGTTCTTTAAAAGAATATATTTAGTCGTACAAAAATAAGGGCCTAATTTTATGTGTTTTTAATTTTAGCATAACTACTATAGTGAACTTAACTGATAGCAAATTACTTAGGGAATGGCCAATATTTCTATGCATTAAAGGTATAATAATATTGTCCTCCAACGTGCCCCCCTCCCGGCCTTGTTTTTGCGCAGATCGTAAAAAGGACCTTGTAAAACTGCAGGCAGGAGAATATGTTTCTCTTGGGAAAGTGGAGGCAGCTTTGAAGAATCTCTCACTAATAGATAACATTTGTGCATATGCAAACAGGTAAGAAAGTAGAATTTATGCTACTTTTACTTAAAACATTTGGTGTGCTCTTGGCATTTCCTTTCTATGCTGGCCTTCTTTGTAAAGTGATACCAAGAACTCTTCCTTCTTATCCATTGTCTCTGGGAACGGCCTGTTCTCATTACGGCCGTTAGCGATTCTTCCCTTGTGATGCTCCTCTCCTTATCTTCTGTCCCTGTTTTCTGTTTTACATCTCAGTGCTGTGTTCTGTGTGACAGGAAGGGGAAGGAAATAAAATCCTCCTCCCTGCTGCCTTGCTACCTGTCGCCCTGCACAGGGAAGCTTCCCACAGCCAGTCCAGAGGAGAGGCGAGTAAAGAAGGAAGTTGGGGGTGGGGTCAGAGAGCAGTGCTCTGCTCCATTCTTACTACCCCCTGTCAGTTTGAGCCTGCTTGGGACCCTAGCCAGGTGTGGGCTTCCATTCCCCCTTAAGCCATGTTAAGCTGTGGCTTCATACATAGCATCTTGAGCCCACGATGATATAGAGGCAGCTGGGAAGGAGAGTTTAAAGTTAAAATCCCAGAAATGCACTCTTGGGAAATGTGTTGGAATTTCAGATTGGCACCCTGATTACATTTTTTCATAACAGTATTGCATGTGGCAATCATTCTCCAGGGTTAATGATCGGATATTTTCTGGCCAGCCTGGGACCCTTACTGCAGCAGTTGACATAATGCTTATTATGAAAAGATAAAATCTGGTGTTAGGAGAACCAATTTAGAAATAGGCTTTGAGGTACAGCCCACTTTAAAGATTCACTACATTGGTTTATAAATGATTCTGCCCTTTGTTAGTCATGAAGTGTTTTCTTTAGTGATGCTACAGTTCTGGATTTTCATATGTGATATTAACCAGAACCGACCTTCTCCTGATGCCGCTGCCATTTCTTCAGGTCGCTGCCTTCAGCGGGCATACTCCAGAGTTCCTCTAGAACACATATTCCCACGATAACAAAGGAAGAAATATGTATAATCACATTACTTTGATTTGTTGCCAAATTTTTTTAGAAACAGTTTCATATCTACATTAGCTTTCAGTTTTGTTTAATCTGTTGATGTGAATTACTGATTTTTTAAGGATGAATTTTCTGATTTTGTAATTTTCTTTTAAAAAAGCATAATTCATAGCAGTTATACACATAGTTGAAATTTATCACGAAATGTCAGGTTCAGGTTTCTTTAGCAGTGAATTCCGCCAGAGCACCGCAGCGCGTTATGAATCAGACAGCAAGCGTGGCGGTACCAGGTACGCCCTCACGCGTGTCGCTTGGGATGGTGAAGAGCTGATCGCTAAATGTCAGCGTAGCCAGTTAACCGCAGTTAACGCGGTGTACGCCATGTGGTGCCTTAACCAAGTTGCCCTTTATTTCAGTTATCATTCTTACGTCATTGGATTTGTTGTGCCGAATCAAAAGGAGCTAACGGAACTAGCACGAAAGAGGGGACTTCGAGGGACCTGGGAGGAGCTGTGTAACAGCTGCGAAATGGAGAATGAGGTGCTCAAAGTGCTCTCTGAAGCTGCTGTTTCAGGTGAGAGGGTGTTCAGCTGATTCTGAGAACTGAGATGGGAAGAGGCTACTTAAGCTTGCTTATCCTGTTTTTGCTACAAGGGCTTAGGTTACATTTCCTGCTTAGAAACCAATCATATTTTCCCACCATTAGTAGGGAGAAGAACGTACTTATCAGTCCCGCACTATAGCCCCTTTAGGGACACACAAATCATCCACGCCCACCACTGATGGACGTGTCTCAGAATGTCCTCTTCTCAGCAGCTTCTGTTTTCTGGGTTGGCCCTTCCTCCACTCTTCTCAGCTGTTTCCAAGGCCCTGCTTAGCTTCCTGGACACCCCAGCCCGCAGTGAACCGTCCAGGACTCTTTGCTACACTGTTAGTGTGCTGGTAGTTGGTTGAACTCATGTGTCCTCCACCCCTTGTGCATGTGTGTGTGCGTGTGCGTGTGCGTGTGTGTGTGTGTGTGTGTGTGTGTGTGTGTGTGTGTGTGTTGAGGGGTGAGTGCAGAGAGACTTCGTTTAATGTTGTTGGTTTCATAAAAACAGCTGTACCTTCTGAGTCATGGGTAATACAAGTATGCATTTTTATTCTCCTTAGATATGTTATTCAAGATTATGAAAAATGTACATTGCATTTATAGTTAATCAGACGAAATCATTTTGACCCTTTATTTCAACAGTAATTGTGTTTTGTAGTATGTCAGCTTGAAAATAGTTTCCAACTTTTTCTAGGTAACTTGAAATCCTTGGTCTGATGCTAAATTGAGTTAATTAATGGATATGAAATTAGAAAGCTACATAATTTCTAAGTAAGGTAGAATACTGAAACAATAATTAAGCATAATTTAAAATGTATATGCCTTCTTGCTTTAGTTTTAAATTTTATGTGTATGTTAACAGCTCTGAGATATAATTCACATACCAAACAACTTGCCCATTTAGTATATACAATTGCATAGTTTTTTAGTATATCCACAGAGCTGTACAATTACCATAATCAGTTTCAGAACACTGTCATCACCTCAGAAAGAAATATCGTGTCTGTTAGCAGCCACTCCCCACCATACCTCGAACCTCCTAGTCCTTGGGGACCACTAATCTTTCTGTTTCTATAGATTTGCCTGTTCTGAAGATTTTGTATAAGTAGAACCGTATAATATATAGGGTTTTGTGACTGGTTTCTTTGACTTAGCATGTAGTGTTCATCCATGTTTTCTTGTCGTAGCATGTATCAACACTTCATTCCCTTTTATTGCCAAGTAATTTTTGGTTATCCATTCATCAGTTGACACCTGGGTGGTTTCCAGTTTTGGCTGTTAATGAGTAATGTTGCTGTGAACGTTTGTACGCAGGCTTTTGCGTGGATATGCTTATTTATTTCTGTTGTTAGATAACTAGGAGGAGAATTGCTGGGCCTCCGCTAACTTTATGTTGAACCTTTTGAGGAGCTGCCAGGCTATTTTCCAGAACATATTTTTCTAAATATTTTCCAGACAGTTTTTAAAAATGGTGGCACCATTTTACATTCCCACGAACGTTGTACGAGGCTCCAGTTTCCCCACATCCTTCCCGGCGCTCATTATTGTTCATCCTTTCAATTTTAGCCATCCTGGTTCGTGTGAAGTGGCCTCTCATTGCGGCTCTGATTTGTATTTCAGATGGTGGTTTATGATGTTGAGCATATTTTCATGTACTTAATGGCCATTGTGTGTCTTCTCTGGAGAAATGGCTGTTCAGATTCTTTGCCCATTTTTTAAGTGAGGTTGTCTTTTTATTATTGAGTTGTATGAGTCTTTATATATTCTAGATGCAAATCCATTATCAGATATATTTTCTCCCATCTTGTGGGTTGTGTTTTCACTTTTCTTGATGGTATCCTTTGAAACACAACAGTTTTAATTTTTTTTTTTAAATGTTGAGCCTTCTTTTAATTTATTTTTATTTTTGGCTGTGTTGGGTCTTCGTTTCTGTGCGAGGGCTTTCTCTAGTTGTGGCAAGCGGGGGCCACTCTTCATTGCAGTGCACGGGCCTCTCACTGTCGTGGCCTCTTCTTGCGGAACACAGGCTTCAGACGCGCAGGCTCAGTCGTTGTGGCTCACGGGCCTAGTCGCTCCGTGGCATGTGGAATCCTCCCAGACCAGGGCTCGAACCCGTGTCCTCTGCATTGGCAGGCAGACTCTCAACCACTGCACCACCAGGGAAGCCCAGTTTTAATTTTTATAAGATACAGTTTATTTGTTTCTTTTGTTGCTTGTGCTTTTGGTATCACATCTGAGAAACCGTTGCCTAATCCAAGTTACAAAGAAATAGCGCTTTGTTTTATTCTAAGAGCTTTATAGTTTTAGCCCTTATATTTGGGTCCTTAATCCATTTTGGGTTAATTTTTATATATGATGTAAAGAAGGGACCCAACTTCATTTTTAAGCAAAATCTATATTAGGTTTACACCAGAGAAACAGAATCAGTAAGTTAAATATATTAAGAAACTTATTGTAGGGAATTGGTTTACATGATTATTGGGGGCTGGCTAGACAAACCTGGAAATCTGTAGGGCAGACTGTTAAAAAAAAAAAAAAAAAAAAAGGTGGATTGGAACTCCTAGGCACAAGCCAAAGCCCCTGTCCACAGGCAGAATTGCTTCTTGTTTGGGGGTGCCTCAGCTCTGCTCTCAAGGCCTTTCAACTGACTTAGTCATATCTACAAAACCACTTTCAAAGCAACACCTAGATTAGTGTTTAACTGAATAACTGGGAACTCTAGCCTAGCCCAGATGATGCATAAAACTGTCACAGCCCACCCTTTGTCAGCTTGGCACCCAGATACATTTCCTTACACCATAGTTAATTTCCAAGTAAAGACAGTAACACCTAACATTATACACCTGTTCTGTGTGCAACTGAAGATACATTAACCTTTTCCCCAGAAGTGGATGAAGACCCCTTGACTGATTTTTTTCTTACTCTTCTCCTTTGATATCCTGTAACTTAAATACTGTGATATAAAGTGAACTTATTAATATATTGTGATAAGAGAATAGGAGGGAAGAAAAAAAAATTTGCTTAACATATATACAAGCATATTCACAACAAAATAGGGAAGAAATACTCATAATTATACTTAGAGTCCCCATTTCTTCACCTGGTCATTTGGTTGTAGCTGTGTTCATTTTTCTAAAACCTGGTCTAGATGATATCACTGTACTTAACTAACGTCATGTTGAGTCAGGTCGTAGAGTGCGGTGCCGACTGAGCACTTAACAGCTGAACGTGGGCTTCCAGTGCTTGCCTGTGAGTCTCCCCACATCTCCGTAGTGTCAGACTCCTGTCCCTTAAGAACTGTGTCCCTGCCTTACTGCTTTTTCTCAGTGGTTTTTCCTCTTAGAAACCACTCCTGACATATTTTTCATCTTTGAAGAATAAAACTTTGTTATTTCTGTTTCTTTTTGCAGGTTAGAGTTAATATATCATTTTTGTCCCCAAGGCACTTATACCTTTTAATTCAGTTCTTTTAAGGTATATACATTATTATGGCTAGGTGTTTACCTGTTTCCCGGTAGTATACCAGTTGAGAGCAGAAACTATTCATTTTTGTATTTTAAAAGAATGTTTAGTAAAGCACTTTATACAGTATTTTTTTCCCTGGTAAATATTTGTTAAATGAATGCTGGAAAAGTAAATCAGTCTTTTTAAGGAAATGTGTTTCTTCAAAACTACATCTCTTTTCCCTGTCTTCCCCCCCCCGCTCCCCACCGCCCCCTTTCAGTTTTCCACTGTTGAGGACCTACTTGGTATCAAGCAGTGTGGGAGAAGCACAGTAGTGAGGAGACATTCTTCCTCAGAGCTCATGGCGAATATCGTGGCTCAGTGACAAGATTCTGTTTAAACTTTATTATTTCTTAGTTTCTAAAGTGATTTTTAAAAATAAATTCAAAGAAAACAAATAGGTGTAAGGTAAAAAGTGACATTTCCTTTTCCTTAATCCTGGATCCTAGCCCCCTAGAAGTATGCGGTTTATTTTGGTGTGTACCCTTGTCGTACACATCTAGTTGCATATAAGTTTATCTAGTGTTAAAAACAAAACAAAACTTCTTTTAAACCTAACAGTATATTGCAGGTATCTTTATATACCCATACCAGATAGATCTAACTTAATTTTAGTGACTGAGTGTTGTACGTTTTATGCCTGTATCATAATTTATCCAACTCCTTCTATTGATGGACATGTAGATTTTCTCAGCAGTATTTTGCTATTGTAATTCTCATACATAATCTGTTTCTTCTTGTATTTCTGAAGGATAGATTGTTTAGAAGTGAGATTTATGAGCTGTTGGCTTTGCATTTTGATGAGTGCTCAAAGACTGAGGAAGTTAAATTATTTGCCAAGAATTTTAATTGTATATTTTTCATGACCTTGCATTTACATTTCTTTTCACCGTCTCAGCAAGTCTGGAAAAGTTTGAAATTCCAGTAAAAATTCGTTTGAGCCCTGAACCGTGGACCCCTGAAACTGGTCTGGTGACAGATGCCTTCAAGCTGAAACGCAAAGAGCTTAAAACACATTACCAGGCGGACATTGAGCGAATGTATGGAAGAAAATAATTATTCTCTTTCAGCATCAGTTTGCTGCAGGGAGCTCAGATCAAATAGGAAAATACTTGAAATGCATGTCTCAAACTGTGAGGCAGACTCCATTCCTCATATTAAACCTAAACTGTTATTTCTCATGACATCACCATTTTTAACTAACAGGATTAGTAAAATATTAAGACAGCAAACTTGTGTCTGTCTCTTCTTTCTTCCCCTCCTCCAAGTTACTTTACCACCTAGGACTGCACTTGTCAGCATGAGGACTTTTTTGAATCATCTTGGGGGAACAGTGATTTTAAAACCTCAAGTTTTTAAACATGATTTGTATGTTCTGTATAGTGTTCAGTTTGTAACTTTTTAAAGTTTGGATGTATAGAGGGATAAATAGGAAATACAAGAATTGGTTATCTGGGGGGCTTTTTTACTTACAGTATTTAAACATGCAAGGGTATGGATGTGAAATTATGTAAATTTAATTCAAATGCTTATGAATCAAATCATTGTTGAACAAAAGATTTGTTGCTGTGTAATTATTGTCTTGTATGCATTTGAGAGAAATAAATATACCCCTACTTATGTTTTAAGAAATTGAGACCTTGTGAATATATGCCTGACAGTGTCTTCTTTATATATTTATTTTTTCTTAGAAAAGAAATTAAGTTTGGTTGGTCCTGCATGAAACAAAATAGCAATAGAGGGTTATGGTTTCATAGTAAAGAAGAAAACACAGCAAGGGTAGCACCAGTGGATCATTAATCTCTGGTAGTTTACCATCAGAATATCAGAGTCTTCTAGTCAGCTGTGGAAACTAGGAAACTAAAGTTTTAGAATTGGGCACAATTTGAAAAGTTAAGGTAGAATTAAAAAAAAAAAAAGGATGGAATGTTATTCTTTATTTCATTGACTACATGTACATTGAGTTGTCTGTGTTTATGACATATTAGTCACGGATAATTATTCTATCCCACTCTACTTTTAGTCTAGCTGTTTAGTGATATATCTCATTTCCAAATTAGGATTATTTTCTTGGATAGTTTGCACTGGGTGTGTGTGTCAGCCACTGTCAGTGTCTGTTGGCACCTTATTGAAAAAGCACCTTATCTTTTCTACCATAACCTTTCTACACTAGAAAATGAAATAATTGAGAATGCTTCTAGTAATAGCATTCTTGCTATGATACATGAGCATTTAACTTTATAATGAGGTGAGTTAAGATTTAATTTGCAGGTTTTTAATGTCAGTGTGGAAATTATTTGTGATTCTAAAAATACTGTATTATATATAGTACGTCTTTTCATATGTATTGCTTGTCTGTTGTTTGGCTATTATTAAGAGTGATGTTGCACCAATTAAGATGTGTTTAGACTAGGATGTAAAAAAATCATAGGTACCATGTTTTTCATGTCATATTAGTTATTTTCTTGATTCTCAGTTACTTTAGGCACCAAGAAGGCAAAACAAAACAAAAATACACATATGTGAAAAGGTATGAATGTAGATCTGCGTAGGATAGTGGGAGTGTTGAGGACCTGTAACCCTGTAGTTTTTGGCCATATCATGAACACATCGTATTTGGAGATATTGTAATATGGTGTTTTTTGTTTTAAACTTTTCTTGTATTCATGTATATATTTGTATTATGTTTTGAATGCTTTTCTTGTCATAGTTTAAGTTTTCACAGAGTTTTGAAAAACTGCCAAGAAGAAGTAAAAATAGGGAAAAATTAAATGGAGCCTCTCTAAAATGTTGTGATCTAAACATTAAAGTTAGCTTGGGTGGACAGAATTTGTTTCTGATGCTTTATCTTTAGAATTATTACTTGCTTTCAAATGACTTTTGGAAAGTATTTAGAAAAAACCATTCAGCGCTTCAAAGGAGAGATATCAGTATAACTGTGACTTGAAATAGTGGCATATGAATATGTAGCTTATCACTGATTCAGAATAAAAGTTGTTTCTTTTCAGAAACATCTAATAAGACTGGCTTAATCTGTACATAGTCCCATTTTTCTCTCTGTCTCTCTTTTTTTTTTATAATTCCTTTCATTCCTAAAATACCAGATGCCAGGTGTCAGATGCCACAGCAGAATATGAAATTAAATAAGTAGAATCCCCTTTCCAATTACTTTCTAATCCAAACCATCTTTAGTGACTTGAAAAATAGTACGTTTTAATGTTATCCTTTCAAAAAAGAAAAAGTTGGTTGATTTGGGGGGAGGAAAAAACACCCAACAACTGTAATTTGATTATAAGAAAAATACTGGTTTAACCAGAAGATACTTGGAGGGAAACTTTCAGGAATTTCACAGTAAATGGCTAAGTCTAATTAATATACACGTCTGAAAAGAGACTATAGATTCTAAAAGGATGTCTTCTGAGAACTGTTGTTTGCCAGAAGTAAGCTACATGAAGAGTTCTTGAATCTCTCCTGTAAGTCTAGCAGTTTACATCAGGTAGATTGGTGGCCACCTCTGTCCTGTCGTTCCCCCCGATGCCGCCCCGCCCCACATCCCCACTCCCCCTGCTGGTATTTCTTAGCTTAAACTTCATTAGAAAGTTCTTACTGACAACAGAACAAAACTGTAAGCGTTAGCTACTTTTTAATACTACTTTGTTTTTAAGTAATGGATTTGATATCTATGATCTCTAAAGTTTCTGATATTAAAACTCAGTATTTTGTTTTTCCAAAGAAAGAAAAGTTCTGTCCGTAAAAGTCAAACTTGATTTGACATTCCTGAAATACTCATTGAAAAGGAGTTAGGAGAATTGTCTTTCTCGGCCTAGCAATCCACTTGAAGGGAGACTTTACTGGAGCTCTGTTTGAATGCGCAGGCTCAGCGGCCATGGCTCACGGGCCCAGCCGCTCCGCGGCATGTGGGATCTTCCTGGACCGGGGCACGAACCCGCGTCCCCCGCATCGGCAGGTGGACTCTCAACCACTGCGCCACCAGGGAAGCCCGAGAAGCTCTGTTCTTGATGTGCCTGCTTTGCTAGCATTCTGTCCTCACTTGCCCTGAGCCCCCTGAGTCCCTCCCTCCCTTGGGCTTTGAGGGCACAGGAGCCACACTGTCCGCCAAGTCAGTGGTGATAAGAGGTTTTCTGCGCGTAGAACATTCACATAGCTTGAAGGCTTGCATAGAGATGATAAATCAGAATTTGGCATTAAAATTTGTGGGGCAAAGGCAAGGTGGCAGCAATGAAACATCCAAATTTCGTGCCTGCACGGAGTCCTGGCGTCACGGGAGGAAGCTTCCTGTCTCTGAAACCGACCCCTCCCTGCCTTCAGCTGCTGTTCATGTTGGTTTCTGACAAGACCGGGTGTATGTACCTTTATACTAACGTGAACTTCTATAAACGTAGGTCTTTGTGTGTAGTCTTGTAACTGTAACAAAACATATGGCAGCTTCAGTGTTTGGTTTGAATCAGTTTAAAAAGATTATTGTGCCTCATTTCTGTCATTAGCGTTGCTCAGATTATTAAACATAGGTAGCTTAGTATTTCTGCCATATCAAATACACCTGTAATTTTAGGATGAGGTAGGTAGGTCTCTGTTGTCATGGAAAGATTCTTCGGACATATCCGTGTAAAAACAGCAGGCTATGTACCTGTGTTGCCTGATTTTAAGTAATGAAAATACGTTAACCTTCAATCTGATTCCCCTCCAGCACTCCTGTCTCAGATTCCCTTCTCATTGACCCACATGCAGGCACGCAGGCTACAAGGGCACGTCTGTTTAGAAACCACCTGTCACCCCAGGGCCTTGACATGGGACTGAGTAGCTGTTGCTTAACTTTTCTGAGCGGATTAAAGTGTTAAAATTATAACGAGGGATATGTGTGTCCGCATTTAATGTTACGTGCATTTTTCTAGTCAGTTCAGACTTCTCAAAACACTCTTCAGCAAACCCTTCCGCATCAGTGCCTTTCTTTACTGATGCCTTTGAATACTGTTCACTTTGGTGGGATTCATTCAGGGGCAACTTCTCCCATTTGGTGGTGGTTCAGGCTGGGCTGGAAAGGAAGAAGGGCAAGAAGGTGCTGATGTATAAAATACCAGCCCTAACAGCCCAGCCGTGTGTGCCCTGGAAGCCCCCTGTGTGGGTGCTGAGAGCTGGGCCTCTTGGTCCTGAGCTGCCCAGCCCCCACTGGGGCCTCGCCCCCTCCCCCTCCCCCCCCAGGCGAGCCCGGGGCACGTTCTCCTCCTCTGCTACGTGCTTGGCCTGCCCTGCAAAATAGCCCTCTGCTCAGCTGCAGTGCTGACAACAGTATCGCTTACCTACCTGTCTGGGTTCCAATGATTTCTGCCTCAAGAGGAGTGTGGCAAAGCCTCAGGGAGTGAAAAGAAAAAAGTGCCACAAATGGAGGAAAGACAGCTGTTCTACAGCCACCATCACAAGTAGCCACCGGAATCTGATTTAAATCTGTTCGCTTGATCAGCAGCTCATCTTTGGAAAGCAAGATGTAGCAGAGGCTGAAAATGTTCTTATGTTTTTTGCCCATTAATTCCACTTCTAGGAGTCTAAGAAAATACCCGAGATGTGGATTGAGAGTTCCTGCACGACCTTCATTGTGACGTTGTTTACAGTAATACCCAAACAGGTGATATTATATAACATTCATTTGATTCATTTGATGGGTTATGTAGGCAAGAAAAGTGTCACTGCAACTTCTTTTATTATGAACATTATTTCGTATTATGCATCATTTTGGGGGGAAGAAAGTGGGAATAAAAATTCAGCAGGCTCTTCCAGTCATAAATCTGTGTGTGTGTTTGTATGCATGTATAAATGTGCGTGTGTGTATTGCATAGAGAAGAGCCTGGAAGAAAATGTGCTAACATGGTGGTTTAGGAAGTGTGGCTGACTTATTTTTCTCTTCATACTTTATTAAAAGCTTTTTACAATGGCATTCCTTACTGCTGTCATAAAAATCCAAGCTTATAAGAACAACTAGTTTAAAGCTTTTTTATTTTTCTTATTCTGGCAAAATTAATAATTTTTAAGAGAAAAAAAAGTCTTGAAATTGTCTCATGTTTTGGTAAAGAAATAACCAGAAACCCTTATATTTTCTAATCTCTTATTTATATTAGTTTCCTAGGGCTGTCATAAACTAGTACCACAGATTGGGTGATTTAAACAAGAGGAATCTATTCTCTCACATTTCTGGGGGCTAGAAGCCCGAAATCGAGGTATCGGCTGGGCCGGGCTCCCTCTGAGACCTCTATGAGAATCCTTCCTTGCCTCTTCGTTGCTTTCGGAGGTTTGCGTGATCTCTGGTATTCCTTGGTGGGTAGATGCATGTCTCCAGTTCTCTGTCTTCACATGGCATTCCCTCCATGTCTTCATCTTCCCTTTGCAAATATCCCTGTATCTAAATTTCCCCTTTTTATAAGGACTTGGTCATGATTGGGTTAAGGCCCACCCTAATGACCTCATTTTAACCGGACGGTCTGCAATGAGTATCTCCAAATGAGGTCCCATTCTGAGATTTAGGAGCTAGGACTACAACATACCTCTTTTTTTTTGGAGCGGAGGGGAGACACAATTCAGCCCATAGCTGAATTTGTATATTTTTTGAAAACTTTCTTCAATTTTACTTTTTTTTTTTTTTTTGGTGGTACGCGGGCCTCTCACTGTTGTGGCCTCTCCCTTGGCAGAGCACAGGCTCCGGACGTGCAGGCTCAGCGGCCATGGCTCACGGGCCCAGCCGCTCTGCGGCACGTGGGATCCTCCCGCACCGGGGCACGAACCCGTGTACCCTGCATCGGCAGGCGGACTCTCAACCACTGCGCCACCAGGGAAGCCCTTGAATTTTACTTGCTTATCAGTCTTGTTTTTTCTGTCTTTATAATGTGATACGTGAGTACCTGCTCCAGTCTTCTACTCTTACATTAAACATGTTTTCCCTTGGTAATTCCTTCCCTGTTCTGAATATCTTTATTTTCATATACTTAGTTTGATTTTTTTCCTCTTATTTACTGTTTCATTACTTTATTTGAATTTTACCATAACCAAATACTGTGGAACTTTTGTCCTCCAAGCAGACCTTTTCTAAACCCTTCATGTATATCCAATAGATTTGTTACATTCTTCTCCTTCCCCTCTAATGTAGAACTTTATCAGTATCAGTTCAGGTGGTTTATTGTTTTTCAGATCATCCATTTAAATAAGTGTAGGTAATCTGCTCATCTTTAAAAGCAGCTCCCACAAGAAATGGAAGATCAGAGAGGTGGTACTTTCCTCCTATGTTTTTCCCGAAAGGCAAAAGTTCTCCTCTGCTCTTTGGTTTTGTCTTTGGCTGGTATGCTGATTCTGTGTTATGGCACTGGTGTATTCTTGGCTTGTTTCTTCTCTGCCCCCAGTCCAGCGGCCACCCCTGTGGGATGGTTATTGCCAGTCCTTTAAAGACCAGGCCTGTGGCTCCATCCCTACTGTGAAACTTTTAAAAAGTTTCATTTGAAAGTAATTCCAGACATAAAACATTGCAAAAATATCATAATAGTTTTTAAAGAATTGCTGATTTAACATAATAGACGAATGTATGCCCATTATAAAATTTCTAGCAATTCAGAAATATAAACTGAAAATAAAAATTCTCCATCTACACACAGAGTTTTTAAAGGGCATATTAAAGGCTGAATTATATCCCTCCCCTCAGTTCATCTGTTGAAGCCCTAACGCCCAGTACCTCAGAATGCGACTGGAGGCTGGGCCTTTAATGAGGTAATTAAATTAAAATGAGGCCTTTAGAGTGGGCCTTAATCCAATATGGTTGGTGTCCTTATATGGAGAGATTAGGACACAGACACACACAGAGGGAAGAACTTGAGACAAGCCAAGGAGAGCGGCTTTAGAAGAAACAACCCTGCCAACACCTTGACCTCAGATGTCCAGCCTCTGCAATTGCGAGAAAGATTTTAGTTGTTTAAGCCCCCCAGTCTGTGGTGTTTGTCTTAGCAGCCCTAGCAAACTAGTACAGAGCATAAGTGGACCATGGTGTATATTCTGGAACTTGCCTTTTTTTCATGGAGGGTACACTGGGCATCTTCCCAGGTCAGTATGCATAGGTTTACCTAATTAATTAATAACGTGATCTTTTTAATGGTTTCATAGTATTCCATAGCATGGATGTATTGTATAGTGTGTTTAATCATTTTATTGCTGGGCATTTAGGTTGTTGAAAATTTCACTACTAGGATCAGTGTGACAACAGACAGCCCTTACTAAGATTTTTGTGCCTAAGTGGAAACTCATCTATAGGATAGCTCCCTGATAGCGGACTGGCTAGATCAAACCTTTTGCAAGCTATTCAACTGCTATTTTGTTTTGAATGTATATATCCTAACTCCTCCGGTAAATTTCAATTCCAGAGGATGTGAGTCCTTTAGTGATTCTTTGTATCCTCCTAGTCTAGTGTAATATGACTTTCTCCTAAAAGATTCTGAATAAGTGCTACTGTTTTGCTTTCATCAGTTAGCCTTTAATTCAGTCTAAAATGCAGGGAACAAGGCGAAAGATGGTGAGCAATGTGACCCTGGCAGGCCCGTCCCTGTGAGCCGCCATGGACACAGTGTCAGGTTAGGTTTTTTTGGTCATATGTTTCCTCCCTCCCTCCCTCTCTCTCTCCCTTCTTTTTTCCCTGATTACAAAGCATAATTTCATATGCCTTTTGAGTCCTTTGTGGAATTGTTTTGTTCTGCTGTTTCCCAGGAACACACTAGTAATGAGTAACATAAAACCGAATCCAGTTCCATTAATCAAGCAGAGCTCATGCAGGTATTTTCTGTGGAACTTAGGCAGCCTTGCTGTCGTGTATCTTGCCTTGCCTCCTCCGCGGCATTTACAGGAAGCAGCAGGGGCTGTGTGGGGGTAACTGATGTTGCTGTCTGCCACCGACTACCACCTGTTGTACCGTGAATCAGCAGCCCCGTGACACTGTCCAACACACATGCGGAATGTTTGTCAGCTGCCACTTCCCGTCTTCCCAAAGTGGCGTAGTCACAGAGCCTCTCTCTCTCAGACTCAGGGCACTCTGGGCAGCAGGAAAGGCTATTTCCAGAGGTAGAGAGGATGATGGATGCAGACTCACCATAGCAAGACACCTACAGCCACTAGTCATCTCCATGCCCTTGATGTTGAAACTGATTGTGGATACGTGAAGAAAAGGATGGTTCTGGGATTGCAGTGTTGGTAACAAGAATTACCTTTTGAATTTTATGATCGGTCTCTCTATTTACCCCCCAAGTCCTGTCTTTTTCTTTTTTTTTGCTTTAAAGATATGGAAAAAATAATTTCAGTTTTATTGGAAAAACCTCTTGAATAGCCATGCTCCGTGAGATGCTAACAATTCTCATGCTTGTGGGTTCTGGAATAATAATAATAATGTAATGATAGTTATTATTATTATAGTTAACACTGAGAATTAGCCAAGTATTTGATGTGTGTTAATCCCCATGACAGAGCCACAAAAAAGGGTGTCCTTATTCATCTTGCTTTACATGAGGAAGCTGAGACTTACAGCAGTTAAATGAGTAAGTGACAGAGCCGGGTAGGCACTGAGTCCGTCTGACACACATTGCAAACTAGTTTGGTGGACCCCAGTCTCCTAGACTCCAGACTCTCTTGGTTAATGCTGCCAGGCCTTTCCGAGCTGTCCTGCTGGTCCTGACCTGTTGACTGGCTGTAATAGCTCCAAACCTCTCATCCCTGCCTTGTTGACCCAGGATGCTAACCATATTCTGCCCGCGTAGTCTCCCACCCTTGCTTCTCCAGGCCTGCCCCAGTGTCCAGGAGTGGCACTGACATCTTTCCTGAGAAGTCAGTGAAATGACAACCACTCAGCTGATGGCTTACTGTGTGCCCCACACGGCGCCAGACGCTTTATGTAGACGAGGTATAAATGAACACATTGACTGTATGAAAACAGGAAGACTGCTATATCCTTAGAATGGAGTTTTGTTAACTTCGGTTTAGAGTGGACATCCTAGTTACCCTGTTCCTGACACGCACGTTTGAATTTCTATTTTGGTTTGAATTTGATAATTGTACCCACATTTTCCATTTAAATTTTCCATCTATTGGTTTCCTTTTTCTTTTTAAACTTTATTGAGGTATACTTTATATACCATAAAATTTACCCACTTGAAGTGTGTAATTCAGTGATATTTAGTCAATTTATAGAGTTGGGCAACCATCGCCACAATCCAGTTATAGAGCATTTCTCTAACCTCATAAAGATGCCTCGCCTGTTTACAGCCACTCTGGGGGCTTCTTTTGCTCCCTCCTGCCCCCACCCTGGACTTTAAAATACTTTCTCAAGGAGGGGGGTCAGAACTTGCACTGTGGACCTTCTGGGATTTCCTTCTCTGTTAGCGCGAGCTGTGGTGTCTGGCAGCAGTGCTAAAAGTCTAGTTGGTTCTCTATATCCTGGTGGCTTCAGATGCTGGCTCCCTCAGGGGGACCTCAGATATCTGCAGCCTCTCCCCTGGCGACATCACCCAGAGCTTTTCGATATGGGGATACAGACACCTGCTGTAGCCCCAGCAGGATCCCTCCCACCTCCACCCAGACTTTCCATGGGGCTCTTTCACCTTGATGAGGAGATTCTGTGGGACGAAAGAGAGCTGGCATGTCCTTGGGTACTAAGGGCAGCCTTCTCTGGGTGCAAGGTCAGCACAGACCTCCCCACTGCACCCACCTCTGCTTGGGGAAATGGTGGTGGCGGTGGGTGAGTTTGTTCCCGTCGCTTCTCCTGACTCACGTGGTTGCAACGTCATCTTCCCATGGCTCTTCTTCAGGTTTCGGCAACGCTGGAGTGGTTTGCCAGTCCTGCTGTTGAGCAGAGCGCTGGTGAGATGTAATTGCATCTCACACCTCACCATGTGACAGTGTGCTGTGCTCCTATGCAACCCTAGACCTCTCCTCTCTGTCCCACTTTATGTATTTGTTTGTTCGCAAAAGTTGCCAAGGAGATGTGCCTCTTATGAACTGTGGACTGAGATCCTCACACCAGGAAGTGCAGAGCTACGTAGAATATAGAATCTTTGCTGTCACTGGGAGCTTTGTCCACGGCAATCCCTTCACCTTTTGTTTGGGTATTTCACACACCAGTGTTCCATGTAATATACACTCCTTAGGTTGAGAAAAATTGAGGCTCAGAGACATTAAGTAAACTGGACATGGTCACACAGCAGAGATACACACAAACTAGGTCTGTCTGCAGACTGAGGAGTAACAAGGTGCAAGGAAGAAATCTTGTACCCAACACCAGGGACATAGATTAAAATGAAGGAACAGTCCTATGATGGACTATTATGCAGTTATTTAAATTCCTCTATTTAAAAATATTTAATTGAGCAACGGAGGCTGTTAGAAGCTATGGACAAAATGGAGCTTGTGAATATGCAGAGTGAAAAGCCCAGTGTGAGATGTGTAACATGCTCACTCCATGAAGCGATGCACATTATAAGAGCACAAGCAAACAAAAAGGAGAATGGAGAGAAAGTGAATGAATAAAAAAGGTACTGTTGACAAATATAGACTCTGTGAAGCGCAACACCCCTCTGGCACCATTCCCCTTACATTTCTAGGTCTGTCTTTGGCTTCTCCTGTGTGGCTGTATCCTCCTCTAGCCAGCCCTTTAAACAGAAAGGGTTCATCAGGCTCAGTCCCAAGCCCTCTTCTCTCCCCAGGTGATCTCGTCCAAGCCCAAAGCTTCATAGCCAAAACACGCTGGTAACCCACACACTGCTGTCTCCAGCTCTGTCTTCTCTGAGTGCCAATCCAGTGGCTCTGTTTGCCGAACATCTCTACTTAGATGTCCCAAAGCACCTCTAAGTTAAATGCGTAATAATCCTGTCCATAAAAGCAAGCTTGGTCCTTTCTGCATGCTCTGTCTTAGTGAATGCAATCATTTGTCCATCTAGCTACGGCCTGGGTACCATCTTGGACTCCTCCCTTGCACTTATTTCCAGTAGCCAACCAGGCACCGACGCCTGTGTATCATGCCTTCTAAATCTCTCTTGAATGGTCCGTGTCTCCACCTCTGCCACCACCACTGTAGTGCAGTCTGTCATCAACACCCACCTCGATTGTGAAAATAGCCTACTCACCGGTCTTTCTGTGTTCATTGTCTATATTCCTGATTTTTCCCATGCTGCTACCAGGTTGATCTTTCCAAAACATGAATCTAATCATGCCTTAAAAAGAAAGTCTTATTGAGATATAATTCACATACCATACAATTTGCCCATCTCAAGTATAAAATTCATGCTTTTTAATATATTCACAGAGTAGTGCAAACATTGCCACAATCTAGTTTTAAGAATATTTCCATCACCCCAAAAAGAAACTACATATCCGTTAGCAGTGACCTTCCATTACCGTATATTCCCAGGCCTAGGCAAACACTAGTACTGTACTTTCTGTCTCTCTGGATTTCCCTATTCTGGACACTTTCTATAAATATAATCATACAGTATGTGGTGTTCTGGGACTGGCTTCTTTTACTTAGTGTAATGTTTTCAAGGTTCATCCATGTTGTAGCATGTGTCAGCCCCAGTTGAATGAAGGAATGATGGACTTGGGGCCTGAGGATATCGTGGGTGAATTCTCTAACACCAACCAGGTGTGTGATACAGTTGTCCCTCAGTATCTTTGGGGATTGGTTCCAAGAGCCCCTCAGATACCAAAATCCGCGGATGTTCAAGTCCCTTGTATAAAATGGCGTGGAATTTTCATATAACCTATGCACATCCTCCTGTGTACTTCGTCATCTCTCGATTAATTATAATACCTAATACAGTTGCTGGCACATAGCAGATTCAAGTTTTCACCTTTGGAGCTTTCTGGAATTTTTTTTCGAATATTTTCCATTAGTAGTTGGTTGAATCTGTGGATGTGGGACCCATGGATACAAAGAGCTGACTGTACATCACTTCTCTCTCCCAGACTAAGTGTTCTGATCTATAAATGAAAACTGTGAACTGGTTGTGATGATTCCACTGGCTACAGTATAATGGGCTTAGACTAGTACCTGGAGATGCTGATGCTAGAGAAATGGTTGTTGAATCTGAATCTGTGCAGTTTCCATGGGCACAAACCATCCTCTTTCCTGGTCTAAACTCTTACTCACAGGGCTTTGTAACTGGCAATCTCTACTTCTCCATTAGTCAGAATCCTTCACATCCTTCCAGGTTGACCTGAAAACTCCCCTCCTTTGTGACCTCTTTCCTTACTAGCTGAACCCACAGTGATCAGTCCCACCTCTGACTTCTCGCTGTCTTGTATCACTTCTTTGATAATTTCTTCTTCTCCTGTGTTCTCTGTTTCTCTTTTGCTAGAAGTCTTGTTAGTCTGATATTGGATCCACGGATTGGTCTTCTGTTATCTTTTCTATCTTTTTTTTATCTCATGTTTTGGACCTTATTTTTGGGACATTATCTTAATTTTACTTTCCAATTCTTGTGATGAATTTTTCTGTTTGTAGTCATTTAAAATTTTTCAATAGTTCTTATTTTTGTCACAATTTTCCTTTCTTTAGCATCCTATTTTTATTTTATGGTGCAATTACTGATTAGAGTTTTCTTTTTTTGAGTTCTCATCTATAACTCATTTTTCTGTAAATTTGTTGGAGTCATTAAAAAAATAAAGGTCTCTATGCTGAATGGCTGGTCATACTTGCGTTCCTTCAAATTAAAGTGTGAGGCAATAAAAATGTCCTGTATGTGGGCAGGACCTGTTAACTGGAGGGCTTTGGAGTTTGAGCATCCTGAATGCTAGAATGCAGAGACGTTTCCAGTGGGGCCGTTTGATTTGTTCTGAGGAGAACTCTCTGATGATTAGACTGGAGAACTGGGTGGGTGTGGATGCTGTCTGGATACCAGGTGTTTAAAGTGAGTGCAGTGGGGCAATGCAGCTGCTTCTTGTTCACAACTTCATTTCACTGTATTCATCACTCCTGTTGTTTCTGAGTTCTGAAACTCACCAGGGTTTGGCAGAATAGACAAGCTTTTTTTCTGGAATGTATTCCCTTCCACACAGACTCCAGGCTGTGATTTCCTGTTATTTTCATTTTAACCTGCCTTCAGCCATCCTCTGTCTTCCAGACATGTGTTGAATTTTCATTAACCGCCTCCTCTCTTTAATTTTCTTTACTGTTGTTGGGTTTATGTCCACTTAAATTTTCTGGCTACCATTTTTTGGTTTTTTTTTTTTTTTGCGGTACGCGGGCCTCTCACTGTTGTGGCCTCTCCCGTTGCGGAGCACAGGCTCCGGACGCGCAGGCCCAGCAGCCATGTCTTACGGGCCTAGCCGCTCCACGGCATGTGGGATCTTCCTGGACCGGGGCACGAACCCGTGTCCCCTGCATCGGCAGGTGGACTCTCAACCACTGCGCCACCAGGGAAGCCCCTGGCTACCATTTTAATAGGAACTCAGGAGTGGGAAGGAGTTAAACTTCAACTTTCCATCTAGAACTTTCTATACTACTTATTTAATTATTCAAATCAAGATAATTTTCTACTTATGAGACTGGATTGTTAGGGATCATGTGTATTCTTTACTTCATGAAGTCTAGCTCAGTTTCTTCTATGTGGGTGCTCAATTGATGTTTCTCAATTGAGCTTTAACATGTAAGGTCCGCCACTTTACTTCCTGTTTCACGTTTTTATCTGTCCTCACAAGTGCAATTTCTCCTAAGATGGACTCACATCTGGAGAGCCATTTCCATCTCCATCTTATGGCCTTTTCTATTTTCTGTCTTGACTGTGCACTTCTGCAGGATTTGAAAGAGATGAGAAAATATGGTGAGTACCCTCGGTGGAGAGATTCATATTCTATAACTCGTCTTCAAAGTGATAGTCCTCTTGGCTTACTTTCCTTCCAGGGAAAAGCATAACCTGGGCATTTTATCCCTTATCTCTTGCTTGTTTTGGCTCACTAGGAAGAGTAGGTTATTTCCTCTTGTAAGTGCCAGAGTTCTCTGAGTTGGGGGGCGCCTTTCCCTCCTTCCCCATGGCTCTGAACACGTGGGTGTGCACACTTCCATGCCCCCACCCCACATACCCTAGTATACGCTGGACATTTTTCCCCTCAAAAGAAAACCAAATTGGTACTCTCATCCAAGTAAAAATCATCAAGCGGAGCAGCATGACATGGTCCTTAAATCCCATAGGTCATATTTTTGGCAAATAGCTGTGTCCTGTAACTGTCATTCCCATAATGTCCAGTTTACTCATCATCCAATGCATGACATTTTCTTGATCTTGGAATGTTCCATCTCAATTAATATTGGAGGAAGAAAAGTCATTCTTCTACATTGTACATGGAAAAAAAGTACATCATGGGGGTTTCCCTGGTGGCGCAGTGGATAAGAAGAATCTGCCTGCCAATGCAGGGGACACGGGTTCAAGCCCTGGTCCAGGAAGATCCCACATGCCGCGGAGCAACTAAGCCCACAAGCCACAATTACTGAGCTACTCACCGCAACTACTGAGCCCGTGTGCTGCAACTACTGAAGCCTGCGCGCCTAGAGCCCCTGCTCTGCAGAAAGAGAAGCCACCGCAATGAGGAGCCCGTGCACTACAACGAAGCCCAACACAGCCAAATTAAAAAAAATATATATATATACATCATGGAGCCTTTTCTCATCAAACTATAGAAGAGAAATTGGTGCCCTGCTGGGGTCTCCCAGGGGAGATGACTGGTCCAGCTCAGGAGGAAAGCTGGAAGATTCATGTATTGTGTACTTGGAAAAATTCATTGGGATGTTTTTTCTTTTTGTGCTTCAGTAATTAATAAAACCACCCCAATTTATTCACAACATGTATTCAACACAGAATAAAATTTTATTTGCACAGAATAAAATTTAACAAATCCATAATCCAACCCATTTGGAAATAGACAATATAAGAAAGAACATTGATTTTTGGGGACTAAGAAAGACATGACTTTGAATAGTAACTCAGCACCATCTTCTTGCTTTCTATCTTTCTATTTATTTACTATTGTGGTAAAATATATATTAAATTTACCATTTTGACCATTTTTAAGTGTGCAGTTCACACATTCACAGTGTTGTGCAACTATCACCACCTTCCATTTACAGAAGTTTTTCATTATCCCAAACTGAAACTGTGCCCATTAATACTAATTCCCCATTTCTCCCTCCTCCCCTCCTAGTAAACACTGTTCAAGTTTTTGTCTCTATGAATTGAATTTGCCTATTCTAGGTACCTCATTTAAATAGACTAATTTACAAATTAGTAAATTACAAATATTGTGACAGTACAATATTTGTCCTTTTGTGTTTGTCTCTTTTCGCTCAGTGTAGTGATTTCAAGGTTCATCCATGTTGTACGTAACATGTGTCAGAATTTCATTCCTTTAAAAAGCTGGTTCCGCTGTACGTATAGACCACATTTTGTTTATTCATTCATCTGCTTATGGGTATTTGGGTTGTTCCCACCTTTTGTTTATGGTGGCTAATGCTGCTTTGAATATTGGTGTAGAAATATCTGAGTTCCTGCTTTCATTTCTTTGGGGTGTACCCCCAGAAGTAGCATTGTGGGACCATAGAGTAATTCTATGCTTAAGGCTTTAAGGAATCATCACAGTTTTCCACAGCATCAGCATCATTTTACAGATGAGGAAGATGAGGCTTGGAGAGGTTGCCTTACTAGCCCAAGGTCACATAGCTGGCCTCTAAGGAGAGTTACTAATTTAGATAAATAAGTGTGTAACATGTATAGAGCTTGCCATAAATAGGCTGTCCATAAATGTATATTCTCTTGCCTTCTCCTTAGAGTTTACATTTACTTAAGACTCCACAGTCTTTCGTGTTCTTTACAGATCTCACAGAAACAACCAAACCCCTGCATCTTGGCTAAAGTGATTCGAGAAGCTTCTCATGTTTCAGAAGTGCCAGCTCCTTTCAAGCAACTCATGTGCTAATTACAAACCACCCACCTGTGTCCCTAGCCTTTTCTCAGACTTTGGTGACTGTAGTTAATTTGTAGTTTGTGGTTCTTGAGAGTAATAGAATTGCTTTATAAATTATTTCAATGTCGAATTTTCAGAAATGCAGATTGATCTGCCCCTTTCCCCTGTCTAGTCCTAAACACAAAGGTTGGAAGTGGTGAGCTCACTCTGTGTGTAGGTGGGCTGAACATGAAGGAAAGAGTAGGGCGTGTGAAGTTGAATTTGGGGGCCCTGTTGACCTTTCTTTGTCACAGGCTCTGCCTCTTGGTGTCTACCTTTAGACTTTGTCTTCTGGGTGACAAGTGACCTTCCTTCTCTGTCCTCCCTCTTTAATACCTGCCTGTAGGTTGTCTATCGGACATTTAAGTTGGTGTGATTGGAAATCAAGCTGCACTTCTCCCAGGATGATTTACCTCTAAAGCCTGAGTTCTGATAGTGAAATAAAAGCGTATTGTACAACTCCCAACAGGCTGGTGGGTGCTGAATTTTGGAAACTGGGGCTGAGATGGTCTTCCACGATGACAAGGAAAGCGTGCCTCGTAGGAGAGCAGCTTTGGATATGAAACACTGACATTACCTGCAGTATTTCCTGACTTAAGGACTAGAGTTGGGTGAAGCTGCTAAGTAGAGAACAGTTTGGGAGAAGTCAAAACCTCAAGCACCCTCAGTTCTCTCCTTTTTGGGCCAGGAGGAAATTGATTTTTTTCCTGAAAGAGTGAGATCACCAATCTAAAACACTCCCAGTCATGGAGGAGTTTGGGACGTCAGGAAGGTGAGGAGAGGAGGCGCTTTATTGCCTTGGGGGTGGAGAGGAGAGCAGTAAACAGAAGCAGCATTTCACACACGCTGGGACACAGGAAGACCGGTTCAGGAGGTGTAGTTCCGAGTCTGTCAACAAGATGGTGCAGGAACTCCGCTCTCAGCCTCTCCTCTGAGGCAGGATCCGTAGTCTCAGCCAGACTCCTGGTAGATTGATAAAATGGTTAGAAGGCATGATGAAGCCTTCACTGTGGCGAAGATACATTTTGACGTTTTAAGCATTCAGATTGAATATTCAATTAGAAATGGATCGAGTTCCTAATAAAGTAAATGAAATTACGAATGTGTACAAGAGCTCCTTGTACAGTGCCTGCCTATACGAGGGATCAATGTCAGGGAGAAGCAAAAGGAGACATGGGCAAGATGCTGGGTGGGGTGATGCAAAGCATCTCACGTTCCCAGAGAATCTTGAAGTCTAACTGGGGATTCGTTCCTTTGTCACACTGGGCATTTACTGCAGACAGCACTACTCTGGGTGCTGTGCAGACAGCAGTGAAAACTATCCCCAGCCTGTAGAGAGCTTGCATCCTATTGGGAGGATTAGACAAGTTAGATAAGAAGAATATGATGATATGCACTATGGGAAAAGTATTAAAACCGACAAGGGGAGGTGGAGGGCTACAATTTTAAATCATGTGACCTCTCTGAGACGGTGACATTTCGATAAGACCTACAAGATTGATGGGGCAAGCCGTGGGGATTTTAGGGGAAGAGCATTCTAGGCAGAGGGCACAGCAAAGGCAAAGGTCCTGAAGTGGGAATGTGTTAGGCTGGCCAGTGTGGTTGCAGAGGGAAGGAGGAAAAGCAGTAGGATTCGAGTCAGAGAGATACTGCTGGGGGCAGATAGGGGATTTTGTAGCAGATGGGTCATGTGAAAATGTGTAAGAATTATACGAACTTTGGCTTTTATCTTGGCATGGACAGGAGCCACTGAAGATTCTGAATATAGAAGTGACACGATCCGATTCATATTTTAAAAGGCTCACCTGGTTCCCGAATTGAGAAGGGGACAGAGGTAGGAGCAGGGAGACCAGTTAGGAGACGAGGGTGATGCTCTAGGTCGAGACATGATGATGGCTTGGGCCAGGGTGATAATTGATTTAGGATATATTTTGAGTCAGTAGGATTTGATGGTAGATTGAAGGAGTGTTTGAGAGAAAGAGAGGACTCAGAGATGACTGTGAGGTCATTTTCCTGAGCAACTGAGCAGATGAAATTTCCATGAACTGAGGTTAGTTGGAGGAGCAGGTTTTCTTTTTTTGGGGGGGTGGGGGGTGGGCGGGGAGTACGCGGGCCTCTCACTGTTGTGGCCTCTCCCATTGCGGAGCACAGGCTCCGGACGCACAGGCTCAGTGGCCATGACTCACAGGCCCAGCCGCTCCGCAGCATGTGGGATCTTCCCGGACCGGGGCACGAACCCGTGTCCCCTGCATTGGCAGGCGAACTCTCAACCACTGCGCCACCAGGGAAGCCCAGAGGAGCAGGTTTTTGGGGGGAAAGATCAGGAGCTCACTTTTGGATGTGCTGAGTTTGAGATGCCCCGGAGACATCCACATGGAGATGTTTAACATCCATGAACCTGGAATTCAGAGGGGAGTCTGGACTGAGAGTCGAAGTCAGGTCTCAGTAGGTCTGAAGATATTTAAAGGCATAGACTGAAGTGAGAATGGTGGAGGGATGAAGTCCAAGAACCGAGCCTGGCACCAATGTTTAGAAGTTGGGGAGTTAAGGAGGGACCAGCGAGGTTGGAGGAAACCCAAGAAGCGTGATGTCCTCGAAGCCAAGTAGGAGAAAGGGCAAGAGGAAGGAGAGCTCAGCTGTGTCAGATGGCGCTGCTGGGCCAGCACACGTCACCCTCAAGCAGGGAGGCTTTCTCGGCCTCCGCGCTACTGATGTTTGGGGCTGAAAGTCATTTGCTGTGGGGCTGTCCTGTGCATTGTAGGATGTTTCACAGCCCCCTGGCCTCTCCCCCACTAGTTGCCAGTAGCACCTCCCTCCTGGCCGTGACCATCAAAAATATGTCCGTTGGGGTGCATGTGTCTTTTTGAATTAGGGTTTTCTCATAGAAGCACTGTTTACAATAGCCATGACATGAAAGCAACCTAAATGTCCGTCGACAGATGAATGGATAAAGAAGATGTGGTACATATATATAGTGGAATACTACTTAGCCATAAGAAGAATGAAATAATGCCATTTGTAGCAACATGGATGGACCTAGACATTTTCAAAATAAATGAAGTAAGTCAGACAAAGAAAGACAAATATCATATGATATCACTTATATGAGGAAACTAAAATATGATACAAATGATCTTATTTGCAAAACAGAAACAGACTCACAGACATAGAAAACAAACTTATGGTTACCAAAGGGGAAAGGTGGGGGGAAGGATAAATTAGGAGTTTGGGATTAACTGATACACACTACTATATATAAACTAGATAACCAACAAGGACCTACTGTAGAGCACAGGGAACTATTATCACCATCTTGTAATAACCTATAATGGAAGAGAATATGAAAAAGACTCCATATATGTATAACTGAATCACTTTGCTGTACACTAGAAACTAACACAACATTGTAAATTAACTATACTTGAATTAAAAAAATGAATACAGACATTGTCACAAGTCCCCTGAGACACAAAGTCACACCCCCCCCCACCCCGTTGAGAACCATTGCTCCAACTGAAGGTCTGAAGAACTAACATTCAAGGGAAGGAAGACCTCCTCTAACTGAAGGGGGAGGATGCTTCTGGGGAAGCTGGTAATTTTTTTTTAATTTTTAAAAAATATTTATTTTTATTTATTTGGTTGTGCTGGGTCTTAGTTGTGGCAGGCGGGCTCCTTAGTTGTAGCATATGGGCTCCTTAGTTGTGGCTCCCGGGCTCCTTAGTTGTGGCATGCGAACTCTTCGTTGTGGTGTGCATGTAGGATCTAGTTCCCTGACCAGGGATTGAAGCCGGGCCCCCTGCCTTGAGAGCATGGAGTCTTATCCACTGCGCCACCAGGGAAGTCCCAAAGCTGGCAAATTTGAATTTGACTTTAAAGGTTGGGTAGAATATTGACAGAGAGTAACTGGGACAGAGTGGTCGAGGGCACCTCAGCCAAGGGACCGTCCCCGAGGCTTGATAAGCGTCTCTGTATGGAGATCAACATCTCCTTTTGGAGTCATGGAAACAGTCCTATCGTTTTCACCATCTCTTTGTGCTTTCGGCACAAGCGTGGTTTCCATGACATCTTTCTTCCTCACAAAGGAATACTGGAGGTTAAAGGATTTTTTTCCTCTAAAATATGATTTAGGGAGATTTAGTCACGGCGATACATGTTATACCATTTACAAACCGTGATTAAAAAAGAAAAACTACTCTCCCACCCTCCTCACCTCTGCTGCCTCCCCACCCCTGGCATCTTTCCTAAGTGATAAAAGAGAAACTTGTCTTTCCCCCAGTTTCCAAGTACCGGGTCAGATTGTTTTTCCCCTTTGGAATACATGACTAATTTATTGCTTTGCTTAAATCTGACTCAAAATCTCTCCGCCCCTACAACACACACACACACACACACACACACACACACACACACACACACACACACGCACGCACACTGAACTGAAATAAAACAATCTTTTTTTATTTTTTTAAGCAAAATATCCATGGGTACATTAGGACTTTTACTGGGCACCTGTCAGAGTGATTATTTTTCCATGATGTTTTTGCTGGACTGTCTGTCATATTTTAGCCACTATGTTTCAAGGACAAACTCGTGTCGCATTTACAAGACCCTCAACAGGTAAAGTCTTCAGCGTGAGAAGGGGTAAGTTGGATTCCACTTTGAGAGCAGGGAGGTTCAGATACAGCTCAAGGTAAAGACCAATTTAAGCGGAAAGCGTTAGCGCTTTGGCGGCAGGGACTTTTTGCAGCAGAGGAGCAGGAAAACCCCTGGATAAGTAGAAGGAATGGGCTACTGGCGTCACGTTATCTTCTTGGAACTTGCTGGACAACTTCCTGATGGCGAGTTCCAAGGACAACCAATAATGAGGAGGTGACGTTCTGGTGCAGGCTGTGTAAAGCTGGGCCAGGAAATGGCCTATTCCAGTAGTTCCCAAAGTTGGTTACCCATCACAATCATCAGGAATGCTTAAAACAATGGGGGCCCACCCCTGGAGTCCTAGGTTGGTCTATGTGGGGTAAGCTCACAGCACCTGTAATTTATAAATGTTCTCCAGGTGGTTTTGACCAGCCCTGGACTCCACATGGGCATTTGGCAATTATTTGCCCAATTTTAAGAGAAATGAAGGCAGGTCGTACACAGGAAGGGGTTCTATAACTTTGTGACTCTGATTTCTCCAGTTTTTAAAAAGTCAACCAATCGGTATCTAAATGAAGATGGTAAGATCATAGCAGATATATAGCTGAGAAAAATGATTTTTTGACTTTTTGTTTTAGGGAGATTCCTGTTGACCATCTGGCAAACTTTTTCATTCCTATTTTTTTTTTTTTTTTTTTTTTGCGGTACGCGGGCCTCTCACTGCTGTGGCTTCTCCCGTTGCGGAGCACAGGCTCCGGACGCGCAGGCTCAGTGGCCATGGCTCACAGGCCCAGCCGCTTTGCGGCATGTGGGATCTTCCCGGACCGGGGCACAAATCCGTGTCCCCTGCATCGGCCGGCGGACTCTCAAACACTGCGCCACCAGGGAAGCCCTCACTCCTCTTTTTTAAAAAAAATTCTTCCACTTCCTCTTGGTCATGACCCCTATCATCTAGCACTATTGTACTTTGGTCCATGATGCCGTATCAAATGAGGCTGGTGCGTAGGTCAGGCCCAGGCACTGAGACTCTGCTGGCCAAGCTAGTTTATACATGCTGATGTGCATCTGTCAATCACCTGAAGTGACTAACTTCATGCCTTCCCTCTTTTGAGGTCTGTCAGCCTCAAAAAATGCCCATCCCTCATGTTGTCCTCTTCAGAGCATCTTTGGCAATCTTGGCTGTATAACTACATTCATCAGGGACAGGAAAAGCCAAGAGTTTCTTAATGATGGCCACTGTCACTCCACCCCTTTTTCATTAATAATGATGCAAAGTTTGTAATTCCCACTCAGCTTGCAGGGTGTTACTTCACTGCTTTGTGTCTGCCATCCCTATTTTTATGGTCTCATCCCAGAACCAAACCAAGAGATCTTTCTCCACGAGCAGTGGAAAGAACATGACTGATGGAAGACCAGTCTTCAAAGATCTTGGTTACTCTGGAACCATAAACATACAATGACGTGAAACGTTTAAGGAGTGTCTCCTCTGTAGGATCTTAAAGGCTCCCTGCAAAGTGCTAACTAGCCTTGATCAAAGAGTTGTCTTCTAAGCTTGAAGGAAGAAATCTGTACATGTGCCCAGCTGATCTGTGGTTTTCCACCATCAGTAAGGGCCCCTTCTTGTTTCCCTGGCTGGAGTGATGACTGCAAAATGGCTCATTCTCTGTGAAGAAAGATGGTTCACTTACAAGACCTTTTCAGAGATTAATAAACATAATGTTAATATCATTTCTGTCAGTACTCATCAGCAACTAGACACTCCACCAAGCCTAATCTCATTTAATTTTTACAACCATCATGAGGGAGTTATTAGCATTATTGCCATTTTACAGATAAGTAAGACTGAGGCTAAGAAAGGTTAAGAAACTTGCACGAGGCTGGTAAGGGGAAGAGCTAGGCATCAAACCAGGTCTGCTTGACTCTTGACTTCATGTTTTTTGAATGTCTTTGCCATGCTTTGTGGGCTTTGGACATAATATCTGCACAGTAAAGGTGCAGAGGCAGTTGGCCAACACAGTTCCCTGCATGTCTTACCAAGAGCACCACCTGTACGTGAAGGCTGCTGGCCTCGCCACGGCAGCTGTCGGGGTGGTGGTGGAGGGAGAACACAAGAGGGTAGAATCCGTGATTCCTCCTGCTTTACTGCATTGTTCATATACACGCAGAAAGGATCTATCAAAGAATAAATGCCCAGTCTCCCTGCTCATCATCTAGTCACCACAGGAAATCAAGTTAAAGATTAAATCCTGCGTACACCAATATTATTAGTTATCGCCATCAAGGGCTTTAGCCCATTAGGTAACATCAAGCCCCTGCCATGTCACTGATTTTTTTAACTATCGGCTGAAGAAGAGGAGACCAGCCCCAAGATTCTGTGTTGTCCTAATTGCCAATCAAGTTGCTCTCAGATGGCATGCTCTGTGTATTCTGGAAACTTCATACTGCTACCAGAAATTTCATGATCACCTAGGAAACTTCTGAACATCTTTAAAGGATGTTGTTTTCCTGGAAGTGTTACTTCCACTAATGAGCCCTGAGGGCATGGTGAACTTGTCTTTCTCCTTCAAAACGCCATCTCCATCCTTCGTTGTCTGTTATTTATATTGCCGCAAGGGCTGTCTTCACCTGGTCTCTGTTTCACTAAAATATCTTCCTTGAATTTAAACAATTTATTTTCACTTCTCTCAGAGAAGCAGCAATGCCTCAGGCTCAAGAAGGTGCATTTCAGTCTGCTTTCTTCTTCTATTAAGTAGACTACAAATAAAAGAAAAGAGATTCATAAAGGGGGGATGAGAAAACAAAACAAACGAAAGAAAACAAGACAATACGAGACTAATCTACGATCATTTCTTGACGTAGCATGTTTCTATTTCTGGTCCTGTGGCTCAAACATTAATTTAAGGGATTTTTTTAAAGACTTAAAATAAATCTCTTTGTTGTAAGATTAAAGAGAATTTCCCATATAAAATAAAATTTAAAACTCAGATTAAAGAAAGCAACATTGCTAGCCAGCTTTCTCTCATTGGCTACACCATCGACACCTTTGAACCCCAGGATCTCAGATGGAACAACTTCTGAAAACTCTCATCTTTTCAAGTCCTGTTTCTTCAGGGAGGCTAATGGCTGTGGGGGATCCAGAGGCCACCTGTTTGGCCAGTGGGGGCCACTTCGAACTCTTGCACTGGGTATAATCACTTTGATTTTCACATCTGATTGGCAGAACTGAGGCCAGCCCGTGTCTCACACAAACAACTTCCCTTAGCGACAGACCAACTGCTCCTGCTCTTGCTTTTTTTCCCTAATCCTCAAAGGTAGACTCACCTGTTTGGAAACCTAACATCTGTGCTCCGAAGTTCAGGAGAGCCTAGGCGTCCTGAAGACATGACGGGATGACCTTCAAGGGAAATCAGGCTGTAGTTTGACTAAAATGAAGATTTTTCAGATTTGGAAACCTTGTTTATCCACTGGGGCTCCAATTTAAAAAATGGGACAGTCAGTAGACATCTTCTGATCCCAAGAAGGACATATTGTAAGTTCTGGGTCACTCACCTTCCCACGGCGTCCTCAGTTTTCCCAGAACCTTTGTTGCTCTTAGCAAGCCTTCAGGAAAACCACTTCCTCTGGATGTCTGCCCCCTGTCCCCTGCTTGTTACAGTCTTCCCAGCTGCCCTCTTACAATACTCCCACCATTATTCATTGTCCCCACCGATCACCCCTCCCTCTACCTGCTCCCTTCATAACTTGACCTTGCCCACTGTCCTCTTAAAGGGGAAGAGCAGAGGTGGAGAAATACTCATCTCAGTCATGCTTTTATGGGACTCTTAGTAGCTCTAAATGCTTCATTCAAGGGGGACATCAGCTTTGATTGCCCCTCGCTCAGCAAAATGCTTCAAAAAGCTGCCTTTTCACAGAGCCCTGGCCACCATACATCACAGCCTGAGGACCACTTCTCTGTGGCCAGAGCAAGGTCCCTCCCCACACAGCTCTTACTTTCTCTTTGAAGCTGAAGCTAATCTGGGCCTCTGACTCTGCAACCTTGAACTTTCATCGTTATCTTCTTTGGCTGACCATCTGCAGCTCAGTCATCTGAATGTGGATGTGCATAAAGGTTCTGCTCGTTACCATGCCATATACATTTGTCCCACACAGGAGCAGTGACGTTGGCACTAAGGATAAGAGTGTGAGCTTTGGGTTCGACATGCCTGGAGGGAATCACAGAGAACTAGCCGTGTGACCTTGAGCAAGTTAATGGATAACTCTGTGCCGGCCTCTATCTCTGCAAATGGAGGTAGGTAACAGAACCTACTGATATATTATTAAAAGGATTATGTGAGATCGTACATATTAAGACCTTAACATCGTTTGTGGCATACAGTAAGTGGTCAAAAAACATTAGCTAGTAGTCAGAATAGAAGTCGAGTGAGGTTGAGTCACATTTATAAAAATCATTCGAGTCTGCAAGCTGCCAGTCCGTCTAAGACAGCCACACCATCCTCATGATCCAATGTCCTTCTTCCTGTACCAAGTAAGAACACTTCAGGGCCCATAGCTCAGTCCTTCCTTCCTCCATCAGTTGAAGTAGACATGTGAATGCCTTCCTCCCTTTCTTGTCCTCCAGGTGCCAATGGCAGGATAGATAGTATATTGTACACCAGGACGTCTCAAATGTTAATGTGCATATTAATCGCCTGGGAATCTTAGAAAAATACCGATTATGGTCAGGTAGCTCTGGGGCGAGGACCTGAGATTCTGAATTTCTCTTATTCATAAGTTTCCAAGTGATATTGCTTCTTCTGGTCTGGGGACCACATTTTGAGTAGCGAGTATCTATACGATAATCCAATCGGCAGGAGGGAGCTTATTCTGGATGAATATTGGTTGGAAAAAGGATGCCAGGAGATCAGCTGCTCTGGCTTGGCACAGTCTTTCAGGCTCCTGCATTTTCACACTCTAGAAATGGAGAGATGGACTATTGCCAAAAAGGTCCTGGAATGGCCATTAAGTCATTCCTGTGGCCAAGGTCATCTTGTTTTCATCTCAGTGTCTCTTTCTCTCTCTTTAAAAAAAATAAATAAATAACAAGGGAGTCATAGTAAACATTTAAAACGGGACACAAATATGCATTTTTGAAAGCAAAGGCACATTAAATACAGGTAAAATATATTTCCGAAAAATGATTCAGATATACACTTCCAAAGTCACAGATTTTTTCAGCATTTCTAAGTTTTAGGAAAAATGATATAAAGTTCTTTTGACTCTGGGGGCTAACTTTCTTCATTATTCCCCATTCGGTGTATATATGAATCACACATTCATACCGATATTCTAATTTAGATGATATTATAACTTTCTAGGGATTATAATTCTTCACTGTTACTATAAGAGAGATTTGAGGGAGGTGGACAAGGTGAGGATGGGAAGGAGGCCCTTCCTGGTGGGCAGAAGCAAACCACAACTGGAGAAAGGGTCAAGACTTTCTTATTTCATAGTGAATATCATTAGCCTAGGGGTTTTCCAGAACATACTAGCAGATCTGATGTTTCTTGTTCTGTGTCTCCTCACAGCTCTTTGAGGTTTAATTTTGATCAATCAGGATGCCTCAGAGCACCACCTTTGTATTCTAGGTTAAAGCTGCTACAGGGAGAAGACACCTAGGCATTCCCTTCTAGATATTTGTGGTATCTGTGATTTGCAGAAGAGTCAAGCTCATCATTCTTTGATGGCATTTTTCACGTGGGTAGATTTTATGGTCCCTGGGTCTCTGATCATAGTGAACGATTGACGTAAAAGGGAGACTCTGCCCGTGAGGGTGGCCAGGGGAATTTCACACGGCCCAGTCTGTCTGAGTACCAGACAGCTCTTCCTTCACATTTTCCCTCGGTGGACACATTCTCCTGATGGACTGGATGTACTGATGTGAAGTTTGCTGTTGGCTTGGCAGCCAGCACTCATGCTGTAAAAGGACAACGGCAGCAATGTGTCTTCTGATACATTGTGTTGGAGGAAGCAGCTGGAAAAGAATCGACTCCTGGGCTTCCCTGGTGGCGCAGTGGTTAAGAATCCGCCTGCCAATGCAGGGGACACAGGTTCGAGCCCTGGTCTGGGAAGATCCCACATGCCGTGGAGCAACAAAGCCCGTGTGCCACAACTACCGAGACTGCGCTCTAGAGCCCGCGAGCCACAACTACTGAGCCCACGTGCCACAACTACTGAAGCCCGCACACCTAGAGCCCATGCTCCGCAACAAGAGAAGCCACCTCAATGAGAAGCCCGTGCACCGCAACAAAGAGTAGCCTCCGCTCGCCGCAACTAGAGAAAAACACGCTCATAGAAACAAAAACCCAACACAGCCAAAAACAAAATAAAAATAAAAAAAAGAATCGACTCCTCCTTTAGATGGCCCCCACAGTCCTTGATCCTGCAGACCACGTCAGGACAAATGGAAGGACCTTGGGCCCTGGAAGCTCCTTTTGTTGCAATTTATATTATTACCAGCAGAGATTTAGGCCAGGAATATATCTGGATTCTTGTTTGTAATCTTAAGGGTATGTGCTAAGTTTATTTATGTTATAATGTCAAGGATTCCTTGACTTTATGAGGGGAATGATCACTTAGTCCACTTTCCTGAATGCGAGTTATGCACTTTAATTTAATTTTACTTTAACGTAATTTTACTTTAATTTTTCTGTGTACTGGGAGAAGCTCACGGCTCCCACTAAGCCGATAAGCTCTTACGATGTGTACGTATCTTTCCCCTTCTTTGTCTAAATCTTTGAATTTGATGGGGTTTTAAGAAATGGAAGTTTATATACTTTAGAATCTTTTTAACTTCTTATATTCTTAGGCCCATACAACACCTAAAGATGTCTAAAGTTATATTCTATTGGATTTTGGATAGTTTATGTGGCTTTCTCTGACTTGAGAGCAGAACTCATTGGATCATTCTATTATTATTCCTGCTTGAGTTAAAATCTGGTTTTTAATTGATGTGTTTACATTTGCTATTTCTGTTCCTGGTTGATACATTTAATGAATCAATTCCATAAAGGTGATTGGATAACAAGACTCAACAGAAATACATTAGAATATTTCATTTTCTTTTAGAATGTTTTATGTTAACTTTTTCTCACTTTTTAAGAAAAAATATTTTTCTAAATACTTTGTTTTGTAGACCCCCTTGAGAATCTGATAAACTATTGACTCTCCAGAAAAATACACGTACACGTGCCATTTTGTCCTGGTTCGTAATCACTGGTCATTACTGGATTGTATTAACTTTCTAATCTGTACTTCACTGTTACATTGCTGTCTTCCTATGATTATATTTCCTCATTAATTTGTTCATTCAAACAGGTTTTCTTTCTTTCAGTGCAATATCTAAGTACTATAACACAGTTTTGAGTACGGTGATATGGGCACATTAAGTATTGATCATCCAACTCCATTCTGGGATCAGAGAAGGTTGCAAAGAGGTAATGATGTCCTTGGAACTAAAGACTGAGAGATGAGCTGAAGTGTCTCAGGCAGAATGGATTGGGGGAAAGACTCCTAGTCAGATGGAACAGCATGTACAAGGGCAGGGGGTGTGGAAAATTTGGGTGAAAGTTCGAGAAGAAGGAGCAGGGTGGTAGATGAGCCTGGAGGTGTTGTTGGAGCAGTAAAGAGAAGACATCAACCAGAATGCACATAAGGAAGCCTCTAGCTCTATATTTAAGTTCCAGCATCACAAAATCAGCAGATCTTTCTGTTCTTTGGTTTGGATGTTCAGCAGTGTCTGGGGGAGACCTAGTTGAAGGCGAGAATGGCTTTCAATAATGGTATTCTTGTCTCCAAAGAAACAACCTCAAACCTTTTGAAGGAATAATTGGTATTCAATTTTAATTCAGGGGAGTTTGAAGCTTGATCTCACATTCTATGTGGATCTATGTCATCATCATTATCAACATCTTCATCACCAACAATGACAACCCACCGCCACTGCCACTCACTTATGTTGGGAGAGCTTAGGCCAAGATAATTTTTAGTAAATATAAGCAAAGAAAAACACACGATCTTGCCTTAGAATGCAGATATTGTCTTGTCTGATTCCACATCACAATATGAGGCAGGAAAAAACTGTTACCTTGGTAACTGAATGATAAAAAATGTGAAAATCCATGCCACTGCTTTACTTCATATCCTCACCATCTCTGGCTTGGACTTCTCAGTACCTCTTCACTAGTTTCCCTGCCTTCGATCTTGTCCTGGCTGCATTATCTCCAGCACCATAGCAGAGGGATTTTTTTAATATGCAAACTTGATCATGATGCTTTGTGACTTAAACACTTCAGTTTTCCCTACTTGCATGAGACAACCTCTAAACCTTTAAATGCAGAGCGTAAGACCCTCTTGCCCTGGCCACTACCTACTTGTATAGTCTCATCTCTAAATACTGCTGTTGAATGCAGTCTCCTGAATACACAAGTTGTTTTTCATCTTCTAATATTTTAAGATGATTTTCCTTTAGTCTCATAAGCTCTTTCCTTTTTCTGACTGCATAGACAATTACTATTCATCCTTTAAACTCAAATGTCACACCTGCTAAGAAGCTTCCTCTATATTGCTGGAGACAATTAAGACTTTATTGCACTGTATTCCAACAATGCCTTGCTTCTATCGGTATGAAAACCTTAAGGCACACAAAAAAATTATTCTAACACGGGGATTCCTAGGATAGCAGGATTTTTATTCTGTTACCCTTGATGTCCTCTGCACAGGGCTTGGTAGAGAGTTTGACAGTTATTTTATTTTATTTTTTTGAATTTTATTTATCTTTTTATACAGCAGGTTCTTATTAGTCATCAATTTTATACACATCAGTGTATACATGTCAATCCCAATTGCCCAATTCATCCCACCACCATCCCTACCCCCCGCAGCTTTCCCCGCTTGGTGTCCATACGTTTGTTCTCTACATCTGTGTCTCAACTTCTGCCCTGAAAACCGCTTCATCTATACCATTTTTCTAGGTTCCACATACATGCGTTAATATACGATATTTGCTTTTCTCTTTCTGACTTACTTCACTCTGTATGACAGTCTCTAGATCCATCCACGTCTCAACAAATGACTCAATTTAGTTCCTTTTAATGGCTGAGTAATATTCCATTGTATATATGTGCCACATTTTCTTTATCCATTCATCTGTTAATGGGCATTTAGGTTGCTTCCATGACATGGCTATTGTAAATAGTGCTGCAATGAACATTGGGGTGCATGTGTCTTTTTGAATTATGGTTTTCTCTGGGTATATGCCCAGTAGTGGGATTGCTGGATCATATGGTAATTCTATTTTTAGTTTTTTAAGGAACCTCCATACTGTTCTCCATAGTGGCTGTATCAATTTACATTCCCACCAACAGTGCAAGAGGGTTCCCTTTTCTCCACACCCTCTCCAGCATTTGTTGTTTGTAGATTTTCTGATGGTGCCCATTCTATCTGGTGTGAGGTGATACCTCACTGTAGTTTTGATTTGCATTTCTCTAATGATTAGTGATTTTGAGCAGCTTTTCATGTGCTTCTTAGCCACCTGTATGTCTTCTTTGGAGAAATGTCTATTTAGATCTTATGCCCATTTTTGGATTGGGTTGTTTGTTTCTTTAATATTGAGCTGCATGAGCTGTTTATATATTTTGGAGATTAATCCTTTGTCTGTTGTTTCGTTTGCAAATATTTTCTTCCATTCTGAGGGTTGTCTTTTCGTCTTGTTTATGGTTTCCTTTGCTGTGCAAAAGCTTTTAAGTTTCATTAGGTCCCATTTGTTTATTTTTGTTTTTATTTCCATTACTCTAGGAGGTGGATCAAAAAAGATCTTGCTGTGATTTATGTCAAAGAGTGTTCCTCCTATGTTTTCCTCTAAGAGTTTTATAGTGTCTGGTCTTACATTTAATCCATTTTGAGTCTATTTTTGTGTATGGTGTTAGGGAGTGTTCTAAGTTCATTCTTTTACATGTAGCTATCCAGTTTTCCCAGCATCACTTATTGAAGAGACTGTCTTTTCTCCATTGTATATCCTTGCCTCCTTTGTTGTAGATTAGTTGGCCATAGGTGTGTGGGTTTATCTCTGGGCTTTCTATCTTGTTCCGTTGATCTATGTGTCTGTTTTTGTGCCAGTCCCATATTGTACTGATGACTGTAGCTTTGTAGTATAGTCTGAAGTCAGGGAGTTTGATTCCTACAGCTTCATTTTTTTCACTCAAGACTGCTCTGGCTATTCGGGGTCTTTTGTGTTTCCATACAAATTGTGAAATTTTTTGTTCTAGTTCCATAAAAAATGCCATTGGTAATTTGATAGGGATTGCATTGAATCTGTAGATTGCTTTGGGTAGCAGAGTCATTTTCACAATATTGATTCTTCCAATCCAAGAACATGGTATATCTCTCCATCTGTTGGTATCAGCTTTAATTTCTTTCATCAGTGTCTTATAGTTTTCTGCATACAGGTCTTTTGTCTCCCTAGGTAGGTTTATTCCTAGGTATTTTATTCTTTTTGTTGCAATGGTAAATGGGAGTGTTTCCTCAATTTCTCTTTCAGATATTTCATCATTAGTGTATAGGAATGCAAGAGATTTCTGTGCATTAATTTTGTATCCTGCAACTTTACCAAATTCATTGATTACCTCTAGTAGTTTTCTGGTGGCATTTTTAGGATTCTCTATGTATAGTAGCATGTCATCTGCAAACAGTGATAGTTTTACTTCTTCATTTTCAATTTGTATTACTTTTATTTCTCTTTCTTTTCTGATTGCATGGCTAGGACTTCCAAAACTATGTTGAATAACAGTGGTGAGAGTGGGCATCCTTGTCTTGTTCCTGATCTTAGTGGAAATGCTTTCAGTTTTTCACCATTGATAATGATGTTTGCTGTGGGTTTGTCGTATATAGCCTTTATTATGTTGAGGTAGGTTCCCTCTCTGCCCACTTTCTGGAGAGTTTTTATCATAAATGGGTGTTGAATTTTCTCAAAAGCTTTTTCTGCATCTATTGAGATAATCATATGGTTTTTCTTCTTCAGTTTGTTAATATGGTGTACCACATTGATTGATTTGCGTATATTGGAGAATCCTTGCATCCCTGGGATAAATCCCACTTGATCATGGTGTATGATCCTTTTAATATGTTGTTGGATTCTGTTTGCTAGTATTTTGTTGAGGATTTTTGCATCTATATTCATCAGTGATATTGGTCTGTAATTTTCTTTTTTTGTAGTATCTTTGTCTGGTTTTGGTATCAGGGTGATGGTGGCCTCATAGAATGAGTTTGGGAGTGTTCCTTCCTCTGCAAATTTTTGGAAGAGTTTGAGAAGGATTGGTGTTAGCTCGTCTCTAAATGTTTGATAGAATTCACCTGTGAAGCCATCTGGTCCTGGACTTCTGTTTGTTGGAAGTTTTTTTTTTTTTTTTTCCCGTATGTGGGCCTCTCAGTGTTGTGGCCTCTCCCATTGCAGAACACAGGCTCCGGATACGCAGGCTCAGTGGCCATGGCTCACAGGCCCAGCCACTCCGCAGCATGTGGGATCCTCCCATACCGGGGCATGAACCCGTGTCCCCTGCATCGGCAGGTGGACTCTCAACCACTGCGCCACCAGGGAAGGCCCTGTTGGAAGATTTTTAATAACACTGTCAATTTCATTACTTGTGATTGGTCTGTTCATTGGTCTGTTTTCTAGTTCTTCCTGGTTCAGTCTTGGAAGGTTATACCTTTCTAAGAATTTGTCCATTTCTTCCAGGTTGTCCATTTTATCGGCATAGAGTTGCCTGTAGTAGTCTCTTAGGATGCTTTGTATTTCTGCAGTGTCTGTTGTAACTTCTCCTTTTTCATTTCTAATTTTATTGATTTGAGTCCTCTCCCTCTTTTTCTTGATGAGTCTGGCTAATGGTTTATCAATATTGTTTATCTTCTCAAAGAACCAGCTTTTAGTTTTATTGATCTTTGCTATTGTTCTCTTTGTTTCTATTTCATTTATTTCTGCTCTGATCTTTATGATTTCCTTCCTTCTGCTAACTTTGGGTTTTGTTTGTTCTTCTTTCTCTAGTTCCTTTAGGTGTAAGGTTAGGTTGTTTATTTGAGATTTTTCTTGTTTTTTGAGGTAGGCTTGTATAGCTATACACTTCCCTCTTAGAACTGCTTTTGCTGCATCCCACAGGTTTTGGATTGTCGTGTTTTCATTGTCATTTGTCTCTAGGTATTTTTTGATTTCCTCTTTGATTTCTTCAGTGAACTCTTGGTTATTTGATAATGTATTGTTTAGCCTCCATGTGTTTGTGTTTTGTATGGTTTTTTCCCCTGTAATTCATTTCTAATCTCATAGCATTGTGGTCAGAAAAGATGCTTGTTATGATTTCAGTTTTCTTAAATTTACTGAGGCTTGATTTGTGACCCAAGAAGTGATCTATCCTGGAGAATGTTCCGTGTGCACTTGGGAAGAAAGTGTAATCTGCTGTTTTTGGATGGAATGTCCTATAAATATCAATTACATCTATTTGGTCTATTGTGTCATTTAAAGATTCTCTTTCCTTACTTATTTTCATTTTGGATGATCTGTCCATTGGTATAAGTGAGTTGTTAACGTCCCCCACTATTATTGTGTTCCTGTCGATTTCCTCTTTTATATATGTTAGCACTTGCCTTATGTATTGAGGTGCTCCTATGTTGGGTGCATATATATTTAAAATTGTTATATCTTCTTCTTGGATTGATCCCTTGATCATTATGTAGTGTCCTTCCTTTTCTCATGTAACATTCTTTATTTTAAAGTCTATTTTATCTGATATGAGTATTGCTACTCCAGCTTTTTTTTTTTTTGATTTCCATTTGCATGGAATATCTTTTTCCATCCCCTCACTTTCAGTCTGTATGTGTCCCGAGGTCTGAAGTGGGTCTCTTGTAGAGAGCATATATATGGGTCTTGTTTTTGTATCCATTCAGCAAGCCTGTGTCTTTTGGGTGGAGCATTTAATCCATTCACATTTAAGGTAATTATCGATATGTATGTTCCTATGACCATTTTCTGAATTGTTTTGGTTTGTTTTTGTAGGTCCTTTTCTTGTCTTGTGTTTCCCACTTAGAGAAGTTCCTTTAGCATTTGTTGTAGAGCTGGTTTGGTGGTGCTGAATTCTCTTAGCTTTTGCTTGTCTGTAAAGCTTTTGATTTCTCCATCGAATCTGAATGAGATCCTTGCCAGGTAGAGTAATCTTGGTTGTAGGTTCTTCCCTTTCATCACTTTAAGTGTATCATGCCACTCCCTCTGGCTTGTAGAGTTTCTGCTGAGAAATCAGCTGTTAACCTTATGGGAGTTCCCTTCTATGTTATTTGTCGTTTTTTCCTTGCTGCTTTCAATAATTTTTGTTTGTCTTTAATTTTTGCCATTTTGATTACTATGTGTCTCGGCGTGTTTCTCCTTGGGTTTATCCTGTATGAGACTTGCTGCACTTCCTGGACTTGGGTGGCTATTTCCTTTCCCATGTTAGGGAAGTTTTTGACTATAATCTCTTCAAATATTTTCTCTGGTTCTTTCTCTCTCTCTTCTCCTTCTGGGACCCCATAATGCGAAAGTTTTTGCATTTAGTGTTGTCCCAGAGGTCCCTTAGGCTGTCTTCATTTCTTTTCATTCTTTTTTCTTTATTCTGTTCCGCAGCAGTGAATTCCACCATTCTGTCTTCCAGGTCACTTATCTGTTCTTCTGCCTTAGTCATTCTGCTATTGATTCCTTCTAGTGTAGTTTTCATTTTAGTTATTGCATTGTTCATCTCTAGGTCTTTAATTCTTCTAGGTCTTTGTTTGTTCTTTAATTTGTTTGTTTGTTTGTTCTTTAATTCTTCTAGGTCTTTGTTAAACATTTCTTGCATCTCGTTGATCTTTGCCTCCATTCTTTTTCTGAGGTCCTGCATCATCTTCACTATGATTATTCTGAATTCTTTTTCTGGAAGATTGCCTATCTCCACTTCATTTAGTTGTTTTTCTGGGGTTTTATATTGTTCCTTCATCTGGTAAATAGCACTCTGCCTTTTCATCTTGTCTATCTTTCTGTGAATGTGGTTTTTGTTCCACAGGCTGCAGGACTGCAGTTCTTGTTGCTTCTGCTGTCTGCCCTCTGGTGGATGAGGTTATCTAAGAGGCCTGTGTAAATTTCCTGATGGGAGGGACTGGTGGTCGGTAGAGCTGACTGTTGCTCTGAGTTTGACTGTTATTGAATGAGTGAAAACACATATGTTATTTAAGATAATCTCTAAGGATAAACACCCAAAGTTTATTTTTGTGATGAGAAAGTTATACTTTCTTTCCCCTCTTGCGAATTCTTTTCCCATTTACTTTGGTGAGAATGGGATGGAGGGCTAAGAACAGAGCTATGAAAAACAGAGAGAAGAAGGAAATTAGAAGAGATTAAAGCATAGAGAGTGATAATCAAGACAAAAAGGAAGTGAAAAGAAGGCTATCCTTCTTGATATTAGTGTATCAGTTTCAGGACCAGAGAGAAAAATGCCCATGGATTTCCCAAAAGCAAGCTGGGGTTCCCGTCTGGCCATGAGGTAGGGCCATGTCCATCTGTCCCTGCTTCTGAAGGAAGAGAAGAGAACATGTGAGGTCTCCCTGTACAAAGTTCAGAAGGAATTCGGGCATCCACACTCCAGCTGTCTCTCCATTCTGTTTATTTTCCTTTTCATACTCTCTCCCAGCTCTTAGGAACCTTCCCTTTCAGCCTGTTCAGCTGAAGATTGCAAGAAAACATAACCTTGGCAACCCCAAAGGGCCTTTGGAACCCATTCAGACATCCATTATTAAAATCCAAAAGCTAGATTTTTCCTGAGAACTAAGCACAGTACTTGGCTGTGCTTGGTAGATGTATGGAAATATGCTGGCTTTTCCATGTGGGTGAGTGGGCTGTAGCACTGTTGACCTACCTAAACTGGGAAAGCAAGTATAGGTGAACAGTCTTTAGTGCTGTGTCTTTTTACCCTTTATGTGAATACAGCCTGGAAAAGGTACTCTTGAAATATGCTCTAGCCTAAAGAAGAGAAGATCATGGTGGAGGCAAGAGCACATGGAACCTGGCTGCCAGTGTCATTGACAATGATCGTCCCAGGAGATTGTCCTGCTATGGTAGCTCTGAAAGTGGAAACTCTCTCACTCAGTAGTCTGCTTGGAAATGGGCTAATGGCTTACAGTCATTCCTCTTCCAGACCAATTGCCCTCCTTTTGGGGTAGTAGCTCCAAAGTGCCAGAGGTGAGGGAAGGGGTGCACCCCTCACCTGAAATTGAAATATGGGCAACATCTAGTTAAAGAGAATGTCCAGAGTAGATGTGATCCGTGGTATGAGAGCATTCATATGAGGAAGTGTAGCTGGTGGGAAGAAGTGTTTCTGAGAGGAGGTACCAGAGAGGGATAACAAGTAACTTGAGGGGTTTACCAGGAGACAGTGGATGATGATGGTGGTAGGATACCTGTGGTTGCATTTCAGGGACCATCAGATAGCAGTTCTATTGCAGCTGCCAGCTGATAGCTAGCTGCCTGCTTTTCTTCTTCCAGTGGTGCCTTAAGAGTCCTTTCCCCAGAGTGTTGATCTTGGTACAGTTTTCCCCATATGCCCTTTCCTAGTGATGGCTCAGGTTCCTACACACAAAGGGAAGATAAGAATTGAATACTGAAATATTCATATATATGGTTTATCCATGGGGGTGCTAGACTCAAAATCTCCAACTAGTAGGACATTTTCACCAAACCATATTTTACTTTCATGGTCTAACTACATGCAAAGACAAAGATCATATTTTCCTCTGGGCTTTAGTATAGTATCTTCCTTTAGTAAAATATCTTTCCTCTGGGCTTTAGTACAGTTGCTTCAGTATCCATAGGGAATTGATTGCAGGATTCCTGTGAGCACTGAGGTCCGAGGATGCTCAAGTCGTTTGTATAAAATGGCATGGTATTTGCATATAACCTATGCCCATCTTCCTGTATACTTTAAATAATCTCTAGGTTACTTATAATACTTAATACAATGCTATGCTATGTAAATAGTTGCCAGCCATGCAGCAAATTCAAGTTTTGATTTTTGGAACTTTCTGGAACTTTTTTTCCTGAATATTTTTGATCTCCAGTTGGTTGAATCTGCAAATACAGAACTGTGGATACAGAAGGCCAACTGTACTTCAGAAGCTGGAAATCAATGGAAATACACACACACACACACACACACACACACACACACACACACACACACACCCCCCACATGCATGTAGCTTCTTCTATGATTAGGGTTGGTTATGGAGGAAAAGTAGGTAATGTTTCATTCGTTCATTCATTCATTCATTCGTTCATGTCATATACTCTGAGCACCTTTTTGAGCTAGTTCTCCTACTAGGAGCTGGAGTATAGCAGGGTACAGTCAGAAGTCTTTACCCTTATAAGGCTCATAACTAATATGACCTCAGGCAATAGATTGACGTCTCTATTATCTCTACAATACAATATAATATTCAGTTGACTTTCTTCCTCTCTGTTCTCTGTCCTGGGAGTCCCGTGGGCCCCAGCACCTCTGCAATCCCAGAGCAGATGCACGGAGGGCAGAGTCAGGGGAGTGCACCGTGACACTGACTCATGTCCGCCGGGTGACTGGATAAGCCAGAGGGTTTCTTGGGGGCTTCCATTTCTACAACCGTATTATGAAAAATCCAGTACCCACCCTTGCCACAAGGGCCATTCTGCTGGCTTCCAGTGTCACAGCTATGCTAGGAACAGCTGGCTCTTCTAGGCGGTGCTTTTGCCATTAGTGTTTCATGCTGTCTGTTCAATGTCCACATACGTGGTGTGAGGACCACCTGGTCAGAGGTGGCCTGCTCTGCTTTGGGGTGGAATCCTGGCTTCTCTCTGCCGTCTTGTTTATAAATCTCCGTCTGCTCAGTCTCAGAGCTCTGAGAGGAGAACACCAGGCAGCACTGCTGGCTGCTCTGTGTCCGCTCTGCAAAGAGTTCTGGTAATTTTCCTCTGAGAGAAAAAGGGCTGGTTGCCAGCCTTAGCCTGTGATCCCTCCGCTGTCCTGCCTGTGTCAGCTGATGAAATAAGGGCTTTTGATTTCATTTTCCATTATTTTCTCTGACACGGAGCCACTAAGAAAAGGAGGCTAGTAACTTTCAGGTTATCCCAGGCAGCTGAGAAATATTCACAGGAACAAAAATATTAGACTCACTAAATCCTAGGACTCAAATCACAGTAGTATACTAACGCTTATGAATACATTATGCCTTTGTAGATTTGCAGATATGTTTGTGTATGCACATTTTTCTCCCCCCCAAATTTGTAACAAATGAGAAAGAACAATACCCCCTTTGCACTATCTTTGTTTTTTAGGTTGAAAAGCAAAAACACCATGCAGCCCTTGGCCAAAAAGAGTTTCTCTTCTGTACATTTTTGGAGCAGAGTTTTGTGGGAATCTAGGTTTTCCATCTTTTTAAAAAATTATTCCTATATTCTAGCTACTTGTGGGGACCCTTCCTCTTGGAAAATGTAGAGAGTCTAGCACTGAACATTTTAGTTGAGGCACTATACCTCAAGCTCCTAGTGTACTTTGTTGCCTTCTAGTATATTTCACCACAGAAAGTGTGTGCATGTATGGGTGTATTTAACAACGCAATCTAGTCTTATATGCCGGAAGCATTATTTTTCTTATCAAAACTTTAAATCCTTCTCTCCTTGCTAAATAATAAATTTAACATTATTTAAAGAGATTGGACTCTCGTGCCTATTTCCCTTATAAGAGCCTCTAAGGAGCTGAGAATGGCTCTGCATGAAACTTCTGGAACAAGCGGGGTCAACCTTGAGCAGATTATTTCTGATTCTCAGCTCTCTCCTTCGATGGAAGGGGCATGGGGCTCAGTAAATGCTGCCAAGGATCTTTAAGTTGTGGGCACATCTACATGTATAAACAGTTTAAATAAATGCATCAGTGTGTTTCATTCGTTTAAGTTAGTATAATATACACTTATTAAATTACACACTTGGATTCATTCTCTCCACAACTGTTTTGGAATGAAACCAGCCATTTAAGGGAAAAGATCAATTTGGTTGGTTGCTGCTATCGTGTAAGATAGAACAACGCACGTTAACATGCTTTTCCCTCTTTGGCCGTGGGCACAGCTGGTATTATATAGTCCAAACTGATTCAACGGGTCAATTATTGTGACACTGCATTTCTAAACTGTTCCAAAAGCAAAGGTTGAACGTTGTTTTTAAGAGTTATCAAGCGATCATTCTGTTGGTATCTGGAAGGGAAAACCCCCCTGAGAAAACCCTGCTCACAGGGGTCATTTCACTTGATTCACATATTCACCGGAGGAATATCGGATCCCTCTCTAATAATCACTAAGGTGCCATGTGGGATCATTTAGCTAAGTGATATGCAGATGTTGTCATCCCTCACAGGTAACTATGGCAACGGATGCTCTGCTGACAAGCTCTGTGCCTACCATTATTAGAGATTCGACAGTCTTCTCAACTACAATTAACTGGTATTTTTCCCCCCATGGATTTGTAAGGCAATTGACGTCAGCATTTCCAGAGTGCAAATAAAGATATTTCGGATGCGGAAAAAAAACAGACTTCATTTTAAAATCATGGCATTTACTCAGAAAGGCAGCTCAGAGAGGGAAATGCAAATGGGGAAGCATCAGTCCGGTCTGCCTTTCTCTTTTCAGAGAGAAGGAGCTTGTCAATGTTTCTGTGTGTGAAATTTGAGCGAATGGTTTTAGACATCTCCATGTGTTAAACAGCTAAGTTTTTTCTTGCAATATTTAGAGACAAAGCATCACAGAGAAAATTCTAAATAGCAATACACTATTTTGGCCAGCCCAAAAGATAGCTTTTTCTCAGCCTTTCCTTTTTTTCTTTTTTTTTTTTCCTGCTTTATAACAAAGTGAATCAGTTATACATATACATATGTTCCCATATCTCTTCCCTCTTGCATCTCCGTCCCTCCCACCCTCCCTATCCCACCCCTCCAGGCGGTCACAATGCACTGAGCTGATCTGCCTGTGCTATGCAGCTGCTTCCCACTAGCTATCTACCTTACGTTTGGTAGTGTATATATGTCCATGCCTCCCTCTCGCTTTGTCACAGCTTACCCTTCCCCCTCCCCATATCCTCAAGTCCATTCTCTAGTAGGTCTGTGTCTTTATTCCTGTCTTACCCCTAGGTTCTTCATGACATTTTTTTTCTTAAATTCCATATATAGGTGTTAGCATACAGTATTTGTCTTTCTCTTTCTGACTTACTTCAATCTGTATGACAGACTCTAGGTCTATCCACCTCATTACAAATAGCTCAATTTCGTTTCTTTTTATGGCTGGGTAATATTCCATTGTATATATGTGCCACATCTTCTTTATCCATTCATCTGATAATGGAAACTTAGGTTGTTTCCATCTCTGGGCTATTGTAAATAGAGCTGTAATGAACATTTTGGTACATGACTCTTTTTGAATTATGGTTTTCTCAGGGTATATGCCCAGTAGTGGGATTGCTGGGTCATATGGTAGTTGTATTTGTAGTTTTTTAAGGAACCTCCATACTGTTCTCCACAGTGACTGTATCAATTTACATTCCCACCAACAGTGCAAGAGTGTTCCCTTTTCTCCACACCCTCTCCAGCATTTATTGTTTCTAAATTTTTTGATGATGGCCATTCTGACTGGTGTGAGATGATATCTCATTGTAGTTTTGATTTACATTTCTCTAATGATTAATGAAGTTGAGTATTCTTTCATGTGTTTGTTGGCAGTCTGTATATCTTCTTTGGAGAAATGTCTATTTAGGTCTTCTGCCCATCTTTGGATTGGGTTGTTTGTTTTTTGTTATTGAGCTGCATGAGCTCCTCATAAACTTTGGAGATTAATCCTTTGTCAGTTGTTTCATTTGCAAATATTTTCTCCCATTCTGAGGATTGTCTTTTGGTCTTGTTTATGGTTTCCTTTGCTGTGCAAAAGCTTTGAAGTTTCATTAGGTCCCATTTGTTTATTTTTGTTTTTATTTCCATTTCTCTAGGAAGTGGGTCAAAAAGGATCTTGCTGTGATTTATGTCATAGAGTGTTCTGCCTATGTTTTCCTCTAAGAGTTTGATAGTTTCTGGCATTACATTTAGGTCTTTAATCCATTTTGAGCTTATTATTGTGTATGGTGTTAGGGAGTGATCTAATCTCATACTTTTATATGGACCTGTCCAGATTTCCCAGCACCACTTATTGAAGAGGCTGTCCTTTCTGCACTGTACATTGCTGCCTCCTTTATCAAAGATAAGGTGGCCATATGTGCGTGGGTTTATCTCTGGGCTTTCTATCCTGTTCCATTGATCTATCTTTCTGCTTTTGTGCCAGTACCATACTGTCTTGATTACTGTAGCTTTGTAGTATAGTCTGAAGTCAGGGAACCTGATTCCTCCAGCTCCGTTTTTCGTTCTCAAGATTGCTTTGGCTATTCGGGGTCTTTTGTGTTTCCATACAAATTGTGAAATTTTTTGTTCTAGTTCTGTGAAAAATACCAGTGGTAGTTTGATAGGGATTGCATTGAATCTGTAGATTGCTTTGGGTAGTAGAGTCATTTTCACAATGTTGATTCTTCCAATCCAAGAACATGGTATATCTCTCCATCTATTTGTATCATCTTTAATTTCTTTCATCAGTGTCTTATAATTTTCTGCATACAGGTCTTTTGTCTCCTTAGGTAGGTTTATTTCTAGATATTTTATTCTTTTTGTTGCAATGGTAAATGGGAGTGTTTTCTTGATTTCACTTTCAGACTTTTCATCATTAGTGTATAGGAATGCCAGAGATTTCTGTGCATTAATTTTGTATCCTGCTACTTTACCAAATTCATTGATTACCTCTAGTAGTTTTCTGGTAGCATCTTTAGGATTCTCTATGTATAGTATCATGTCATCTGCAAACAGTGACAGCTTTACTTCTTGTTTTCTGATTTGGATTCCTTTTCTTCTCTAATTGCTGTGGCTAAAACTTCCAAAACTATGTTGAATAAGAGTGGTGAGAGTGGGCAACCTTTTCTTGTTCCTAATCGTAGTGGAATTGCTTTCAGTTTTTCAGCATTGAGGACGATGTTGGCTGTGAGTTTGTCATATATGGCCTTTATTATGTTGAGGAAAGTTCTCTCTATGCCTACTTTCTGCAGGGTTTTTTTTTTTATCATAAATGGGTGTTGAATTTTGTCGAAAGATTTCTCTGCATCTATTGAGATGATCATATGGTTTATCACACTGATTGTTTTGCATATATTGCAGAATCCTTGCATTCCTGGAATAAACCCCACTTGATGATGGTGCATGATTCTTTTAATGTGCTATTGGATTCTGTTTGCTAGTATTTTGTTGAGGATTTTTGCATTTATGTTCATCAGTGATATTGGCCTGTAGTTTTCTTTCTTTGTGACATCCTTGTCTGGTTTTGGTGTCAAGGTGATGGTGGCCTCGTAGAATGAGTTTGGGAGTGTTCCTCCCTCTGCTCGATTTTGGAAGAGTTTGAGAAGGATAGGTGTTAGCTCTTATGTAAATGTTTTATAGAATTCGTCTGTGAAGCCATCTGGTCCTTGGCTTTTGTTTGTTGGAAGATTTTTAATCACAGTTTCAATTTCAGTGCTTGTGATTGGTCTGTTCATATTTTCTATTTCTTCCTAATTCAGTCTTGGCAGGTTGTGCATTTCTAAGAATTTGTCCATTTCTTCCAGGTTGTCCATTTTATTGGCATAGAGTTGCTTGTAGTAATCTCTCATGATCTTTTGTATTTCTTCAGTGTCAGTTGTTACTTCTCTTTTTTCATTTCTAATTCTATTGATTTGAGTCTTCTCCCTTTTTTTCTTGATGAGTCTGGCTAATGGTTTATCAATTTTGTTTATCTTCTCAAAGAACCAGCTTTTAGTTTTATTGATCTTTGCTATCGTTTCCTTCATTTCTTTTTCATATATTTCTGATCTGATTTTTATGATTTCTTTCCTTCTGCTATCTTTGGGGGTTTTTTGTTCTTCTTTCTCTGATTGCTTTAAGTGCAAGGTTAGGTTGTTTATTCGAGATGTTTCCTGTTTCTTAAGGTAGGATTGTATTGCTATAAACTTCCCTCTTAGAACTCCTTTTGCTGCATCCGATAGATTTTGGGTCATCGTTGTCTCCATTGTCATTTGTTTCTAGGTGTTTTTTAATTTCCTAATTGATTTCTTCAGTGATCACTTCGTTATTAAGTAGTGTATTGTTTAACCTCCATGTGTTCGTATTTTTTACAGATCTTTTCCTGTAATTGATACCTAATTTCATAGCGTTGTGGTCAGAAAAGATACTTGAAACAATTTCAATTTTCTTAAATTTACCAAGGCTTGACTTGTGACCCAGGATATGATCTATCCTGGAGAATGTTCCATGAGCACTTGAGAAAAATGTGTATTCTGTTGTTTTTGGAAGGAATGTCCTATAAATATCAATTAAGTCCATCTTGTTTAATGTATCATTTAAAGCTTGTGTTTCCTTATTTATTTTCATTTTGGATGATCTGTCCATTGGTGAAAGTGGGGTGTTAATGTCCCCTGCTATGAATGTGTTACTGTCGATTTCCCCTTTTATGGCTGTTAGTATTTGCCTTATATATTGAGGTGCTCCTATGTTGGGTGCATAAGTATTTACAATTGTTATATCTTCTTCTTGGATCGAGCCCTTGATCATTATGTAGTGTCCTTCTTTGTCTCTTCTAGTAGTCTTTATTTTAAAGTCTATTTTGTCTGATATGAGAATTGCTATTCCAGCTTTCTTTTGGTTTCCATTTGCATGAAATATCTTTTTCCATCCCCTCACTTTCAGTCTGTATGTGTCTCTAGGTCTGAAGTGGGTCTCTTGTAGACAGCAAATATATGGGTCTTGTTTTTGTATCCATTCAGCCAATCTGTGTCTTTTGGTGGCAGCATTTAGTCCATTTACATTTAAGGTAATTATCAATATGTATGTTCCTATTCCCATTTTCTTAATTGTTTTGGGTTCATTATTGTAGGTCTTTTCCTTCTCTTGTGTTTCTTGCCTAGAGAAGTTCCTTAGCAGTTGTTGTAAAGCTGGTTTGGTGGTGCTGAACTCTCTCAGCTTTTGCTTGTTTGTAAAGATTTTAATTTCTCCATCAAATCTGAATGAGATCCTTGCTGGGTAGAGTAATCTTGGTTGCAGGTTTTTCTCCTTCATCACTTTAAATATGTCCTGCCAGTCCCTTCTGGCTTGCAGAGTTTCTGCTGAAAGATCAGCTGTTAACCGTATGGGGATTCCCTTGTGTGTTATTTGTTGTTTATCCCTTGCTGCTTTTAATATGTTTTCTTTGTATTTAATTTTTGACAGTTTGATTAACATGTGTCTTGGCGTATTTCTCCTTGGAGTTTTCCTGTATGGGACTCTCTGTGCTTCCTGGACTTGATTAACTATTTCCTTTCCCATATTAGGGAAGTTTTCAACTATAATCTCTTCAAATACCTCCTCAGTCCCTTTCATTTTCTCTTCTTTTCTGGAACCTCTATAATTCGAATGTTGGTGCATTTAATGTTGTCCCAGAGGTCTCTGAGACTGTCCTCACTTCTTTTCATTCTTTTTTCTTTATTCTGCTCTGCAGTAGTTATTTCCAGTATTTTATCTTCCAGGTCACTTATACGTTCTTCTGCCTCAGTTATTCTGTTATTGATCCCATCTACAGTATTTTTAATTTCATTTATTGTGTTGTTCATCGTTGTTTGTTTCATCTTCAGTTCTTCTAGGTCCTTGTTAAATGTTTCTTGCATTTTGTCCATTCTATTTCCAAGATTTTGGATCATCTTTGCTGTCATTATTCTGAATTCTTTTTCAGGTAGACTGCCTATTTCCTCTTCATTTGTTAGGTCTGGTGGGTTTTTATCTTGCTCCTTCATCTGCTGTGTGTTTTTCTGTCTTCTCATTTTGCTTATCTTACTGTGTTTGGGGTCTCCTTTTCACAGGCTGCAGGCTCATAGTTCCCGTTGTTTTTGGTGTCTGTCCCCAGTGGCTAAGGTTGGTTCAGTGAGTTGTGTAGGCTTTCTTGTGGAGGGGACTAGTGCCTGTGTTCTGGTGGATGAGCCTGGATCTTGTCTTTTTGGTGGGCAGGTCCACGTCTGGTGGTGTGTTTTGGGGTGTCTGTGGACTTATTATGATTCTAGGCAGCCTCTCTGCTAATGGGTGGGGCTGTGTTCCTGTCTTGCTAGTTGTTTGGCATAGGATGTCCAGCACTGTAGCTTGCTGGTCGTTGAGTGAAGCTGGGTACTGGTGTTGACGTGGAGATCTCTGGGAGATTTTTGCCACTTGATATTATGTGGAGCTGGGAGGTCTCTTGTGGACCAGTGTCCTGAAGTTGGCTCTCCCACCTCAGAGGCACAGCACTGACTCCTGGCTGCAGCACCAAGAGCCTTTCATCCACACGGCTCAGAATAAAAGGGAGAAAAAGTAGAAAGAAAGAATTAGTAGAAGTAGAAAGAAAGAAAGAAAGGAGGGAGGGAGGGAGGAAGTAGGGAAGGAAGGAGGGAAGGAAGGAAAAAATGAAAGAAAGGAAGAAGATAAAGTAAAATAAAATAAGATAAAATATAGTAAAGTTATAAAAATAAAAAAGTAATTATTAAGAAAAAAAATAAAACAAAAGAACAAAAAAACAAAACAGACAGATAGAACCCTAGGACAAATGGTGGAAGCAAAGCTATACAGCATAAATCTTGCTCTCAAAGTCCACCTCATCAATTTGGGATGATTTGTTGTCTATTCATGTATTCCACAGACATCAAGTTGATTGTGGATCTTTAATCCGCTGCTTCTGAGGCTGCTGGGAGAGATCTCCCTTTCTCTTCTTTGTTCTCACAGCTCCCAGGGCCTCAGCTTTGGATTTGGCCCCGCCTCTGCGTATAGGTCGCCTGAGGGCGTCTGTTCTTCAGACAGGACGGGGTTAAAGGAGCCACTGATTTGGTGGCTCTGGCTCACTCAGGCTGGGGGGGGGGGGGGGGGGGGGGGGGCACGGAGTGCGGGGTGGGCCTGCAGTGGCAGAGGCCGGCGTGACGCTGCACCAGCCTGAGGCGCACCGTGTGTTCTCCCGGGGAAGTTGTCCCTGGATCTCGGGACCCTGGCAGTGGTGAGCTGGACAGGCTCCCCGGAAGGGGGGTGTGGACAGTGACCTGTGCTCGCACACAGGCTTCTTGGTGGCGGCAGGAGCAGCCTTAGCGTCTCATGCCCGTCTCTGGGGTCCGCGCTTTTAGCCGCAGCTCGCGCCCGTCTCTGGAGCTCCTTTAAGCAGCGCTCTTAATCCCCTCTCCTCGCGGACCAGGAAACAAAGAGGTAAGAAAAAGTCTCTTGCCTCTTCAACAGGTCCAGACTTTTCCCCAGACTCCCTCCCAGCTAGCCGTGGCGCACTAACCCCCTGCAGGCTGTGTTCACGCCGCCAACCCCAGTCCTCTCCTGGCGCTCCGACCGAAGCCCGAGCCTCAGCTCCCAGCCCCGCCCGCCCCGGTGGGTGAGCAGACAAGCCTCTCGGGCTGGTGAGTGCCGGTCGGCCCTGATCCTCTGTGCGGGAATCTCTCCGCTTTGCCCTCCGCACCCCTGTTGCTGTGCTCTCCTCCGCGGCGCCGAAGCTTTGCCCCTGTGCCACCCGCAGTCTCCGCCTGCGAAGGGGCTCCTAGTGTGTGAAATCCTTTCCTCCTTCACGGCTCCCTCCCACTGGTGCAGGTCCCGTCCCTATCCTTTTGTCTCTGTTTATTCTTTTTTCTTTTGCCCTACCCAGGTAAGTGGGGGGTTTCTTGCCTTTTAGGAGGTCTGAGGTCTTCTGCCAGCGTTCAGTAGGTGTTCTGTAGGAGTTGTTCCATGTGTAGACGTATTTCTGGTGTATCTGTGGGGAGGAAGGTGATCTCCTCGTCTTACTCTTCCGCCATCTTCCCGGAAGCTGGCTGGGAGACTTGATTTTAAATACTGTATCTGTGCCTTACTAGCTTTAAAGGCTTTTGTTAGAGGAAGTGAATGTTAACAACTCTTTATAAATTAAAGTTGCCCTCTCCCAGGAACTTCAACATTTCTCCGGAGGGATCGAATCCTTCTCAGCCTTTCTAATGAGTTGTTTGCAGTTTTATTTCTCCAGGGTTTGTGGTGAAAAGCAGTCTGATTATTTTGACTTCGAAACTTTACTTAATAATATTTTAATGTGTCAGAAATCCTTAGGCAAGGGACTAAGGCTTCAAAAGAACTCTGCATTATGGGTATATTTAATTCCATGGTAGGGTTAGGACAAAAGCAGACCTTGGTGTTTGCTGTGAAAAGTTGAAAGGCCCCAGAAAGAAACTTCAGCAGATTCCAGGTTAATAAGCATTTATTAAATACCCGTATGTGCCTTGAAAATCCTAGGTACTTTCACATTTATCTCCTCACTTAGTATCCTTATTAAGGTAAAAAGAACTCTTACAATTAGCCTTGAATATATATATATATATTTGTGTGTGTGTGTGTGTGTGTGTGTATATATATACACCCAAGGAGATAATTAACAAGGGTAAAAAAAGGAAATAACTCCACCTCATTGGATCTGAATAAAATTTGATGCAGAAGAAAAAAATAGAAGCAGAGTCCAGCAATGTTTGGATGATCCTATCGGTCAACTCTGGAGGCCGTTACACCTAGTGCTTTATTTTTCTCTACTAATGTGGCAGTCTGTTTCACCACCTCTTCAAGGTGGGAGTTTTTCCAATGATGTTTACTTGCTGGAGCTTGGACTTGACTCAGCTGAGTTCTTGCTCCAGAAAATTCATACGAGGACAGTGACTGATTAAAGTCTTGAAGCCTCAGGCTGTGCTTATCAAGTACCATCTGATTTCCCTGGAGTTTAGACCTGGGGTCGGAAGGAATCAGGTATTGGGCCTTATCATACCCAGACTGAAAGACACTCAGAAATATCATTCTTCTCCTACAGTAGAAATTTCCAGAAAGTTACTTCTAGGCCAGAAGCCAAAGAATGTAAGGTTCAGAGCTGGAAGACTTGTATTTGAAACCCTGGCCCTACTCCTTGCTCTCTTTGTGTCCTGGGATGGATTATATTACCTCTTTCTAATTTTCTTATCTCATATTGAAAAATGTTATAATGAGGTTGATTTAAATGTAAAATGAGATAGAGTAGGTGTGAGATTTCTGTAAATTCTAAAACGCTTTTGCAAAACTTATTAACTCACTATTGGAAAAATTGGGAAATACAATCTTGGGGTTGGAAAAGGAAAGGGAAGCCAAATGGTTGGTATTGGAGTAGATTTTTTTGCAATGCGTTCTTGGGCAAGGATACGTACAAGGGAGACAAAGCATACTGAGCCTTATCCCACAGTCTGTCAGTTGGGAGTTGGGGGGAGGAGTTTGAGAAGGAGGAGTCATATAGTCAGGAGTGCTTTGATACATTTTGATGCATAACAGCATCATGGGTAGAGTGATGCCACTCTCTTAGGTTGGGTGAAGGGAATGATCTTGATGCTACCATTTTTTAAGCACTTACTATGTGATAGGCACATCACAAAATGTGCAAAATGCTTTACAAACATTCCTTTATATGTAACAAGAAATTTATGCAGATGAACTCTTACTATACCCTAGTCTGCATATCAGGAGATTAGAATATAAAGAACTAGCTTGCCCCGCGTTCACCTGGAGAAAGTGGCAGAGCTAGCCCTTAAGCTCATGGAGGGACCCCAGCCCACCAGTTAACTAAACATACTCCGAATTGAGGTGAATGGAGTAAAATGATAACTTGATTTATATAAGATAAATAATGTATTTATTAATTTATTGAATAATAATTTCTGCAAGTTTCTGTGCTAGGACCTGGGTCTATAAAAGTAAGCCTCTTGACCACCTGCAGCTTCTAGTCTGCTGGAGAAGTGTGATACATATGGAATAAATACTTAAATATTAATCAATTAATTTATTGATTAAATGCAAATATAATAAGTGCTGTACAAGAGAGTATTGGGAGCTCTGAGAGCATGTAGAGAGGGCGGTAACGTAGCCAAAGGGATAATGAGGAAGTGACACTGAAGAGAATTCTTGGACGGAGTACCCAGGTGAGCGACATGTATGTAATTTCCTCCCATCTTCCCATGCCCACATTGTATAAACAGTTCTTCAAAACTCAGCTCAAACGCTGCTTCCTCAGTGCTCTCCCAGCTGAACATGGCCCTCTTTCTCTGGAGTCCAATAATTGTTTTATTAATAGTGAACATTAATTATGTACCTACTATGTGCCAAATGTTCTACATGTTTTCGATGGATAACTCATTTGACCCTCACAACAACCCGTTAGGTATCTACTATTATTGTCACCATTTTGCAGATGAGAAAACTGAGGGAGCTAAAATAACTCTTCCTGTCACAAGAACAAGATCTCAATCCAGACAGTGCTGTACAGCCCAAGAGAGGGTGGTTATAACACTTGGCTATGCAGGCTCTAGCTATGCCTCTCTTGTGGCACTTAGGCTTTCCGACCAGTGTTAAACTAATTTTTGGAGGTATTATCTTCCTTATTGGACAGTAAGCGCTTTTTTTAATAGATAATTTACATGCAATTTAAACACGCCTCCTCTATAAAACATTTCCATCACTGCTGAAAGTTTCTCTGGATCCCTTTCCAGTCAATAACCCTCTTCTCCATTTCACCCCAGGGATGATTTATATTATCACAGTTTGTTTTTCTCTGATGTAGAACTTCATACAAATGGAATCGTACAGTATTTACTCTTTTTCGTCTGGATTCTTTCACTTAGCACAATGTTTTTGAGATTCATCCACTTTGTTCTTTTTTATGGTTGGTAGTACTCCACACATAAGCTCCTTAGGACCTGCCCATTTTTGTATCCACTCCTGTACTTAGAACCAAAGTGATATTAAAAATATTTATCAACAGGGATGACAGGGTACTTATCAGAACAGACACTGGCCTAAGGGCTGGAGCAGAGTCGTGTGCCAGAGATTAACTCCTAGTCACTGGACTGTGGGAATGTAGGGGTCCTGGAGAGGTGCCATAGGAATGGGGTTGGCTGGGGTGGTGATGGGGCACTTGAAGGCCTGGGACAGGGGCTATTCACCAGCCGGCATGGGAGTTTCCACTATTTCGGCAACTGATCCAAGTGTACCAGTGTATGCTGCTGCATATCAGCTCTGCCTAGTAAAGTGTCCTATATAGTAAAGACATTCGATAATATTAGTTTATTGAACGGATTAATAACTACAAATTAAATGTAAACCGAGGATCTCTGCTTTTATCACTTAGAATTGATCTGTCTTGAAAATATCTCTAATTACTTTGGTTTTATTTGTTGTATCATAGAGTTATGAAAAAAATTTCAGAGCCTGTATCTAGGTTGTATCATTTGGCCCAAACTTGATCCCTATCATGGTATCAAAGACTGATGAGCAACCAATACATGCTGTTAAGTCTTAAATCGAGTTTTCAGATACGAACAGTTATACCTGGAATATCACGGGGAGGAGAAGCAAGACTGTCAGTTGCAGAACGGGTACCCAGTAGAGTACCGGGCACATAGTGAAGGCCCAGAGATATTTGTCAAGTGAATGATTATGTGAATGACTACTTGTATGTGTGAAGAAGAGGAAGAGGTCAATAAGGGTTGGAGTATCCAGAGGAGGCTTCTTAAAGAAGGTGGGTTGAAGGTAGACCATGAGGGTGGGAGGTTTTAGATGAGAGAGTTAGAATAGTGGAGAGCACGAATAAAGAAATGGCACGGGTCCTGTAGAGGACACCTGTTTTTGCCTTCACAGCACCCCTTCTTCTTCCTTTGGGGGACTCACCTACATTTTCTCTGTTGCTTTCAGGCTTGGAGGGATGGCCAGTCAAGGACTTCTCTCTTCCCTGGACAGAAGTGGATGGGTGATCCAAGCTACACTGGTAAGATGTTCTTTTCTTAGCATGTGGATAAGAATTCCAGAGAATTTGGTTAAACTCATGTATCCTGATGGCAGTGCCCTGAATGGAGTGTTCCTTGGTTGCTGCTACCTGGCTCTCCAGAGCTTTCCTGATTTCCTGGATTTTCTGAAATTTTGACCACTCTGCTATTCCTGCATTTCTGTAGCCTTTCAGTATTTTTTTTTTTTTTTTTACTTAATGTAGCAGGAGTCAACTTCTGTTCCTTGTAACCAACAAACCTTGATGGATTTAGGCATTTTCCAGCTTCCCAGCCCCTAGCAGTTTTTTTTAAGATGTCCTGGCTGGTCAGTAGCTGATTTCAGAATTCTTTGGAATGTTTACTTTAGAGAATGGAATCCCCTACACTTTCCTTATGAGCAGACCATGCGGTTTCACTACTTGAGTCATAAACTGAGATGCCTAGAAATGGAATGTTCCTCTTTATAACTCAGTATCACGTTTTGCTATGCATGACCCCCAAGAGGTTCCACTCAGAAGGGTGTTGTGAAGATTTGAAGATAATACCAATCATATTGTAGACTCCTAAGAACAAAGATATGGTCTGATTTTTAAAAAATGAAGATTCTTAATTTTATAGCTGTAGCCAGTGGCTGTCTTGTGGGTTTTTTCCCCCCACTTACTTCATCTGCTATTTTTCTTGCAATGAAAGTAAATTTTTCTCTTTCCCTTCCCACCTCCTTTTATTGGGATAAACTGTTGTGGTGGTGGTGCCTTCTGTCTTTCTTTCTTAGCCTCCACTAACATTTTCATTAGCTTCATCACTTGCTACTTACTTGGAACACTCCAAGATTTGCTTCTGACTACTGCTAATTGAACTATACTCCTCATTTTTTCTCATGAATCCTGGGGAGAGTAGCATTTTCTCCCCGAGGGAAAATGAAAACATGACAGAAGACAGAGGTAGCTATTATGTAAACAAGAGAGGAATCCCAGAACAGATTTCAGTGGCCTTTGTGCAAAGGGAAAGCGGAAGTGAAGAGCCATTCAAGTCCAGGCCCGGCCACGTGGATTAGCCTTTTTCAACGATACGATAGCACAGCATGAGAAAAAAGGAGGGCCTGACTCAAGAGGAAGTGCTCCATGTGGGATGGCTGAGCGAGTAGTTGCTCTTACAATCCTCAGTGGACTCAGGATGAATGGGGAAAAGAAGGCCCTAAAGAATCTAAATATGGTACAAAATCAAAAGAATCCAAGAATGAATATGATTGTCAACAGTTTTATTCTTTGTCATGGGTTGATAATAAGTGCATTTAGCAGAGAGAAAATAAGCATTAGCTTGGGGAAAAAAATCTGCCCTTCTGATTTCAAGGCAAGCACCATATCCTTGGCTGCTTTGAAAATTACCTATCAAGTCTCACTCCTCTCTGCTCTTCCCATCATGGATCTTAGCCAAGCTCTCATTATTCCTGGTGTAATTTTCGAATGGTCTTTCTTCTCTGGTTTCTTCCCTCTTCAAGCTCTTCTTTCTGCTCCCAGAATAAACAAGACCTGGCCATGTCAACCACCTGCTTAAAGACTTGAGGATGCTCCGTAGTCCACAGATGGAGTTGGACTCTTTACCATGGCAAATAAGACCCTACCCATGTGGGCCTCCACATGCCTTCCCAGCCTGTCTCCTGCTACCTGCTTCCACCCGTCACCCCACACACATACTAACCTGCTTGCCATTCCACAAACACATCAAGCTCTTTAAGGCCTCCGTGACTTTGCTCATGCTTCTTCCATTTTGGTTTTCTCCTCAAGGTTTGCCTCCTCCAGAGAAATCGCTTAAAGACCAATATTAAAGGTCAAAATCTCTGCCCAGCAGAATCTGTTGCCTTTTCCTCTGTGCACAATTTTCTTTCTATACATACCACACATATAGCACATACATTATATCAGTGCAGCCCAATAGAAATATAACATGAACCAGATACTTAATTAAAAATTTCCAGTAGCCACATTAAAACAGTAAAAAAAACCATGCAAAGTTAATTTTAATAATATGTTTTATTTAACTCAATATATCTAAAAATATCATTTTAATATGTAATCAATGTAAAAATTACCAATAAGATATAATAAATTCTTTGAAATCTGGTGTATGTTATATACTTACAGCATACCTCAGTTTAGCCTAAATACATTACAAGTGCTCAATAGCGACATTTGGCTAGGACTACCATGTGGGACAGTCACATTATTTTATAGGTCATTGTTTTCTTGTCTTTCTTCTGGTTCAGTGATGTGTTTCTCAAGAGCTAAGCCTTATTCACCTTTTGATGTCTGCTATATAGTCCTATGTGGGGAACATAGCAGCTGAGTGAATGTGTGCTGAATGGAAGAATAATTTTTAAGTCTTGGGAATCTATGAATGTTGGGCCCACAAATGAACCATTATATTTCCTTTTATGTCAAATTCCCTTGGTAGCCTCAGTGCAAGCTATCACATAATGTTCAACAGTTCCCGTAAATCCATTGCCAAATGGTCAATGCGGCGTGCATAATAAAAATGACCTGGATGGAAGATGAGTTACACTGTTCAAATTCCATTTTTCTGTTGTAAAATTATCATAATACTTTGAATACATTATGACTATAATGATTGCACTGTAATTGAACACTTTTCAGGTACTTTTCTCATGACATTGACCTAGATGAATCAGCCATGCACACATGATCTAATCAATCACGGACAGCATCCCTGAATGTTTTCAGAGAAGATGGAAGTGGAGGGAAAAAAGGGATTAGTTAAATCGCATGTTATTTGATTACTGTCATCTCTGAACTCCTGTAGCATTTATAACCCCTGCTGGGTAACGTGTACACAATGATCCTATGGGTTCAGGGTCACAAGGAAAACCTGTGAGACCTCTGAGAGCAATGGTTATGCACCATTGGCGAAGATCCTGTTCTTTAATCCTACACTGTTAACGACCTTCTCAGTACCACAGGGACAGAATCTGTGGTGGGGACTCTTGGGGTTTCAGGATGAGATGGCAGAATACAAAGTACTGTAACATACATTTAATGGTTTATAATCAATATCTCTTCTGGCCAGACTAAAGTCCTTGAGAATCATTCAGTGACTCAAAATACAAATAATTGTGACTAAAAAGATTATCCAAAACACATGGTTTTGCATTCCTTTGCTAAAAGAAAACCCCCATTTCTGTTCCCTAGATGATAATATTCAGATGAGACTCTTGTCATGTCTGTCACCATATTCACCATCACAGATCATTTTGACTTTTCCAGTGTTTTTACGTGCTTTAATCTGTCATAGCCATTCATTTATTCAAAAAGTGGGTCAAACTCTTATTGTCATCTCTTGCACTATGATTCACATTGGCCATGGAAACTATAAAAACTATTTGAGCTAATATAATATAAGGTGTCTGTTATCTTTCAACATATAGACGCAACCATATATAATTTCTCTCATGCTGTAAATAAATCAATAGCTGTAATTAAAGGAAAATCAGTTAAAAGGAGGTAACAATATTAAGACTTTGTGCCCTACTCACTTCTCTCTGTGGAAGAAATTCCTGAATGCTGGGAGAAGGAACAGACGGGGTCTTGGTGGACAATACCTCGTCAAGTGGAATAGTCTCGTCTCCAGCTGTGCAAAAATATAATTACTTTGGCATGTCTCAAAAGACCCAGCTCTTTTGTGTTCTGGAGAAGGGAAGAGCCAAACATGGAATAGTAATGTCAATATTCAGGCCATTTATCAATCAAATCTAATCATTAAAGCAATAATGTATTCAACATTTAAAAATTTTAAAGTTTCTGTTCAGCCCAATTGTTTGAAGCACATATGTTTTAGTATGTCTTTTTCCCCTCGACCTAGACACTGAAAATATGAGTGAAATTTGAGTCTTGTCCAAATATAAACTGAAATCTAAAGGTGATGGAAGATGAGGTGCTTTGGGGGGACCATCCTTCATGCTCCATCTGCTATGAGAACCCTCTCGAGGTTTGTTGGAGAAATACTACATGATCCATTGTGTGCCTGCCTTGTTTTCATCCTTTTCCCAGACATCCCATCCATCTGGTGTTGAGTGGAGGTGGAGAACGGCTCTGGAGTCAGACAAATCTGGGCTGGATTCACTCTGGGATTTTGGGCACGATATTACTCATTAAACAATGAAGCCTTTTCTTTATATTGTTCTTGATCTTTTTTCAATTATGTATATACATACCAAAAATTCAAATTACCATTCAAGCTTTGAAACATTTTTAGGAGATTAGATCAATGGCAAATTTAGTTTATTTTTTTTCCCAAGAGTGTAATAAGGGAAGAAATTCTACTCCCTTATTGCATGCCATCAACTTTAGACTATTTATTAGACCAACTGACAGATTTTCATCAGTGTGGCTAATTTGGAACAGCATAAAACTAAAACAAGTTTTTGTTTGGGATGCTCTTTGACTTGGGTGATTTCCAATATGTCAGACAGCCCTGCAGTTAAGTTCAAGTATTGAACTCAGTAACAGTTTGCCCCCAATTTTAGAAGAGCTAATCACAAAATCAAATCTTACGAAGCAAATAAAGTAGGGGATGGTGATGCTTCTCTGACAAGAGAAATATTCTGATTACGATTCATCCTTGGGTTCCTTTAAATCAAACATACTTGATGGAACCAGTTTTGCCCTATAGGGGGCATTTTTCGTGTCACAGTGATTGAGGTAGTGTTACTAGCATTTAGTAGGAAGAAGCTGGTGGTGCCTGACTGTGTCACAGTCCTGCACAAATGAATTGTCTCTTGGCCTTTACAATTGTCAAATGCCCAAAGGGACATTCACACAGGTGGAAAACCTGTTTTTATTGAGCTGAGCCTAGAATCCAACCCTATTTTACATATAAACATAATGTGGATTTGTTGGGAAGGCATAGTTTTAATAATATACAGTAAATTTCATGGGAATGCAATTACTTTGAAAACTGAGGGGAGATTATACTACTTTGTTCTGTTTAGAACTTTATGAAGAGTTAGTTTCTCTTATGGACTGATTGTGTTCCCCTCAAATTCATATGTTGAAGCCCTAACCCTCAGTACCTCAGAATGTGACTGTATTTAGAGACAGGGCCTGTAAAGAGATAATTAAGTTAAAATGGGGTCATTGGATGGGCCCTAGTCCAGTGTGACTGATGTCCTTATAAGAAGAAATTAGGACACAGTTACACAGAAGGATGACACAGGAAAGATGGCCATCTGTAAGCCAAGATGAGAAGCCTCAGAAGGAGCCAAACCCGCCGACTCCTTGATCTTGGACTTCCAGCCTCCAGAGCTATTAGAAAATACATTTCTCGGGCTTCCCTGGTGGCACAGTGGTTGAGAGTCCGCCTGCCGGCGTGGGGGACGCGCGTTCGTGCCCCGGTCCAGGAAGATCCCACATGCGCGGAGCGGCTGGGCCCGTGAGCCATGGCCGCTGAGCCTGCGCGTCCAGAGCCTGTGCTCCGCAGCGGGAGAGGCCACAACAGTGAGAGGCCCGTGTACCGCAAAAATAAAAAAAAATTAAAAAAATAAAATACATTTCTCTTGTTTAAGCCATCTGGATTATGGCCTTTTATTATAGTGGATCTAGCAGACTAACACCGTTGCTTTATTATTTTTAGAAAATCACACTAATGATGTTAACGCCGCTTTTTGCACTTGAGTCCCCAGCACAATGTATTCATGTCAGTCTGCATTTGTAGCTGTCACATTCACGGTGAGTCTGCATATAGTGCAAGCATTCTGATCGCCTTATGCCTGATACCATCAGGTCTTAATATTCACTTAATGACATTCCTATAATTATGTTACGAATTGCCTTTCTCTATTTTACTTTTAATGATAGCTAGGTTAATATAGTAATATTTTTGGACATTATGTGTATAGGCAAGTTGTATTACCTATGAATTTTAATTCAGAACATAATGAAGACATTTAAAAATATTTATCACGAAAGGCCGGCATTGGGTTTGCTGAGGTGGAGAATCATTAGGGTGATTTGAGGTTTGCTAAAGGTTTGCCAAGCGTCCCTAGAGGTAAGTTTTAGGTAGGTTTTTTATTTTGCACGCTGAACAAGAATACCGCTATTGTCTAAAGCAGTGGTTCTTAAACTTGGGTTTATGGTAAGAAATCCTTACCTGGGTTCCACTCTGAGAGATTCTACTTTGGTTGGAATGTGGCCTGGGCAGCTGGAGTTGCAAAAGCTCCCCAGGTGATTCCATAGCATAAGGGTTGGAAATCACTGTGGTGGGTTTAAATCATGTCTGCAAATTCTTTGACATGCCTTCCATCAACAAGTGGGTCTAATTCCCCTTGACTATGGGCCATTTTAGTGACCGATATCTTTTTTTTTGGATGTGCTGCGCTGCATACGGGATCTTAGTTCCCTGACTGGGGATGGAACCTGTGCCCCCCTGCAGTGGAAACAAGGAGTCCTAACCACTGGACCACCAGGGAAGTCCCTAGTGGCTGATTTCTAACCAGTAGAATGCAGTGGAGGCCCCCCTGCACAACTTTCAAGGCTACATCACAAAAGGCAATACAGCATCCACCTCGCTCTCTGTCTCTCTCTGGGTCTCTTTCTTGCTCCCTTTCCCCAGGCCTTCACAGCCCTGAGCAGCCACCCAAGAAGAACATCCTACGCTGAAGCCCCCGCACAGGGAGGGATCATGTGGAGAGACCACCTAGAGGTAGAGAGAGATGTCCGAGGATTACCAGCTATTCACCCCCAACTGTTTGGTCCTTCCGAGCCAAGGCACCAGTTGTGTGAGTGGATGAGGCTTCAAGATGGTCTCTGACGGCATCCTTGGAGGGACCTCAAGTGCAGCAGGACCACCTAGTGGAGCCCGGTCAACCCTGCAAGCATCACGTAATAAATAATATGAGATGGTTATTGTATTAAACTGCTGTTTGGGGTGGTTTGTCATGCAGCAACAGAAAACTGGAACATGCCTTGTTGGTATTTGCAAAGCCCTTCCTTTGATGGAATTAATTTAATTCAAGAGTTTTTTGTGCCCTCACTTTTCTCCAGATCACGTTAGGATGGCACGCATCCTCTCTACACTCTGGTGAGGACCACATGAGTTTGCTGGACTCCTGGCTTGTCTTGGGGTTCTGTGTATCAGGCCTTTTAACTTGTTAATGGGAGGAGAGGCAATTGTCAGTCCAATGCAGACAAGTTCTGACCAATCCTAGTGTAAAGGACAGCACTGTAGGATTGCATTTGTTAAACAGGAGGAGAGAAGCCTATATTTGCTTTGCTACCTGATTAGTCTGTATCTTACACTCTGCATTTCTTAAAGAAATTTGTTTCTTCCACAAATTTCTGGCACATTTGGTTGGATGCCAGCTAGTCCAAGTCTAGGCAGATAGAATCCATGTCTTCAGGTGATCTTGTTGCAAGCTGCCCAGCTCTGACACAAGCAAAGGACAGCAGACAAGCCATCATTGTCTCCAGTAGAGCCAGAGTGACAGAGAAGTACAGACCTAGTTCACAGGAGGTCCGGGTGAATCCTGGCAGAAGAAACCGGACAATGCACCAAATGTCTTAAGTGCTTTATGTGCCCTTTTCTCGAAGAGCCAACCTGGAAGACAGAATGAACAAATAATATCATAGTGGGTGCACTTTGTCCTTTTTGAAAGCACTTTGCTGTGCCAACTTCCATTGTTTCCTTTCCAAATGGTAGCCCTCTGCAATGGTCTGTTTCTCATCAAGAGTTAGTTAAAACCAAGGTGCGTGGGAGGTTGGGTGGTCGTGGGAGTTTGGGGGTTGTGGTTTCCTAGACAATGTTGAGTCCTTCGGATTGAATCCTTGGACGTCTAGGATTTAGGTTCACTTACATCATTTCCAGGGTGTTTGGGGCCTCCCATGAGCCCTCCCCAAATAGTGTTTTCTCACAGAAGCATGTCTTCTGGAGAACCCAAGTTAGAGAAGAACTTGGGTTACCCAGACTAAGAGACTGGCTGGCTATGAGGTTGTCCATCTTCTTCTTTTTTTTTTTTTTTTTGCCGTACGCGGGCCTCTCACTGCTGTGGCCTCTCCCATTGTGGAGCACAGGCTCCGGACGCGCAGGCTCAGCGGCCATGGCTCATGGGCCCAGCCGCTCCGCGGCATGTGGGATCTTCCTGGACCGGGGCACGAACCTGCGTCCCCTGCATCGGCGGGCAGACTCCCAACCACTGTGCCACCAGGGAAGCCCCTGGTTGTCCATCTTCTGAGCAGGCATTTTTAGAGGGTAGTGGAAGGGGAGGACCATCTTTGCAAGGGACTGAAATGGTTTTCTCTGGATTGAGTGTGAAGCAGGTTATCTGGAGAATCAAAACTTTATTTATAGATGCAGGAAACTAATGATTTGTGGAGGATGGAAGCTTCAGCGGAGGGTAAGAATATTTGTATGGGGCTTTTGGAGAGGAAAGGAGTAGGGCCTCAAGAATATTTGCCTGAGATCTACAGGCACTGAAATTTCTCAGAGTATCCAGGTAGGGCTCCAACCAATGCCCAGTGACAGGGAAGGGCGCCGAGACAAAATCATCTTGGAGGTAGAAAGAGACATGGCCAAGTCAGGCGGTAGAGGGGTCGCTGTGCGAGAGCAAGCAAGCTCTGGAACGCATCTGGTGAATTTCAGGACTTAGTCTGGGAGTTAAGGGGTAGAGTTCTGTATCGAATTTCCTGCTAATGCCTGTACGTGGGAGCTAGGACCTTATTCGCATCCCTCACAGAGAACCAGGATGCCAATACCTTTCCATTTTGATCAATGGAATATTTATAAATGTAATATTTCCTGCCATATCAATAAACAAAGGATGTTACAGTCGTCAGCGATTGCACCCCTCAACGTGGGCCGGTGAACCCTAAGGAAACTCAGGAAGGAAAGAATACCTGCCATCTAGCAGCCAGCCTTCAGACAGCAGCCACTCCCTGCGGTGAGCCCTGAGGGAACTCAGGATGTGAAAATACAGGATACTGGCTCCAGAGAGCTGAGGTGCATATCAAAGGAGTGATTTCAGTGAGCCCAGAGTCTTGCATCTTCCCATACACAGAAAAGCGCTAGATTCCTTAACTTGAGATATCTGGTTTTCTTTAATCAACAATAATCTTTTGACATCCTGACTACCTGCCCTTTTGTTGCAAAACTCCTATGTACCCTGGCTCCTCCCCTTGCCTCCTTGGAGCAGTTTCTCAGAGCTATCTGAAATGCTGTCTCCCCCGGGCTGCAGTCCTCCTTTTGCCCCAAATAAAACTTAACTCACAACTCTCACGTTGTGCATATTTTTTAAAGTCAACAGTTCGTATAGTACTTGCAATTTACAAATTGATTTTGAATCAGCGTTTCCACTTAAGTCTCACAAAGTTTTATTGATGCTGTGGAGAGGGTATCATGTATTGTTCCCATTTTACAGATCAGAAAGCTGATCAAAATCACCCAGGACGGAAGCAGTTGTCTACTATTAATGGCTGACACTTACTGAGCACTTACTATGTGCCAGGCGCTGCTGCAAGCGTTTTACTTGTATTGGGGTTATTATTTCCCCTGTTTTACAGGAGGGGAAATGAAAACACTGAGAGGTAAGTGTCACACAGGAGAACCCCTATTTGAAGCCCTGGCAGTGGAACAAGAAGTTCCACCCCTTAAATGAGAGGTGGTCCCTGCTGACTGCCCTGTAGAATCCTGCATCAGCATTTGTTATTTACATATGAATGTAACCCCTGTGTGATGTCCGGGTCGTGGTGCCCTAGTCTATTGAGGGAAAACTGAGGTGAGATGAAGTCAGTGTCCATTTACAGCTGACTGCGCCCATTTCTCAAATATTTATAACAAGAATTTGAATAAGGAAGGAATGCATCAGACTGAAAGCCTGGGAATAATTTCTCCTGTTTCCAGTTTCACGATGTGGGACGTGAATAGCCTGGTAATTTCACAGAACGAGAGGATCTTGATTACATTTAGTCTCAATCCCTTTTGCCAGACAGAACACGCTGGGATCAGCATGACAAAAGAGGTGATAATGGGCATTTTCAGAGTTTCTAGACCGAAGAGTGAGAGCTTTAGGAGGCGTGCCCTGGGATAAAATGACAGGATGGAAAGAGGGGACATTAGTTCTGGGGTTCAGCTGACTGACCTGCTGGGATGTCCGTGTGGTGTAAGGGTAAAATATAAGGCTCTGAAAACGCCAGGGTTGAAACGCTGGCACGTTAATTAACCCCATTTCATAAATCTGCAAGATGGGGATAATGGTATCATATCCTATAGGACTTGGGGAGGATTAAATGAATGCATGCATGCAAAAAATTTTTTTAAAAAAAATTCCTGCCCCAGGGGCCCAGGGTTGTTCCTGTCTGGTGTTCTGCTGCATTCCCTAGCACCACACCCAGCACACAGTCAGGGCTTGGCAATTAGCTGCCTAATGAAAAACTGTGGAGCAAGCGATAGTGAGAAATGGGCACAGTTAGGAAGGCACTTTGCAAACCCCCGATTGCTCTGCTGTGGCTTTAAATCCGAGCGTGCCTCTCTTGCCTGCTTCTGTCTTTTTAACCTGTGAGCTGGGCATAAATCTGACCCTGCCCGTGCAGGAAAAAAAGGAGGGGATCAAGGTCCACTAATTCGGGGTTTCTCAATCTTGGCACTGTTGACGTTTGGGCCTGAATAGTTCTCTGTTGCTGGGGTCTCTCCTGTGCCTTGTAGGATGTTTAGTAGCAGGGTCCCCGGACTCTATCCACTAGATGAGCGTGGGACAACTACCCCCAGGTTGTGAGGTCCAAAAATGTCTCCTGACGTTGCCAAATTCTCTGGGTACAAAATCGCCTCGACTGAGAATCACAGGTTTATGTAAGTTTATATAAATGTATTAGTTTACTAGGGCTGCCAAACAGAATACCACAAGCTGGGTGACATAAGAGGTGTTTATCGTCTCAGAGCTCTGGAGGCCAGAAGTGTGAGATCCAGGTCTGGGCAGGGCTGGTTCCTCTGGAGGCTGAGGGAGAATGTGTCCCAGGCCTCTCCCCTAGCTTCTGGTGGTTTGCTGGTTGGCCATCCTTGGTGTTCCTTGGTCTGTGACACATCACCTTGATCTCTGCTTTCATATTCACATGGTATTCTTTTACGTATATGTGTCTGTGTCCAAAATCCCCCTTTTTCAAAGGACACCAGTCATGCTGGATTAGAGGCCCAACCTACAAACCTCATCTTAACTAGTTATATTTGCAACAAACGTATTTCCAGGTAAGGTTACATTCTGAGATACTGGGGTCAAGACTTCAACATATGAATTTTTTGGGGGACACAGTTCAACCCATAGCATGTATAAGTTTGTATAAATATAGGGACCACAGACTTGGAAGCCCGCACAGCAGGAAGTGAAGGTGTAAGCAACACACAGTGTGGTGGGTGTGAGGGCTGTGTTGAAAGAGCGTCTGGGACAGGCAGTTGCTGTCAGGAGGAAATATGGCCTCCGTGAAGCAGACCTAAGTTTCCAAAAGAAGTTGCCCAATCCAGGTTTTAAGTGATTTCTCAAATTAAAAATGTTAACTCAACCATTTAAGAGAATTTTAAAACAGTCCCCAAATACACTTCTGAGCAGCGCCTGGCCTGTGGATGGCCAGTTTGCAGGCTTTTGTGCAGTAGGATTATATAATTTTGTGAAGGCTAGAATTCAGAAACAAATTAATTTTTACCACTGAGGGAGAATGGGGAGAATTGTAATCAGATCCCTAAGCTTTGGGTGACCATGTAATGTGGTGTTCAAGCTGGGACCCTTTTGGTAATGAAAGGGAATACTGTTAATAATTATCAATATATGTAAACTGGAATCATCCCACACAACTGGGGTGTATGGTCAAGTTACCTCAGTTGCATCTTAGTAGAGATAAACTTGTTTTTGACCAGGATGATCTCAACCATTGGAGGAGGACCATGTGGGGTGGGGTGAAGTGGTGGTGAAGCCCAGGAGGTGGTGACCTTGGGCAAGCCACCTTCTGGATTTCTGTTTCCCTCATCTGTTAAAAGAGGCACTGGGCTCAGGTGACCTCTCAGCTTCCTGCAACTTTGGTCCTGCAAATAAATGAAAACCAGGATCCCACGAATGCTATGACTCCTGACAAAGAGTGTTCTGCCGATGTTTGTTTCCATGAGTTTGACGGTTTCAGGTCTTACATTTGAACCCACAGTATCTTCGGGTGATTCTCTGTCTCACCACTTTCCACATGGTCTTATACCAGCTTCCATCTTAAATTGTGGCTCAAGTGTGGAGCCTTTCTCTCTAGCTGAGTTGTAAGCTGCCTCTTACAACTCCTTCAGGGCTTATAGTGATAATAACGGTGGTTGACATTTGTCTGGCAGCTTACTGTTTACGAGCGTGCCTTGTTGTTAGAAAAAAAAAAGTTAGGCGTGAGAAGAAAGGGGAGAGTAAAATGGACGGCAGAGAAGAGATCCATTCGGACAGCCTCAGGTTGATAAAGCTGAGTCCAGGCATCAGAACCTCAGGACTGTGCCTGCGGTGAGGAAGGTGATGTGTGACTGATGGAGGCAGGTCAGCTGCCCTGAAGGGCTCCACTCCGCTCCAGCAGGGAGTTGGTCCAGAGGCCTGAACTAACTGACTCAGGGTACTTGAAGAGGGGCCAGAGAACCTTCCCAGAAGGCATAGAAGCTCCTTCTAGGTTAGTGTTTTATTAGGATTTTGCCCACCACTACCCCCCAGAACATCACAGCCCTGTCATGGGACACATGGAAGCTTAAGTGGTTTGGTCCAACATACTACTTAGATGATTGAAGAGCTGGGTTGAACACAAGTCTACTTCCCACGAATGATTATGCTTTTTCCACTATTCCAGTGACATTTGCAGAAGATTCGTCTGAAATGGTTGGTAAAAATGCAGATTCATACTCCATCCATGAATATACGATTTTACTAAGCAGCCCTAGTCATTCCAGCAGGTGGTTCATGCACCACACTCGCCTTGAGAAGCCCCTTTCTACTCCAAGTGGCCTGGAAGACATGGCTATTTACGTCTCTGAAGTCTTCTTCAGTTTATAAAATGCCAGGACGTAAATTTTTCCCATTTGTAAAATGAGGCCGTTGGTGCAGAGTCTAGATGATCTTCAGGAGCCCTTTTATCTCCAAGAAGTGGTGTTTCTTTGCTTGCAGAACCAGTATGCAAGCTCTCGAGGGCTTGTATGAACCACAGTTACCAGAAGAAGGAAAGGGAGGGGCTGGGTAGCTGAGTGTGCAGACACCGCTGCCTGTCACCTCACGGGGAGAGCTCCCATGCCGAGGACACGCTGACCACCTTTGTGTGAGACTTCTGTACACCAGGACCCTGGGTGTTTTCAGCAGAGATGGCTGCATGAATTGACCTCAGAACCAGAAGACAAGCATCTGTAGAAATCTCCCAACTTAGGAAGAAAATTCGTGGACAGAGAGTGCGTGAACACACCTGGAGAAGAAGCAGTGTGAGAAGCAGCCCATTGTCTGGAAAGAGCATTGGGCTGGGAGTCTGGGGATGCTGTATAGTCCTGGCCCAGCCACTCACTTGCTGAGTGGATATAGGCATGTCACTTGGCCTCAGTTTCTTTCTTGGTAACAGAAAGGGATTGAATCAGATGTACCTTTGCAACCCAAAGGTGGAGGGTCTCTGGGACCCCCAGAGTATATATATAGCAGCTGGGAATTTGCCTATTTCATTTATTTGGGTTCTGTGTAAACTCTCCCTAGAAATATGGGCTCCAGTGCTAAAAAAAACATTCGAAAAGTACTGGTCTTTGCTTCAAGGCTGGCTGAAGCTTCAAGTCTCTGAGGCCAAACTTTTGGGGAACCCCTGGAACAAACTTTGGGGGGTTCAAGGGAATTCAGATGCCAATAAGCCCATCATAAGCATTTAAGTCATTCATCTGATTTCTCTTCAACGAAGAACCCCAAGTTCAGGTGAGCAGTAAATACTGGAGCTAGTTAGGGCCAATATTTAATGTAAATAAACACAGCTGAGCAAACAGAGGGCTTTAAGCTAGGGCTGTATTTACGTAGCCATTTCCTCAGCGGGTTATGTTCCAAATGAATTCAATGGCTTTTTGACTTGTTTTCCTTCTGATCTTAATAGTGATCTGTCTGATGAAGTTGAAGGAACCAACTGAAAAGTCCAGACACGAAAAACTTGGAACCTTTTAAGAAAGAGCATTTTTAGCTAAGCCTTTCATTATTTCCTGGGGTAAAACAGAGGGCTTAAGGGACTTCTAGACATTGAAGAGCAGAATGATTTGCGTATCTTAATCTCCTCTGCCTTCTTTCCTCCTCTTAAGGAAAGGTAAAAATCGTTCTGGGGCTATTGTACTGACACACTCCGGGTGCTGTGTCTTGAACGACTAAGCAGAATCATCCAAAGTGGTTCTCGAGGGCGTTTCCTGGGGCTGATCTGAGTTGCATCTTTTGCTGTTTCTTAGGTGAGGGCTCTGATGGTACAGGCTTGGGAACTGCAATCTCATCATTTAATCAAGAAGCAGAACATGTAGACAGGGCCCCCGTGTAATTTACTGGCTTGGGATAGATCAACGTTCTTACGTTTCTGAGATGTTTCTCATTTGATCCACGTGTTAATAATAAGGCAAGTTGCTGTAAAGCTAAACCTTCAACCTTCAGTGGCTTCCCGCAGTAGAAGTTACTGCTCACTCACAGAGTCCACAGTGGGTTTAGGCATCCTGCTTTCCATGGAGTGATTCAGGGGTAAGGCACACTGCACTCTTACCCATAGTAGCTGAGATGTGATATTCATCACTGTCGTTCATGCTCCATTGCTGAGAACTGACCCTACCAGGTGTAGAAGTGCCGGAGATATCATCCTGAGTTGGCATTCATTTCCCAAGAAAAGCTCTGTACAGTGGAAGGAAAGCACAAGTTATCTTTGCCGCAATCAACAACGACAAAGGGTGTTGCATAATCATCAAACTAAGCGTGCAATTTTGGCTCCTTACGTCATAAACACTCAAGTTGATGGCATTAGTGACCTTAGTCAAAGCAAGAGGGGAAAGTGCCTAAGGAAATGACACGGTTTAAGCCTTGTAGAAATGTCCCATCTATCTAACCTAGTATTACTGAGGGCAAATACGTTGGTGAGCCCTGCAGGAGGATGCGCACGAGCAAAGTCAGCTTCTTCCATGTAGGTCTGCAAAATGACTCTCTATCTGTGCCTCAGAGATTTTCTGCAGAATGAAATTGTTCGATTAGATTATCTCTAATACCTGTAGTCTGGCAATATGAGTTTCATTTCTTCTGTTATTGAAATCATTGAAATGAACATATCTGTCTTTGGTGTGATTAAGGATTGTTCTTCAGGAAAGATGTAGACAAAAGTGTTCTAAAAATTAGTCAGAGGAAATGGGGAGCTAAATGTATGGTTTTCTTAATGACTCTTGGCCGTGTTTCCAAATATTTATATGTAAAATGTGGATCATTTAACCACAACTTTAATACTAAGAGAAAACACAAAGCAGATGGTTAAATGGCATGTGTTTTAAGGTTTTAATCCCAAACAACCTACACAGACAATTTTCAAATAAGAATAAGCCTGTTAAGCCACTACAGATATGAATTTTGAGAATTATGTTTTGAACTTCAGTCTCAGATCAAATTTTTCTAAGAATGTATTTTTTCTCCAGCTATTTTGTGTCACTGTTGGTTTTTAAAAAGACAAATAGTTGTGAAGGTACCAGGATGGTGAGGTTTCCTACTGAATCACTGCCCATACAGGGTTTGATCCTGAGCCTTTGGGGCAATGCAGCTAATCATTCGTTTTGGTCCAGGAAAGTAGATTTTCCTCCAAAAAGGCCTCCCCAGCTCGCTTCATCCCTGTTCACAGGACTTTCGGTTTTGTAAATGCAGAAAAGCGTCTATATTTTGGTGCAGAAGTGTCAACTGATGTAAGTTAAAACAGGAGAGAAGATTTGTGATGCACAACTGTTGACGACTAAGATGCTCTCTGCAGTTATGTGTGTGTGTGAAGAGACAGGGTGTCTTCCATGGGACAGTGAGGAAGAGGGCCAGACCTCACTCTGCTGTGGGCAGAAATCAGATGACAGTGGATAGGTAGATCCTGGGGGATGGTTTTCCTGTCTGCCTGAAGAGCAGCTCGTTTTATTTATATTATTTATTTTTATTTACTTAAAAAAATTTTCTCAAGCTCCCCTCTCTCTGGATTTCTAAAGGAAGGACCAGAACCTTTGAATGCTCCTTGGCCCCTTTATTCCAGGCGGCATCATGGAGCAGGAAATCAGCATAGTGCTGGGGGCAGGTTCACCTGGGCTGGATTTGGGCATCTGCTACCCCATAGCTTTGTGAGCATAGGTTCTCTGTGCCTCAGTTTTCTCATCTGTAAGATGGGTCGTTGTAAGTATTAAATAAAATAGTCATGAAAAGCACTTGGCACATAAAAATAATCCTATCCAACCTTATCTATCTTCCATCTCTCTAGTGCTCAATATTTAATCATCTATTGCTCTATTTTATCATCATCAATCTCTCTGTTATTTATCTGTCATCAGCATCTATTATCTATCATCTGTTTATCTATCAGTCTTACCTACCAAATTATCCTCTATCATCTTATTTAGCTATTTGTGCTCTTCTCTCACTCTTATTATACATATATATGTTATATTATGTAAAATATGTACCATGTATAGATCAATAGATAGTGAGAAAGAGAGGAAGGTGGGAGAGGTGTTCCAGTTCTTTTGGGATAACTTTGACTTAGTTTTTTTGGTTATGGAATATTTCAGTCATACAAAAAGACATACTAATTTAGCAGATACATATGTATTTACCATCCAGCTTAAGAAGCAGAACCATACAAGGTCAACTGAAGTCACCTTCATACTCTTTTATAATCTATGTTCCTTTCTTTCCTCTCTCCTTTCTCCACCCCAGAAGTAACCACCAGCCTGATTGGGTGATCACCACTCCTGTGCAAGTTTTTATACTTTACTGTCACGTTCTTATCCACCAACAACTTACAGTATTGTTTTACAAGCTTTTAAAGTTTAGATAGATGATACATTGTATGTATCGTTCTGCAATTTGCTTTCAACGTCTAGTGTTATATTTTTGAGATTTACGTGTTGATGTGTGTGTCACTAGTGTATTCGTTTTAACTGCTGTGAAGTATCCCATGTGTTTTCTTTTTTTTCTTCTGGTAGACTTTCTTTCTCCAGCTTCTTCGTGCCATACTTTATTCCATCTGTCCTTCTCTTAAATTTCTCCCCTCATGTCCCCCCAGTGAGATGCTGTATTGGCAAAAGAGAGCAGGAAAAGCCCTTTGGCTGATTGCTGACCTATGAGAACACCTTTTGTTCTGGTCTCCATGACGGATACACGATATTTTGATGTGGCTTAAAAACACATCATTAACCTGTCAGGTATAAAATCATTCTACTAAATCATATTTGCGAAAGATATGCTCACCCCTGGAGTGGGGTCTGTAATGTCTATTTTGCACATTGTATGGTCATAAAAAAACAATGTTTGAACAGCCTTCTCAAAATGCCCTTCTTTTCTGGGAAAAACCCTTGTAAATGTTCTCCTGTCTCCCTCTCTCCCCTTTTCTTGGAGGAAAGAATGTTGATAGAAGTCACTCACACAGTGTTTCCTTTATGATCTTTTAAACATATTACATTTTATACTTATTAAAATATATAATGTATGGATATGTTGTAAATTAAAAGAACATAATTAACATTTATGAAGCTATATGTCAACCTAAGAACTTGAACATCACAACAACTTGTTACCTGTAGGCTTCAATGGAGCTGAAGACATCATTTAAAGCTTTTTTTTTTTTTTTTTTTTTTGCGGTACGCGGCCCTCTCACTGCTGTGGCCTCTCCCGTTGCGGAGCACAGGCTCTGGATGCGCAGGCTCAGCGGCCATGGCTCACGGGCCCAGCCGCTCCGCGGCACGTGGGATCTTTCCGGACCGGGGCATGAACCCGTGTCCCCTGCATCGGCAGGCGGACTCTCAACCACTGCGCCACCAGGGAAGCCCTAAAGCATTTTTTAATGCTAGTCTTGAGTTTCTGTACTTTGGTGAGGATGTGAAGTATCACTGAGCAGGTGAAGGAGGAGACATTCTGTTTTTGCCTGAAATTATAATTGCAGGGGGCTGGACATGAGCCCAGTTAGTAATGTTGGAGATTTAGATTTCTGAAGATACATCTGGAACTGTTTAATTCATTTCTTTTTTGGGGGCCTCAGTCTTCTTGCCTGCAAATGGGAAGGGCTGGATTAGATGAACTCTAAGGTCCCTTCCATCTGTTTAGTAAAACATGCGCTTCCATTAGGTCTCCATGGCTCCACTAAGGTAGTATTGGTCTGCAGAAAAACTCCACTCAACCACTGGGGAGCTGAAAGCATCACCAGACTGCTGTGTCCAGTTACAGAACTGTTCTTCCTTGGGTGCTCTTTTAGGGGGTGACAGAAATCCACTGTTTCCTCTGAGCATTCCAAGGACTTGTGTCTTTCTTCCCTGAGAATGAATGGTGGAATCAGGGAGCTGGATCTCATCCAAACCTCAAACCAGTCCAAGTTATTCACTGTCTTTGAACTCAGTTTTTGCTTTTTTTTTTTCTTCTTCCTAGTATCTAGTTACTGAGTCAAGCTTATGACCCCTTTCAGACTATGAGTAAGTTTAGAAGAGGAAGAGAGCTTTGGTGGGGGTGGGCAAGGGATGAATGTTGACTTAAATATTTGTTGGTTATCATGTTGAAGATGAAGGAAAGCATTCTAAGATAGTCACAAGGGGGAAAGCAATGGTCAGAGGCTATAGAGTTGGAGTCTGGGGCTGATATAAGAACGTTCTGACAACCAGCCATGTTGTGAGGAAGCTCTTTGTCCAGAAAGGTGTCAAATACTGAGTAATTGATTAGGTCAATAAATATATGATGTAAATATAATTGGGCCCTGGGCTGGGTTCTACGGGGGAAACAAGCATGAATAAGATGTCACCCCTACAGTCAGGCGTTTGTAGCCTGGTAGACACATTTTGCTTCACAAAATAGTTAGAGGTCCCTCTGCAGAGCCATACGTCAGCCGTAAGCAGAGCACTCTGCAGAGCGGAGAGGGGAGCTGTCTCGGGCTAAAGGAAGAGGCGGTGTGGTTATGCGGGTGGTACAAGGTCCTGGCACTTGAATTAGGCTTTGAAGGTATAGAGCAGGTGACGATGTGGGAATGGAGACCGTGGTCCAGAGTGAACAGTACGGGGAGCTGGGAAATGGTTGCTCAGAGGCATGTTGCTATTTGAGAGCTTCCTGCACAACACGAGACAGCCTGCACTTGCGCCCACAGGGAACACACCCTTTCTCTTCCAAATGAGCTTCTCCTTCCAACTTCTGTCTTTGCCCAGCTTAGCAAACTTTCATGTTTCCTTTTACCTCCTTCCCGTCTTTCCACACCTGTTGCTGTGCTCTAGGTGCCCCAGCCCAGCTTCGAGGTAGGCTGATGGGTGATTCCTCCTACACCTACACACCACCCAGCTCCATGTATACAGTGGTGGTTGGGGGGTAGTTTGTCGAAGCCTCTCTGAGTGATTTGGAAAAAAGTTTTGAGGTGCAGGTGGCAATTACCCCTCTCATTAGATGGCCTGCAAGGTACCAGTGAGGTCTGGAAGCATGGCAGAGCGAAGGGCAGCCTGTGTCTGAGCTGTTATGGTGCGGGGTCACCCTCAGTGCCCCTCAAGTTCCTCAAGTTAGCCCTAACGTGGCAGGATGTTCTTCGCTGCTCTTCACAGGGGCTTGGTCCTCCTAAGATGTTGCCCGTGGCTCCAGTGCAGGAGAGGGTGCCCTGGAGGCCAGGTATCCAGACACTGGTCCCTTAGTTTCCCGAGGTCTCAGTTTCCCAAGGTCTGCCCATCTTCTCTAAGCCTAAACACTTAGAGGTTTAGGATGCATTAGTCCTCTCTCATCTTTCAGCGTGCTTACCTTCCATGCCCTGAAGGTGATGCTCTCATAGCTACACTTGCCCACTTGAGGGGATTGAACGGAACAAGTGGTGGGAAGGAAGTGAGCATCGGTGCCCTGAAGATGATTTCAGAAGAAGAAAAAAAGCAAAGCACAGTTTGATCTGTCTGGGGCACGACCCCATCAAATCATTCACGTCCAGCTCCTCCTTTGTCTTCTCACTGATGCCGCTGAAGTCCCCTTCCCAGGAGTAGAGCAATATCCTCCCAACTGTTTTTTCTTTTTCATTTCTTGCTGGACTGGGCCACACTCCTTGCGGGTGACTGAATATCAGAAGCATCCCAGCCCTTGCCAGCCCCAGCAGGACCCCTGGACCATTCCCACTATGTTTTCTAGCTGCCCATGCTCTAAGGGCATTTGGGTCCCTGATGGGTTAGGAGCTAAGGAGGTATTCCTTTTTACCTCTCATGCTTGCTTGGCTGACTGGAAACTGTGGCTAGCTGCCACTGCCCAGCCTCAGGAGAGAGTATCTTACCATATATTTGCTAGCCCCGGGAAACAGATCAAAATTCAGAATTTAAAGTCTGGTTCCTACCGGATGTATATGACTTTCACACCATTGTAAAGGTGAAAAATTATAGTTGAACTTTTATAGCTTGGGGACCCTCTGTACTGAGAAAAGAAAGGTGCAATGGGAGCCTCCAGCCTTGGGGCATCATAGTGTTCACAGCTGTGGAGCTCAGTCTTCATTATATTTGCCACCAGACCCTGACTCCTTTTATGGCTGGTCAGTGGCATATGAAGACATAAACTTGGGGATCACCGTGCACCTTGGTTTGTAGCAGCACAGTGGGGACTACTAGCTACATGACCCCTGGCAAGCTCCTTAACCTCTTTCTGCTCCCCTTTCTTCATTTGTCAAAGGATAGAGTGACAGCACTTCCCCTAGCAGTGCGTTGAGGAATGAGATAATAATAACAGCAGTGTCAATAATACTGGTATTTATTAAGTAGTTACTACATGCCAGGCACTGTACTAGATTTTCTTCACGTGTTAACTCTTAATCCCTTATGACAATCCTATGCAGTAGATACTATTCTTATATCTCTACTTCCTGGAGAAGGAAATTGAGGTAGTTCTCAACAGAGAATTTGAGGAACTTGACCTAGCAAGGTGACACAGCTAGCAACTGGTAGAGATGAGATCTGAACCCAGGCAGTCTGGCTGGCAGATCCCAAGCTCTGACCACAATGTTATACTGCATACATAATGCTAGGCAGAAGAGATGTATTGAAAATTGCAGAGTAAGGGCCTCTGAAAATTCTCTCCTCCACAAAAGCCACGAGAAATCTGGCACTGTGGTCAGAATTGACTTTTTCAGAACTCTGGAAACTAGCCAAAGTCTTGCAGCAATCTGGGAAGTGTATGGTCAAGAAAGATGGCTGAATCTCAGTACGAACAGCAAGCTTTATGGTGTTTTAAGTTGCCTTATTCCCATCTTCTTCTTCAGTTGTACAGTAGCCTTAAAAATTGACAGCCTAGGGACTTCCCTGGTGGTCCCGTGGTTAAGACTTCCAATAAAGGGGGTGTGGGTTCGATCCCTGGTTGGGGAGCTAGGATCCCACATGCCTCGGGGCCAAAAAACCAAAACATAAAACAGAAACAGTGTTGTAACAAATTCAATTAAGACTTTAAAAATGGTCTATATCCAAAAAAATAAATCTATTAAAAAATATTAACAGCCTGAAAATGAAATCGCACTGAAATCTAGTAGTCTGGCAGCCACCAGAGGGAGCGGAGAGGGATGGGAGCTCCTTCAAAGCCTCATTTCTAGAGAATTGTCATTATTTTACCTTTCTGTTTGTTTCATGGGAGACACTATTTGCAAGGCTGTCTTTAGTTTCTTAACTTAGAACTTATCCAGTGAGGAAAGCTTTTTATCCAGAAGAACTTGTTGAAACCATTAGAGACAATTGATTAACTTTGTGACTGCCTCAGGCAGTGAATAATGTTTGGGGCAAATAATAAACTTACAAACCCCCCTCCAAAAAACAGAAATAAAAACTTAAAAAAAAAAAACTGAGGAATGAGCTATTCACAGGGGCTTTGAAAAGCTCTGACCTCTTCCTGGGAATCTAGAAAATCACACGCATAGGGGGAGGGGCATGCTCAGGAAACTCTTAAGTAGGCCCTAAACTCTCACCTCTGGCTGACTGCGAGGCTCTGTGCAAGTGGGAAGTGAAGGCCAAGGCAGAGTTGTAAATTGCCTGCTAAGTGTTGAATGTGTGCCCCAACATGCACACAGAACCCTATGGTAAAGAATAGGAAATCTATTGGTTCTAGGAGTTTAAGTAAGATAAATCTCTGTCCAGTCACTAGCTAACCACTAAACCAACTGAGTAGAGACTTCAGTGGCCACACATGACAAAGGATACAGATGGTACAGAGTTAATCCAGAGAGTTGAGTAAACAAACAAAAAGTCCCAAACATGTAGACAAGGGAAGGAAATAAAGATCATCCAGATTGAAAAGGAGGAAGTAAAGAGATCTCTATCTGCAGATGACATCATTGTATATAGAGAGATATTTAAGAAATTCACTAAAAAACTTGTTAGAACTAATAAACAAATTCAACATGGGTGCAGGATATAAAAACTATATGTAAAATTGATTGTATTTCTATACTCTAGCAACGAACAATCTGAAAATAAAATGAAAAAATCAATTGCATTTACCATAGCAGCAAAAAGAATAAAATATTTAGAAATAAATTTACCAAATGAAGTGCAAAGCTTCTTCACTGAAAACTGTGAAGCTTGTTGTAAGAAATCAAAGAAGAGCTAAATAAATGGAAAGTCATCCTCTGTTCATAGATTGGAAGACTTGATATTGTTAAGATGGCAATACTCCCCAAATTGACCTATGGGTTCAATAAAATCACTATCACAATTCCAACTGTCTTTTTTTTCAGACATAGACAAGCTGATCCTCTAAAATTCATATGAAACTACAAGGCACCCAGAATAGCCAAAACAATTGTAAGAAAGAGTAACAAAATTGGAAGACTTACACTTTCTGATTTCAAATCTTACTACAAAAGGTACAGAATTCAAAACAATATGGTACTGGCATTAGGCTAGATATATAAGATCAGTGGAATGGAATGGAATTGAGAGCCCCAAATTAAACTCATACACTTATGGTCAATTGATTTTCCACAAGGGTACCGAGCCCATTCATTGGGGGAAGGAATAGTCTTTTCAACAAATGGTGTTTGGACAACTGGATATTTAAATGCAAAAACATGAATTTGAACCTCTACCTTACACCATATACAAAAATTAAATAAAAAATGAATCAAGGAACTAAATGTAAGAGCTAAAACTATAAAATTTTGGAAGGAAATACAGGTGTAAATCTTTTTGACCTTGGACAGGACAGCAATTTCTTAGATATGATACCAAAAACACAGGCAACAAAAGGAAAAAGAGATTAACTGGACTTCATCAAAATTAAAAACTTTTGTGCATGAAAGGCACTAACGAGAATATGAAAAGGCAACTCACAGAATGGGAGAAAATGTTTGCAAACCATATATCTGATAAGGTTTTATTATCCAGAATGTATAAAGCATTCTTACAACACAGCAATAAAAAGACAGAGAACCCAATTTTAAAAAAATGGGCAAAAGACTTGAATGGACATTTCTCAAAGAAGATACATAAATGGCCAATAAGCATATAAAAAGATGCTAAATATCTCTAGTCATTAGGGAAATGCATATCAAAACCACAATGAGAAACTACTTCATATCCACTAGGATAGTTATAATCAAATACAGAAAAATAACAAGTGTTGATGAGGATGTAAACCAACCGGAACCCTCAAAAATTGTTGTTAAGAATGTAAAGTTGTGTAGCCTCTGTGGAGAACAGTTTGGCGGTACTTTGAAAATTTGAACTTAGAATTCCTATATGATCCAGCAATTCCACTCCTAGGTATATACCCCAAAGAACTGAAAACATATGTTCAAACAAAAACCTATACATAAATATTTAGAGCAACATTATTCACAATAGACATAAAGTGGAAACAACCCAAATATCCATGAACGCATCAACAAAATGTGGTATATCCATACAATGGAATATTATTCAGCCGTAAAAAGAAGGAAGTACTGATACATGTTATGACATGGATGAACCTTGAAGACATTATGCTAAGTGAAAGAAGTCAGTCACAAAGAACCACATATTGTGTGATTCTATTTCTAGGAAATGTTCAGAATAGGCAAATTCATAGAGACAGAAAGACGACTGGTGGTTGTGGGGAATGGGAATGAGGTGACTGGTATTGGGTGTAGGGTTTGTTTTTGGAAGGATGAAAATGTTCTGGAATTAGATAGTGGTGATGGTTGCAGAACATTATGAATAAGTTAAAAACCACTGAATTGTACACTTTAAAATGGTGAATGTTATGGTGTGCAAATGATATCTCAATTAAAAATGTTAGGCACATTGCCCTGCCCTGGTCAGGACTAATAGTAATAGCTAAGTTATGGAGTGCTTAGTAGGTGCCAGACAATGTGCAGAGTGCTTATACATGATCTAATTTAGTCCCTACAACCTTAATCAAGGCACAGATGGGTTAAATAAATTGCCTAGGGCCACACAGCTGGTGAGTAGCAGAAAGTGGGACTCAAGTGCAGGCATCTGATTCTGGAATCTGTGTTTCTAAACACTTTGTTGCTCTTCTACCCATTCTTTGCTGCTAGGGTGATTATTATTTTTCTTTGTATGCCTAGGTGGCTTGGATAATCTAACCAACCTTTTCTTAGACTGATGAAAGAGCTAAAATTTGCCCTCCTACTCCAGAGGAAAAACTTGACTCTTTACACCAGAAATAAAAGTGAAGGCATAGAGTACAGTTTCAAATGATCCTCAGATATTTTTTTCTTATAGAAAAAAAAGAAAAAAAAAGAAGAGTTCCTTTCCCAGGAGACTTGCCTCAAGGGCCTGGCCTTCTGGAGGTTGGGCTTGTGTTGCTAGTCATACTGTCGTAGCAGGGCTAATGAGCCCTACTGCTCTCACGCTAGGCAGTCGCTGGAGTCTAAGGAGCGCCATGGTGATCCAGCACTCTGAGATCCCAGCCCTGCGTCTGCGCTGCTGGGAGCTGGAGTGTGATTCATTGTAGACAAATGTTCGGTCTTGTTCAAAGAGGAAGCCAGCATCATTCAGCCAAGAAACTTAGGACCTGACAAAGCCCCAACGCCAGCCGCTGTTGTGCATCACTGATTTTTATTTTGACTTATTTCTTTGCAATCAATCACTTTTTTTGTTGTTGTTTTGATCCTTTAATTTTATGAACTATGTATTAGTTAAGGTTGCAGGCCATATGTATTTATTTGACTAAACGAATCAGCGAATGAATAAATGAACAGTTATAGGCCAGGTGAATATATCATGAATCGAGGTTATGCATAGCGGAGCATGGGGCCAGGACCATGACATGGGTTTGGCTGCAATTTCTGGGAATATTAATCTGAGACGTCTAGCTCTGAGTCTCCCCAATTTATCATGTGACTTCCTCACTCCCCAGGACTCCCCTGGCAGGCTGGGGCTACATTCTCCTATCCTTATGCTCACTATTCAGCAGGGATAATCTTTTCGGACACTGCTTCCTGCTTATGGGCAGGAGTGAAGTCTTTATTGAGCTAAGAAGGAATGCTTCTCTCTCAGCCATCCAGTGTCCAGGTCTTCTTTCTCCTTGGTCGCTTGTGGGAAGCCATGTGCCACTCTTCCCAATTGCTACCGTGTGTGAAGAGCTGGCTTTGGTATCTTTGGGTTCCAGCTGTGACCAGATGGGCAAAGCCTGCCTGCCTGACATTGCTGGGTGAGCTTTTCCTTCATGAGCAGGGTGGACCCTGACTGCTTGTACAGCCATGGCTGTAGCTCTTCATGGCCTGTTGGCCTTGGGCTGCCCGGTGCTTTGGACTCCAGCTTCATCTCTTAATTTTATTTTTTAAACTTTACTGAGGAATAATTGACAAATATAATTGTATACATTTAAGGTGTACAAGGTGATACTTTGATACACATATAATTTGAATGATTTCCAAGAGCAAGGTAATTAACACATCTATCACCTTGCATAGGTAACATAGTTAACTTTGTGCGTGTGTGGTGAAAATGCTTAAGATCTACTCTCAACCACTTTTAAGTATACAGTACTGTATTATTAACTAGAGTCCATCTCTCAGTTTTTATTGGATTCTGTGGTATCATCTGATAATCTGGTACTTGGAAGGTGTAAGAAAATCTTTTAAGGGCTTCAAAACCTTTCTTTTAAAGAGAGTCAGCTTTGCCCTCCTCAGCTGAAATCCCTGAAGCCCTTTATTAGCACACTTTTTCCATCATGCTCTGAAGCTGGTCCTGACCTCTTTATTAGCTGTGGTCAGAGGAAGTGACCCACAGCCACTGAGTAGTGTGTGTCCCAGAAATGGAGTACGTGTCTGGCGAGATTTCAATAGGTCTCCACATTTATAAAATTCTGCTCATGGTAGCCCTATTGGGTGGGTTCTTGTGAAAATTAAATGAGAAAGTCTGTGAAGAGTACTTAGCACCTTCTTTCTGTTATTCATTCAACAAATATTTCTAGAAGGTCTACTGTGGGCCAAGTACCCTTCTAGGTGCCGGGAATAAAATAGTGAACAACCACTTATGGTTCTTCAACTTAAATTTAAGATGGATAATGCCATGGAGTGCCCCAAATATTGTCTTTCTGCATTTTTCTAATGTTCTTTAATATTTATGATAAATGAACTCTTGCTAGTTCTAGGCACAGATCCAAGCATTTTGCACACATATTCTTGTGATAAACAAGCAGGACTTGCGGGGTGTCATCGTAAAGGAAGCCTTTATGTTGAGTCCCACAGCTTCTTCAGACTCCTTCTCTAGGGCCAGCTCCTCCCCTGCCCTGTGATGGAAATCTGGGTGCAGATCCCACAACTTTTCTGGTCTCTCTTAGGTAATAAAAATCCCCTGGCTGCCCCTAGTTTCCCAAAACAGCCTCAGTTCAGTAATTAAAATGTTCATTCCCACATCATGGTCAAAAATCCTCAAGTTCATTTAAAGTTAAAGCTTCTTTTGCTACATCCCCTCCCCCTTCTATGTTCCCCCTTACCCCTTGGGCCTTGGGTAGACTGGGTGCCATTGGTGGACAGGGCTATGACCTCTGACCCCATTCCAGGCACTTCCTTTGGTTGTGGGGAATGCATCTCCTTTCTTAGCCTCTGGGCTGTCGTCTTGGACAAGAGCTAGCCGTATTCCAGGTCTGTGTGCTCCCTTCTGTGTGGCACACATCTGGCCTATCCGAAACACTCCCATATCTTTTTCCTGACAAACTCTGGAAGCATGGGCTTCCCTAACTCAGGAACCTCTCTCCAGAGCTGGGGCCATAGTCCCCTTCTGGTTTTCCCCGGTGTGGAAATGAGCCCAGTCCTCTGTGTCCAGCAGGTTTGTAGGCTGTAGGGAACACTTAGACTCTCTGTCTGTCTGTCTCTCTCTTTTCTCTCACCTACTACAGTTCTGTTGCATAGTGCAAAAACTCAATAACTAGAAGAGACCGCATGGTATAGGTGTTAGAACCAAAGACTCTGGGTTCAAAGTCTCAGCCCTGGCTTCCGATGCCAGCTCTGACATGTACTAGCTGTGCGATGTTGGGCAGCCTAGTCTATCCACTCTGTGCCTCCGTTTCCTGATCTGTATAAAATGGACGATAATAAAGCCTGTCTCCTAGAAAGTTTAGGATGATTAAATAAGATAAAATTTGTAAAGTGCTTAGAGCAGTTTCTGAGACATTTTAGGCACTACGCAAGTATTTGTTAAATAAATACCAGGTGAAAAATAGTCTGAATAATAAATAGCAAAGGCAAGTTAATGGCAAACTTACCAGGAAGGGATCTCTTTAATTTCAGGCATTCTGCGTTCTTTCATCCTAATCTCTTTTGGGTGATGTCCAAGTAGGATCTGCCTGCAGCCACGTCCCCCTGAGACATAGCTGGTATTATAGGAGGGACTGGAGGTCTTCTTAAACACTATAAGATACCCAGTCCTGTTTTATTCCAAGTGATAGAAATGCTAAAATGTATGTGTCTAGGGAGGGTGACTCAGGGCATTAGGAGGAATGACCACTGCAAGAGTTCCCAGACACAGTTTTTCAGAAAGGGTTTCTGGGAAAAACAAAATTAGGGTGGGCATTGAGGGTTTCATTTTTTAACACTCTACCAGCTCTGCAGCCTGGTTATCCCACATCTTGTTCTGTTCTGTTCCTTACTGTCTCCTCAGGACAGGGATGGCCTCATGGATTATGGGACATTTTTGAGTATCTTGAGACAATTAATTTTCCTACTCTTGACATGCCTGAGGGGGCTAAAACTGAAACACAGAGAAATTATGCAACTGAGCCAGTCACGTAGCATGGGTGGGGCTGAGCTGGGTCAGATCTCTGGACTCCAGATTTACGTTTAATCTGATGAGATTCACCACCGCACTATTATCCCAGCACGGAGTTTGTTTAGTCACAGAAGCTGCTAACATAATTTCAGAGATGTGTGGTCAGGGACCCTTGGGTCGTCGGGTGAAAATGACGTTACCAGGAAATTTTAAAACTTAAAGCTCTGGAGAAAGTTGTGTGTCACGATAAAGTTGGGGAAAAAAATCAAAACAAGACTAGAAATCATTTGTATATATAAGCAAAAGGGAAATTGTTTCATTATAGAAAATATGGATATAGGATAAAGTTATTACTAGCTCACTGATAACTTCCAGAATATATTAAGGTTGGTGTAGCCTCCAACAATTAAGATAGCATGGGGCTTCCCTGGTGGTGCAGTGGTTGAGAGTCCGCCTGCTGTTGCAGAGGACACGGGTTCATGCCCCCGTCCGGGAAGATCCCACATGCCGCGGAGCGGCAAAAAAAAAATAAAATTAAAATTAAAAAAAAAAAAAGATGAATATTTTTTAAACTTCTTTTGAGTCTTCATAAAACTTTTAAAAAAGTGAATCCCTAGATGGTCAGATACTCAAACATAAATGCAAACATGCAGTGATAAAGTGTTTCTTCCAAATCCATGCTATTTTTTTTTTTTTGGCGGTACGCAGGCCTTTCACTGTTGTGGCCTCTCCCGTTGCGGAGCACAGGCTCCGGACGCGCAGGCTCAGCAGCCATGGCTCACGGGCCCAGCCGCTCCACGGCATGTGGGATCTTCCCGGACCGGGGCACGAACCCATGTCCCCTGCATCGGCAGGTGGATTCCCAACCACTGCGCCACCAGGGAAGCCCCATCATCTTTTATCTTCTACTCTTTCTCAGTTCCTTTCCTGGTTCCCACTGAGTGAGGCAAAGGGTAGTGGAAAGAGAATGGGTTCTGGAATTATACAGACCTGTGGTCAAATCCTAACTCTACTACTAATGAGGTGGTCTTGAGCAATTTACTTAGTCTCTCTAACCTTCAGTTTCCTTATTTATGGAATAGTTATGGTGATACTTACCACACAGGGTTGAAGTAAGCAAAGCCTCTCCCAATGCCTGGTTCACAATAGACACTTAGCTGGGGATGGACCGCAGCATATTTTAGACTCATGAAAAACCCCAGTTCAAAATGGACTTATCAAAGGAGCATGACACTGATGCAAGGATAGATAGATAGATCCACAGAACAGATTAAAGAGTTCAGAAATGGACCAATTAAATGGTTAACTGATTTTTGACAAGGTCCCAAGATAATTCAATGGGAAAAAGGGTAGTCTTTTCAACCAATGGTGCTGGAGCAATTGGACACCCATATAAAAAAAGAAAATAAACCTTGACGCATACCTTGCATAATATACAAAAATTAACTTGAAATGGATCGTGAACCTAAATGTAAGAGCTAAAGCTATAAAGCTTCAGGGAGAAAATCTTTGTGACCTTGGTTTATACAATATTTTTTTAGGATACAAAAAACACAAATCAGAAAAATTTTGATAAGTTGGACTTATCAGTATCAAGAAATGTTTGCTCTTCAAAAAGACACTGCTAAGAAAATGGGAAGCCACAGACTAGGAGAAAATATTTGTAGAAAGGATTTATTTCTTTAACATTGCTGTCTCTTGATACTATGGTATAAAGTAGATATAATCAATAATTCTTGTGTGTCCCCATCCTTGCCCTGATAGAGTGCACTTTCTAGATGCTTTTCTTTCCTCCCTGACTATTTATGTCATTATTCACTGCCATAATTCTCATAATATTTTTATGAGTGAGGGCTGGAGAGAAGACTGAGCTTCGTGTTGTGAGGCTGCAAGCCTTACATCTTAAATTCCGTCCTTGGTGGGAGAGAAAAGAGCAACAATGAAAAATATGAAGACAGGCACATGTCCAATCAGGAAGCAAACTGAAGCCCTTGGTAACAACAGGACACTGTCAACAATGACAACAAATAGCATAGACGGAGCATACACATTCTTCCAGATACGGTGCTAAGTGCTTAACTTGCATCATTTCACTTAACTGTAAGAGAAACATATGTAGGAGTCAGCACGAGGTCCCAGAGGCAGCAGGGACACCAAGCAGGCCTCCAGCAGAGTTTCACTTGGGCTGTTCCCTCCGTGACACCTGCAATGGATTGTGTCCTTCCTATGTCCCTGTATTGCTTTATCCTTTGGATGCCATTCTAGATTCATCCATGTCTTTTCTTGCTTTTACCGTCTTGGGACTGTTGGCTTGGTTTTGAAGATTTATCTTGTTTGAAACTTCAGCCTCTGTTTGGCTCCTTGGCACCAGGCTTTGTACTTCCTTGTTCCTTAAGTCTGGTAACCCCTTTCCCACCTCCTCTCTGCCTCTTCAAAGCTTCCAAATTGCAATGTTTGACCATCCCTGGGTGATTTTTAATCTCATACATCCCAGGGTACATAATCAACACTACACGATCAACAGGCATTACTCTCATGGGTCTCTCTTGTTCTGGTGTCCCTGGCAAACCACGGTAGGCATAGCTGAAGAAGAAAGCCTTCAGGTACTTACAATAAGTACAGGTTGAAAAGGCCATGTCTACCTTGACCAAAGTAGCTGTGGAGCTTTTTAAGTAGATGTAACTCTGGGGATGTCTTTACTGGTGTGAGCAAAGTTCCAGTGTATGGATGATCTTGGAGTTGGAATGGTCAGCTGTCGATACCTGATAGCCAGCTGGGGACTTATGGGCCAGCACCGCCCAAACCACAAGGTGAGTAGACCAGTGGGGAAAACCGCAACGTGCACTCCTCATACTGCTTTTTCCACAGGTGTCCAAATAGAATTAGAGCCAGGCGCTACCCCAGTGGGTTCATGTAGCAGCAGTGGAAATCCCCATGCTTGGGCTGTATATGTGCCTGATGGAGCAGAGGGATGGTACCATGTTTCCCTTCAGCTTCAATTTAACAACAGCAGGACCACAAGAGATGTCTTCCCTAGAGTAGATTCCCCAAGAGAGTCTGGCTGCAATTCACAGGCCACAGGCAACTGGGGGCAGAGCATTCTTCCTGCTTTACTTCAATTTAGGATGAAAGCTTCTCAGAATAAGCATCCCGGGCAGCAGATGGACTGACACCAAAGTCTTCAATCCCTTCGCCATTTTTTTTTTTTTTTTTTTGTGGTACGCGGGCCTCTCACTGTTGTGGCCTCTCCCGTTGCGGAGCACAGGCTCCGGACGCGCAGGCTCAGCGGCCATGGCTCACGGGCCCAGCCGCTCCGCGGCACGTGGGATCTTCCCGGACCGGGGCACTAACCCACGTCCCCTGCATCGGCAGGCAGACTCTCAACCACTGCGCCACCAGTGGAGCCCTCCCTTCACCAATTTTGATCTCTGTGACCATTTTAACACAGGCTCTGCTAGGTTTTAAAAGCTTGAACTGTGCTCAGTTGCTTCACCAGAAGAATCCCTGCTCCTCCCCTGACAGCAAAGAGATGTGTGAATGTCTCTGTGTGATGCCCCGGAGGAGCAGTTATGCGTCGTAGAACTGGAGAAAAATTTGCCTACAGTATCTTGCGCTGTAACCTGTTTCCACTTCACACAGACTATTGGAAAGCATCTGGAAGATATATATCTATTATTGTTAACAAAATAGATTTATGAGCGTTAGGAGATTATGATGCAGAAGACAGGTAGAATCTCTCTGTGTTTTTAAAGGGCTAACCCACACTCGCCAGCCTTAAATCTTAGAATGATTAAGCTGACAGGGACTCAAAAGCTCGCACAGTTCATATAATTCTACATTTTGAAGCCCCCTACGTCCAGCAGTTGCACAGATCAGGAACCTGAGGTAAGGAAAGGTTCAGTGAGGACTTATTACATTTGCATAGTCAGCGGAAGAGCTGAAACTTAAGCCCTGGTTCCCTGACAGTAAATCCTGCGCTTGCTTGGGACTATCTTTTATCTAGATTATGGTATTTGTCTGTCTCTGAAAACCTTGAGAGACATCATGGTTATTCCCCAAGAGGGAGATGAAGCGTGATCTAATTTTCAATGAGAGTGGACTTTGGGGGAACAGTTCCAGCTGGGCACATTGTTTTCTCCTTTTTCATGGCCACCTGAAAACTTTGGCTGGGTGCTGGCAGGGTGGGAAGCTGTTTCTGCTTCCCAGTCTTTTTCTGTTCACAGCTGCAAAGTTCAGTGAGTTGAACTGCCGTGCTGTGAGTTCACTGTTCACTCTGCCACGACCAACCTCTGTTGTAAATTTTCCTCCCTGAACACGTGACGATGTATTTCTTGACTGTATATCCCAAGGGCGGCAGCGGAACTGTCAGAGCGCCGAGCCGCACACGGAGCAAGAAGTCTCTTGGACTTGACGATCTAGGAATTCAGGACTTGGGACAAATTTGCCAGCCCTTGGTAAGTTAGCAACGCTGCTTTGCTTCGGAAACATAACGAAAGGATATTTCTAGCAATTTGTAGATGCAGTTTTCTTTTCCTTTCTTTTTTTCCTAAGGAAATTTTGTCCTGAATTAAAAATAGTTTTACGTTTGAAAGCAAAATGCAAACTTTTTTTTCTGCTCAATCAGTTCAAAAAGTTTCCCCGTGATTAAGATGTTATTTCTTTTCTCTATGCACCCTTGTCTTACACTGATTGTTTTTCTTTTAAAATGATAAAAGCGAAGCTTTGTACATGCTCCCTTTATGAAATAAAAATATGATGGACATGTATACACGAAAAATAAAAGTCTTCCTCTCATTCCCTCCCACCTCCCCGTGTCCCCATGCAACCCAGCTCCTCACAGCTGACCCCTGTTAACTGTTTGGTGGGACCTCTTGCAGCTATTTCTCCACGCAGCTTTACGCTTTTTTGATATTGCAGTTCCACAAATCTCGTGCTCGCCCTCCTTCCTCCCTCTACTGTGGCCGCCCCGTGGGAGAGTTCTAACCTGCACGTTTCTCCCCAGACCCTGGCTGTGTGAGCAGAGCTTCAATGCTGAAGATGGAGCCTCTGAACAGCACGCATGCTAGCACCGCAGCCCCCAGCGGCCCCCTCGAGTCCCATGTGCCAGGCAGCGGCAGCGGCAACGGCAACGAATACTTCTACGTTCTGGTGGTCATGTCCTTCTACGGCATTTTCTTGATTGGAATCATGCTGGGCTATGTGAAATCCAAGAGGCGGGAGAAGAAATCCAGCCTCCTGCTGCTGTACAAAGACGAAGAGAGGCTCTGGGGGGAGGCCATGAAGCCGCTGCCCACCACGTCCGGCCTGAGGTCGGTGCAGGTGCCCATGGTGCTGAACGTGCTGCAGGAGAGCGTGGCGCCCGCCCTGTCCTGCACCCTCTGCTCCGTGGAAGGAGACAGCGTGAGTTCCGAGTCCTCCTCGCCCGACGTGCACCTCACCATCCAGGAGGAGGCGGCGGACGACGAGCTGGAGGAGACTTCGGAGACGCCCCTCAACGAAAGCAGCGAAGGCTCCTCGGAGAACATCCACCAGAACTCCTAGCACCCCCAGGACCTCTGGAGGAGGCCCCATCAGCCAGCACCCTTAGAGCGAGGAAGGGCACTTTTTGCGTCTGGTTTCACCTTTGCAGGGCAACTGCCGCTTTCAGGAGACCCTCGGCAAGCCCCTGAATGGGGGTGGGGGGTGGGGGACAAGTCTCCGGCGGAGCCAGCAGCAGCCCGCAGTCCACGACGCGCCTGTGGTGTGGACGTGCCGCTGAAACAGCCCTGAAGATGTGCAGTGTGTACCTTTCCTTGGGATCTGGGGGTCGGGGTTCCTGTGCAGAATTCAGCAGGTCGATGTGCTTGCGGTTGTCTCCTCACGGGATGCCCTGGGTAACACCTGCAACATCTGCCCACTCCCAGGGCTGCCAAATGCCTAGGGCATCCTGAGGGACTAGTTTCCATTTGACAATTTGCCTAGAGCTTTGTTCTTCTACATCTGATTGGCTGTAAGTACCTCTGATGCGAACCTGTGGCTTTAGTTCCCCCTGGGGTTACAGAGCTTCTTTTAGAGGTCTTTTGGGTTAGAGGGGGGATATTTGACGGAGGATTTTTGATGGGAGGGAGCTGGAGATCTGAATCTGGTCCATTTGCATTCTGTAAGGAAAAAATAGGCAATTTTTAAACCTGTTAACGTTGGCTGGGATTATAAAACTAATCTGCTATTTTGACCCTTTGTCTAACCTGTGGCTTTGAACTCTGATCTGGGACCATCCGGCATCACATGCTGACATGACATCTTTTTTGCTTGGAAGGGCTTTCCCAGAATCTAACCTGCACTCCGAACGGCCATGCAGGGAAGCTTCCCAATCTTTCCAGAAGGGGTGATGGTGAGGTTGAACAAACCCAAACCGTTAGCTCCGCTGCTGCTTTTTTTTTTCCCAGCCCAGTTTTCTGAGCTGGGAGAGGATATAATGTGGGCCTCCACAGCATGGCATTTCTTCACGTAGCTGAGACTTAGAAGGGCATACTCCGGTGAGACTGTGCAGAGCTGGGGTCCAAGTTCTCTGTTTCTTAATACTGAGCCCCGAATCTGATTTGCTGTGTGGTCCTGGGCATGTCATCCAGAGGCTTACTGCCTTCCTGAGATTCCTGATGATCTAGATCCCCAGAGGGCTGGGAGGATGTCTTTAGGTTTTAAGACTCTGCGATGAATCCTACATGGCCTGGTGTGAGGAAGTTTGGACAAAATATTTCCCCCTTGGCCAATTAGTCTGAAAAAGGATCTGCTTAAAGGGGCAGTTGGAGACGGAGAACACATGTAGCTGGGAAATCCAGGGTGAATCACTAACCAATCCCTGCTGTCACTTTCCCAGCAGTGAATCAAAGAGGCAGATACCACATTTCACTCTGCAGGCTGTCTGGGGAGTGGACTATTAACGCTCCAGTTAAGGGAATGAGACATCTAAGAGAAAATGCTCAGGAATGCTTGGTAATGTTTCCCTGTATTCCTGTGGTCAGTCGCTTTGCAGCAGACGCTTTAGGCCCTTGAAGACAAGGCAGAAGAGAAACACACCAAAAGGTCAAATTTAATTCTAGTAAAAAAAAACCTTTTTTTTTTTTTTTTTAATACGCTCTCCCTGGATTGGAGACAGCAATAACTACTGTTCCCATGGAAGGGTTAACAGTGTAGGAGCTGGTTTATCAGTTCGCCTTAACACAGTGCTAGAGGAAATTTATGTTTGGGGGAAAAAAGGTCCTCCGTTCACTTTAAAATTCAGAGTGTGGATTTACTCCAAAGGGGGCTGTTTAAGGTGAAAGAAGCCAAGTTAAGTTTGGCCCCTTGCCTGGAATCACTTGAATTCTGAAACTTTACTGCGATGGACATGTGCGTTGTCACATTTTCCATTGTTTAATCCTGAAGTTTGGTGCAAGTCTATCTGCGCCTATTAAAAAGTGATGTATATACTTCCTTCTTATTCTATTAAGTTGTACAAAATTGTCTTCTGTATTTAACAGTTTGTAATTTTCACAGTATTTTTTAATTTAAATAAACACATTTTCCCTAGGAATTTATGCGTTTTCTTTGATCCGTCGATATAACTCCTAATTTCGAAGACATCCCAGATGCATTTTTCCAAGACATCTCTGAATCTGGATCATCTTCCAAGTCAGACTCCCATGAAGGCGTATCTTATTTCTGCCTAAATCGTAAAGTGAGCAGGGCTAGGTTCTTCCTTCCTTTGATATGCTTTGCAATGAATAAAAAATAAGCTGTACTTAGGTCTTACGTCCACTTCTGTTTTTAAATTTGGTGGCCGTGGGGTGAACATGCAGTGACATGACAACTGTTGTGAAGATGTTCTTCCAAATTTGGTTGCAAGAAAACCTTTGATTTACATGTTGCCTGGACAAATATTATCCACACGTGGCCACAGCGGCACAGACTAATGGGCAGGGAACTGCTGTATGTAGATGTTGTATATTCATTCGTATACCCATATACATAATGGGGAGGGAGATTTTTGTGTACACACAAGCTTACGAACGTACCTACGCACACAGGCCATGAGTTAGGGCTGGCCCTCTCTCCTCTCACCGTCACCTCCACATGAAGACTGACTGTCTAGGTTCCTCCCCCTGGTCTTGCTATAGCTCTGAGCACAGCCAGCCTGTCTCCTTTAAGATTTTATTTGCACAGTTGGAAACGCTAAAGAAAAATTACCCAAACCGGTGACCCACTTTGAATTAAGCAGATGGTAGACAGTGGCCTGACGTTTATGTTTCTCCACTTCCTGTGTGTTTGGTTTTCCTGTCTGAAGTAAATGTTTCCCTTAGGTTCACAAATAACTGTCTCCCTAAAGGACTTATCTGGCAAAGGTACAGGGGAGCCTGGATGCTTCCCATATCAAGCATCTCAATCCACCAGTTGGTACTTTGACAGTGTAAGATGAGAAGATTATTTTAAAAGACAAGGAAGCTCTTCAATTTATCCCAGCTAATGTCATTCTTGGGGAGGAAATAGTTAAGGAAGAAACTTTTTACCATGGGTGGAGGAAGAGGGAATTCTAAACTCTAATTGTCCTAAAAATATGCAGAGTACACTATGTCGTTTTAACGGAATATTTGTTTTCTTAAAAAAAACAAAAAACAAAAAAAAAAAAAACAAAAAAACTTCTAAGCAGAACCTAAGGCCCAAGGGGTTTAGTCTGTGTGGATTTACTCATGCATGTGAGAAACTGAGAAGGGAATTTGGCCCCATGCACCTAGGATATTAGAACCATATTTTAAAGCACTTAAATGTTAGGGATGAGGTAAATGGATCATCCTGCTTGCTCCATGCTGTTCTAATTACACCTTTGTACGTCAAAGTCAGGCAGGGATGCTGCAGAGAAAAAGATTTCTTTCATGGGCAGAATCATGGGATCAAAACTACCAGGAAAGGCTGAAGCTGGGCCAAGGAGTGAGTGCTCTTGGCCTGTGATTCTGGTTGGAAAGTAGACCCCATGGTACATTTGAGAGCTGCAACTGGAGGGTTTTGTGGTCAGGCACGCACTTTCAAGGCTCAGCTGAAGAAGGGTCATTTATCATCCTATAAAACGCTGCTCTGATCCTAGACATAGTGGAACAGACACAACATTGAGCTTACAATGCAATGAATTCTCTAGTTTGGGAGCATACATTTGCTTAATCATTTCACCCAGAATCCAGGCACCCTGTTGGAGGAAATCACAGGGAGTATCATGGGTCATGGGACAGGAGGTGGAGTCTAGGGCTGGAGGGGCCCATGTCAGCTGACTAACCAGGATGGTGGCTCAGGCAGGGGCTGGACCACAGGAAGGTAGGGTGGAAGTGGAGCTTCAGTAGAGGCTGCCATGTTGCTCTGTAGCTCTGGGGAAGGTACCCATCCTCTCTGACATGCAGGCTCTGCCTTTCAACATAAGGACATGCAGGCCTTCCTCTTCGGGGAGCTGCTAATGAAAAGCATGGTGAAGCATCCTGAGCAATACTGAACACAGCATGAAACTTAAAAGGAACTAACGGAAAAGCAGCTCCAGGCTTCTCCTTTTAAAAATGTATCCCGGGAGTACATCTGCAAATAAAGTTGCTGAAACCTCCTCTTCTGTGCACGGTTTCCTCAGGAGACAGTGATGTTCAGGGAAATGACACAATCTGCCAGAGGAGAAGGGTCATAAGAGAGAAAAACCACTGTTCAGTTCTGCCTTTCCCCATTTCTGAAATGTTTCCTCCCACATAGGAAGGAACAGTTTGGGATGTGAGCTGTTACCATGGAGATAGCCAGCCAAGGTCACTTGTTTGAAGGAGCCCACGTGAAGGCCACATGGCACTGAATCATTACGGCGACTTTATGAAGTTGGGATTTGGTCCTTGACTCAGACAGCAAGCTTTGAGCCCACAGCAGCCTCCATTCATGGCACGGAGGAGGGGACGCAGGGAGAACAGACACACACACACATACGCACACACCACCCTGCACAGCCCCATCACCCATCATTCTCCTTGCACTTCCCGTGCTCCATTCAATATGGGGCAAGATTTTTGTTCTCCCAACTCTAGGAATTTATTTTCTTACGTTGAATTTTTTTTTGCTAAGAAACATTATCAAAGAATCCTTCACATAAGTAGCTATACATTTTTCTGTCCTTAATGATTTTTCACCCCCTGTTCCGAGATGGTGAATGACAAGTTCTCTCTCATCTCAGTCAATTCTGCCTGCTGTAACAAAGTACCATATTCTGGTTGGTGGAGAGACAGCAGAAATTTATTTCTCACAGTTCTGGAAGTGCTAGCATGGATGTGCTCTGGTGAGGACCCTCTTCTGGTCTGCAGGTGGCTGACTTCTTATTGTGTCCTCATGTGGCCGAAGGACAGCAAGCTAGCTCTCTGGCCTCTTCTTGTAAGAGCACTAATCTCATTCATGAGGGCTCCACCTTCATGACCTTTTGACCTTCAAAGGCCCTATCTCCAAATTCCATCACACTGGGGATTAGATTCAACATACGAATGTTGGGGGGACGCAAATATTCAGTCCATAACATCTCTTTTCCCAACCTCCCTCCCTGTTATCCCCTCTCACTTCCTTCCATTACACAAAAGGAAGGAAAAACTGAGTAACCACAATGCATGATAAGCTCTTACTACGTGCCAAGCATATACTTCATCCGGTTGTTACAATCCTGTGCTTTAAGCTTCTACTTTCTTCCAGGTACTTCACTAGATGCTGGGGAAAATGTAACACCTGCCCAGTCCCCCAAGAGATCATAGTTTCCATGTAGACAAGTTCCAATAAAAATACCTCTGATTCTGTTTAATTTATAACATTAGTTGAGAATTTCTGTGTGCAGGGTCTTCTGCATGTCAGAATACACAGCTTGTATCTTTGAACAGTTTGAGGGCACAGTGGTGTTATTAAATGGACAAAATATACTGTTTACCTAATATTTGCTTTGCTCTGTGATGGGTGCTTTCCCCTTGATGATCTTATTTAATCGTCCCAAGGAAACTCTGAGCTAGGTCTCTAATACTCTTAATGTACATATGAAATTTTAGGCTCAAGGAAGTTGTAGGTCAATGTAATGAATGATCAGGGTTCCAATGAAGGTCTTTTGATATACAATCTGGTGTTCTTTAAATCACTAGGAAGCAGAGAGACTCAGAATCTAGTCCCGTCCCAGGCATTAGGTGACTCTGTGACATTACATATGTTGCTCAACCTTCTGGGCACATTTCATGTTTCCTGACTAGTAAAATGGAGATAGTAATATCTTCCCTCCTGACTTCAAAACATTGTCAGGGGGCTTCCCTGGTGGTGCAGTGGTTGGGAATCTGCCTGCCGATGCGGGGGACGCGAGTTCGTGCCCCGATCCGGGAGAATCCCACATGCCGCTGAGCGGCTGGGCCCGTTAGCCATGGCCGCTGGGCCTGCGCGTCCGGAGCCCCGCGTACCGCAAAAAACAAAAAACAAACAAACAAAAAAACATTGTCAGAACTGCTTAGGAAGCAGCTGGAAAAATACAAAATCTTCTTATAGGGACACTAATCTCTTTGTCTTGGATAGGAGGCTGTGTGTAGACATCACTAGCATTCATCAATATCCAGTTCTTCTCCCCTTCTGAGAACGCAGAAATTTCCACTTCTCAACCCCTTCTCTTGCCCCTCTTCCCCTACCACCAGGGGTCGAGCAGGGATGTAACTCATTCTGCTTGACGTAAACTGAGTGGAAGTGATGTACGTCACGTGTGAGTTGAGTCAGGGAAAAGCCCATATATGATTCTCTAGATGCCCTCTTTACCTGCATGTTATCAATGAGACCATATGTTCCAGATGGTACGAATAATAGGTAAAGCCTGTGCCAGCCTGGAAGAGCGAGTTACTGCATAGAAGTCAATTGCTCTGGGGAGTTGCCCAAACTTACAGCTGGCTTTACAAGAAGCAGCAATAATCTAAGTTTTGGTAAATACTGAGACTTTGGGGTTCCTTGCAGTTTCAGCATAACCTTACCCATCAGATTAATACAGAGTATGATCATATTAAAGAGATAGAATGTTGGAAGGTGACTTCTAGATTATCTAACCCATCCCCTATGTTTAATGATGGGGAAATTAAGACTCATAGTAGTTAAGTGACATGTTCAAAGTCACAGGGGGAGACAGGAGCAGAAGTGGGGTTACCACCCAGGTCTCCTAATGGTTGGTTCTAATCCCCATGGTGGGGATGGCCATGGAGGCCTTTGCCATGGCTTAGTGAAAACAAAATACCTAGAGGGTCTTCTCCCTTGAGCTCCTCAACTTGCTCTTCTCTGAGCAGCACTGAGTCACGGGTACTGCCTCTATTTACTGGTCCCACAACCCCTGCCGAGAAGTAGCTTCTTCTTTCCTGGCACTTACTGCCCTTTGTGGAAGGATGGATCTGAGCAGGCAGAAGTAAACACATTCCCCCAAAGCAGTGCAATGTGACATTAATGGAAACTTTCATAAAAGGGAAGAAACTGTAAATAGGAGGAGGGAAATCGTCAAACGGGGTTGAATGTAATTGCCCTGCACACAGCTTACTGGAGTTCGGCTTTCGGTTTCAATTTTTGCATGTTTTGGCTTAGCTCCAGCGCCAGAGCGGGTCACTGGCAGGCCCCTAGTGCATAGTGCTCCCAGGACTGACGCGCCTAGGTTCCTGGCAATGATCCTTGCAGGTAAACCCTGAAAGTTCAGCTCCAGATTGGGGCTGCACATGATGCAGAAACCAATAGACACCTCACTGATGATGATTTTTATATTCTTAGCCCTGATACGGAAGGAATGATTTCTCGCTCATCTCGATCTCCCTTTTTCACTTAGAACTTCTCTCAAAGAACGGGACATGGTGCTTGGATAGAGAGATTCTGTTTCTTTTTCAAAATTTTCTTCTTTTTATATTCCCATCACACTATCCTCATGCCTCAGTTACAGCAGAATTTATACTCTTTCCCACAGGATTATACACCTTGTGAGAGCCAGAATCATATGTTATTATTTTGTAGTTAGTACCTAGTTTGCGCTGGAATTCCTCAGGAGTCTCTCTTATCATGTTCTTTTCTTTGTATCATGTTTTCTCCTTGGGGGATCTCATTCACTCTCAAATCTTCAACTAATATGTAAATCATTAGAACAACCACCTGTCTAGTGCTTACCAAGTGCCGGTCATTGTTCTCATGATACTCAATTCTCATGAAAATTTAAGATATAGGGATTTTTAAGCCCATTCTAAAAATGAGAAAAGTGAGGCATAGAGAGATTGAGAACATTGAGAAGGTTCAGAGTGAGCAGTAGAACTGGGATTTGAGCCCAGCAATCTGGTTACAGAGTTGATGCCACGGACAACCTGCTCTACTGTCTCTCTCTCTCTCCAAGTCTCAATCATTCAGTTCTAGCCTAGACGTCTCTCATGGGCACCAATGCCTCTGGCTCTATTCACCTGATGTCCCATGAGCACTTCAAATTCCTGTCGTCGAAACTCAAACTCACTACCTTTCCTCGTAAACCTGTCCCCCAAGTTACATTTCTACCGATGTGTCTATCCTTTACCTTATATTCCAGGCCCTCTCTGTAACCTCTTTCCATCAACATGGTCATTATTTACCCCCAAAGTATTTCTTTAATCAGGAAAGTACTGAGGACCAGAGAAATGTTAAAAGAGGAAAAGATAACATGAGCAGAGCTGTGCTTACATAAAAAGTAGTTTAATATTTAGGATTGCACATGCTAGGCACTGGCTATGTAAAAAAATCCAATCTCTGTCATCCTGGTGTTTAGAATCTTCCCCATTCTGTAAGATAAATCAAAGAAGACAGAGGAGGGAGGTAAAGAAAACAGGATTCCTGGCGACAGGTGAGAGGTGCCTGGACTGGGGCAATGGCAGGTGAAATGGAGACATAGAAGCTAGAAATAAGGAGGAGTTGAAATTGATGAGATTTCACAGCTCCTTCAATGTTAGAGATGAAGAAGAGGGTGGGAATGAAAGATGACTCTAATGTTTTGAGTCTGCGTAATTGAGACAGTGGAGGCGCAAACAATAAAAATGGGCAGTAAATCCTGGAAAGGCTCTATCATGTTGTACGTTTTGAGTTGGCGTTGACATGATATCCAGAAAGTATTTGGAAAATAAGTATGAGAACTTTTGAGAGATGTTGGACCTCGAGACAGCGTTGGGAGCCATGCACATGAATACATGGACTCAAAACCCTGAACATGGCTGAAATAGCCAAGGATCAGTGGGGATGGAGAAGAGGGCAAAGGGCAGTCATTCGGGAACCAGCTGCTTCTTTGGGGTTGGAGGAAGAGGGGCAGAAAAAGCAGGAGCGGTCCAAGAAGTGAAATCAGAATGGCAGAATGCCCAGGAGCTGAGTAAGCATAGATTTTTCTAGAGAGAAGAGAAGGTCCACCATGGAGAGATGGAGGGAAAGAAGCTTCTTTTGATGACTTGCAGCTGGTTAGAATCTATAAAATGCAGAATCTGTAGAGTCGTGGGGTGGAGATATGACAGGTATAAAAGACTATTGAGGAATAGGTCACTCATTATAAACTAACCCTTTGAGAAGATTGGCTGTGAAAAGCAAAGTATAGTGTGGACCATGCATGGATTTGGAGCTATTCAGAGCTCACATTCTTTTTTACTTGCCATTAATTGCTACTTAGTTTAGGTTGCAAATCTACTTTTACTCCCTTTGGCAGTATGGGCTGATGGAGTTCCTTCCTAGGTGTGTTTCTGTAGGGGCTGATGTTTTCCCAAGTTTATAATGGATCTCCATCAAAGACACCCAGGGTAGGTATTACGCCAGCCTGGAGAAGTTGCCTGGAGAATGTGTTATAGGGCTGATTCAGGAGAGTAAAATGAACACAACTTTCTCTTTCCCACTGCAGATAGCAGAACACAAATATTTTGCTGCCAAATCTCTGCCTTGCCATGGTTTTCTCTGCAGATTACATAAAGAAGCACCAAAGATAATAGGGTGACCTTTTATCTAGAATTGCCCTGAATTTTGTATTTCCCCAAAGTGATTTTTGCTCAGGAACTCAATTTTTCTAGGTGCTTGAAAATTGATTGGGTGTATGATTTTATGTAATTGTGCTTTTTTATATAGAAATGTCATAATGAAGTCAAGATGTTTTTATATGTCATTGTATTTAATTTCTGGTTGTTGAGAAAATGGCTATCGAGTATTTTACCTATATTAGTTGTGATTCAAACTACCTTTAAATAAGTGAGTGAATAATGTAAAAAAAATTGTTCTAGTGGAGATTACATAGTGCTACAAACTTCATGGTCACATCATGGGCTTCCACCACAATAAAAAGCAACATTACAAATAACATTAAAATCTTCTTTGTGTTTCTTGGTCCATGAAGAGGAGTACATCATCCTGCAAAATCACACACAAAGAAGGTGGCAATCTTCAACATGGAAAATGGCTTTAGGTTGCCCAGGGACAGATGTTATAGACGAGAGGAACATTGCTCCACCAAGAGCCACAGATGAAGTCAAGTTATTTTGACCCTTTCCTTGTAATTTAATGAATGACCTTATCTTGTGGTGATAATGGTTAAGTATTTGGACTTTGACAGCCGAAAAATCATCTGAAGAGATATTACTATATTTCAGTTAAAAAGGTAAAATATAATTTTGCTCTTCAGATAAATCAAATGATACTATTAAAACGAAGACAAAAATAAGGAAAAAATCTAGAACTGGCATATAAATAGCAAATGTTTGTAATTTATTACTGAAACCAATATTTTTAATAGGAAGTGGGTCTGATTTTACCTCAGGGATTAGGTTCTAAAATCAGAGAATAAGACAAATTTATCCTTGGAAGCCCCTTAACTGCTCTTAAAATGTAAACTTCTGTGGTTTCTCAGAGTGCTTTGGTCATGGTCTCCCAATCTCTGGGTAACACAGTTTAAGGGTGACTTTAAATAGTGGAAGGGCATAGGGGGACCCTCTCTCTCTCACACACACATACGCACACACACACACACACACACACACACACGAACACGCACACACACACAGTTGAATTCCCATAAACATAATGTGCCTCTTCTGAACTTGGCTATAAAATAGATGAGTGCTTTCTCTGTGTTGTGGTTGTTTCTGTTCAAAAAGCAATTGTACTTCTATGCTATCCTTCTATGTTCCCCAAGTAGGAGGCACTGTATTTAGTCAACTCTACTCTTGACTAAAGTTGCCATGAGAATATATTACTGAGGTGAAAAATAAAATTGCTTTTTGTGTCATACCCCCCAAATTCAACCAGAGATATCATAAGAGTTTAGGGTTTGTAGTTTCAATGGTCACTTCCTTTGCATCTTAAATTGTATGTGTTGTAGGTCAATTAATATTTATTGAATGCCCATTCTATGTCTTTAATCCCTTTCAACATGTAATCTCATTCAGTCCTTACAATGGCACTATGACATTCATTGTACACGTGAGAGATTGAGTCTCCGAGAAGTGTCCAAAGTCAAATTACTAATAAGGAGCATAGTTAGGATTTGAACTCATATTCACTGGATGCAAATGCAGGTATTGTTTTCCATTATAGAGGCTTCTTTTCTCCATTATAGAGTCTTCTCTCACTTTCCACAAAATGTAATATTATGTAATTATTTTTTTTATGTTTTAATAGCATTCATATGGGGTTTTATCTGCAGCTCACATTTTTCATGAGTTTGACAACTTATAACCGGTCGGGAAAGCTGTAAAACTTTTTAAAATTCTGAACTACCACCCAAATTATCTCTAATGTCCTCTAAGGATTATTCAACAGAGACAGAGCAATACTATTATAATACAGGTTAGAAATGAAATGAGGCCATGGACTGAGATTGCCATTCCCCAGATGGTCTTCCTGTGGTGGGCATAAAGACTGTGGTCCAGAGGAACAACTGGAGACCCGAGGTGGTCAAGGACCAGGTAGGTCAAAGAGGAAAGAGGGAGACTCTGAGATGCTTGCCTGAGACCAGAAGTGGCTTGAAGAGAGAATGAGACGCTCTTTGGGTAGGAAATTTAGCAGCTGTCTATCTGTATAGAGTAGTCACGGCAGGGCTTATTGTAGATGCAGAAAAGTGACTGGAAAAGGGAACAGTCATTTGGATTAATGTATTCATTAATTCAATAAACATTTGCTTTTGAGTCTTGTGTACAAGATCATTTTGTTCTAGTGCTCTGAATGATTCAGAGAAAAACAAGACACATTTTTAGGGTTGGAAATATTAAGTATCTAACAATGATGACTAGATAGTACCTTCAAAGTGCTTGGAAACATCTTTTTTTGAATTAAAAAAGAAATTTTTAAAATTTTGTTATGCCAAGGGGCTTATTATTGGACCAGTTCAATAGAATTTAAGTCTTTCATGGAAAGAAACCAATTCCTTTGCTTTTTATTTTCATTTTTATGGAAACTTCCAGCCCAGTCCTCCTGGTTAGATTTCATTTTGTCAGGTTCATACTCTGTCTTATTTACTGAATCTTCCCCAGCTCCATGGTGACAGACAACACAGACAAGGAAATATTTTGGGCCAAAGTTTGGGAACACTTGCCTCATATAAATTCACTCTAAGCACAGTTTTTCTAGATTTTTAAAGTGCATGTTTTCATTGAAAGAAATGTAACCCTCATGCTTTTAGCCCCTTACACTGTTAATTAAAATGTCATTTGAGAAGAACAATTTGGCTTCTAAAGAATACTTTCAGTTTTTTAAGTAAGTCTGATTTTTAAAAATGGAAAGTTATGGTAGGCTGTGGGCATGAAATCTGAAAACAAAGATTGTTAGGGAAATTTCAACTACTGTCATTTAAAATATTTATTTCTTTTTTCTTTCTTTCTTTCTTTTTTTTGTGGTACACGGGCCTCTCACTGTTGTGGCCTCTCCCGTTGCGGAGCACAAGCTCCAGACGCGCAGGCTCAGTGGCCATGGCTCACGGGCCCAGCCGCTCCACGGCATGTGGGATCTTCCCGGACTGGGGCACGAACCCGTGTCCCCTGCATCGGCAGGTGGACTGTCAACCACTGCGCCACCAGGGAAGCCCTTTTCTTTATTTTTAATTAAAAATTTTTCTTGCTAGTCCATTTATTTTCCCAATTTTATTGAAATATAATTGACATATAACACGGTATAAGTTTAAGATGTACAACCTAATGATTTGATATATATATCAAATCAAGCAGACATATGTGTATATATACATATATAATGATCGTGTGTGTGTATATATATAAATATAAATATAAATATAAATATAAATATAAATATAAATATATATATATATAAAAATATATATATATCAGCAGTCCCCAAACTTTTTGGCTCCAGGGACTTGTTTTGTGGGAGACAATTTTTCCATGGGCAGGGTGGGGAGGGGGGGGGCGATGGTTCAAGAGGTAATGTGAGAAATGGGGGTGATGGTTCAGGCAGTAATGCGAGCAATGGGGAGAGATGGAGAGCAATGGGGAGCGGTGGGGAGCGATGGAGAGCAATGGGGAGCGATGGGGAGCGATGGGGAGCGGCAGGTGAAGCTTTGCTCTCTTGCCCACTGCTCACCTCCTGCTGTGTGGCCTGGCTCCTAACAGGCTGTGGACCAGTAATGACCCATGGCCTGGGGGTTGAGGACCCCTGATATATGAATACCACAATTAAGTTTAGTTAAAATTCATCACCTTTCTTTTTCATTTAGTCACAGCTGGAGGAGACATAAGGATCAGTCTCAAAATGTAAAATCAAGTTCCATATAGTTTTAGTGATAAGCATAAAATACATACTCTCTCCCCAAAGTTCATAGCAGCATTATTTACAGTTGCCAAGATACGGAAGCAAACTAAGTGTCCATTAACAGATGAATGGATAAAGAGGATGTAGTGTATATATATTTACAATGGAATACTACTCAGCCGTTAAAAAGAACAGAGCAACATGGATGGACTGGGAGTGCATTATGCTAAGTGAAATAAGTCAGACAGAGAAAGACAAATACTGTATGATATCACCTATATGTGGAATCTAAAATAAACAACAATCTAGCAAATATAACAAAAACGAGGCAGACTCCAGATACAGTAGTTACCAGTGGGTGGGAGGGAGGGAAAACATAGGGGTGGGGAAGTGGGAGGTACAGATTATTGGGTGTAAGATAGGCTCAAGGATGTATTGTACAATATGGGGAATATAGCCAATATTTTGTAATAACTGTAAATGGAAAGTAACCTTTAAAAATTGTATAAAAGATAAAAAAAGAATCTAAAAATATGCTTTCTAATTATGTTAAATGAATTAATACATACACATATAGTTCTCAGAATAGTGCGTCAAATAAGGTAAACATTCAAATGTTTGTTACTATTACTATTAGATTTAAATTGATATTAATATAATAAATACTAATGTATTTTAATTTCCCTAAATTACAATATTCCTATAATATAGCAGGAACAATGCTGGCTTATTACAACTACTTTATTAGTGTTCTCTTTGTCTAAAGAACATGAAACCTTAAGATGCTCAATTTTTAGTGCCTAGGACTGGAATATCTGAATTCCACTGCCACCATTTCATTACCATACGGGTATGGAGAAAGAATGTATTTGGAGTACAAGTTTGTTCAGATTCTCAACCCAAGTTCAGCCAATAATCACTCTTTGAGCACCCTTTACGTGCTAGAATTTGGGTGTAACAGCTCATAGTCCTATACTGAGGTAGTTTACAATGTAAGTGGAGGAGACAGATGTACAAGCAAATTGAATGTGATGGGGCAAGTACTAGAAAACAGTATTAGTCTGCTGTGGGAGCCAGAGTAGAGAGCAGCCTGGAGGGGTGGAGAAAGGCTCTCTAGAGGAGATGGCATTTGATCAAGGTTTTAAAGGATGAATAGGAGTTGCCTCAATTTCTTTATCTGTAAACAGAGGCAGTTGGACAGGATTCATTTATGAGCCAAACTTCCATGATTCAAACGCTATGGATCCCACGTGGTCAACCGTGAGGGACATTGGCATTGGGCCTTTGCGTTATGATTTTTGCCAAAGACCTTATCTGCATAATTCTACGGCTTCTCAATCCACAGCAGAAACATCAGTTGACTGCCCAGCTGTTCTGCTATCCTGCCAAATAGCTGAGCTTTGAGATTTCAGGACAAAGAATTCACACAACTGGCTGAATGTTTCACTTTTCATCAGTATATTTTGGCAACAGGTAGACAACAACCATGGACGGATTTCAGGAATTTGAGTGATTTGGATTCAGTACAGAGAAAATAGCTTAGACTCTGATTTGAAGTGAAGCTCAATTATCCTAAGCCAAAAAATAGTCTTTCTTCTTCCAAGTGGTCTAAGATGTTCATTAGCTCTGGCTTTGGTCCTGGGGTATTTTTGTAACGAAGTCGGCTGAAAGTTTGTATGACAGATGGAGTTACCATCCTTCATGGGGCTGTAGAGGAGAGCGGAGCTGAGCTGGAGACTGGAAGATATAAAAAATTCAACGAAGGGAAACAACCAAAATGTCACTTGAGTGATTATATAATCGGGTCCAGTTCTGCCTCAACAATTCCTTGGTAATTATGGTGGCGTTTAAAAAAAATCTAACCTTATTGAAGTAAAATGTGTACATTTGGTAAGTTCTTTGCGTTTTGACCAATTTATGAATCCAAGAAACCATCCCATAATTAAGATATAGAATACCGTCATCAGCCAACACTGTACCCCTTCACAGTCCTTCCTCATCCCACACTCCAACCTTAGACTACGACTAATCTGCTTTCAATCACTGCAAATTAGATTTCCCTTTTCTAGAATTTCATATAAGGGGAATCACACAGTATACGCTTTTGTGTCCACCTTCTGTCAATCAGAATGTTGAAATTCATCCATATTGTCGTGTGTATCCATAGTTTTTTCCTTTTAATTGCTGATTAGTATTTCATGGTATGGTACACCACTTTTGTTTACCCATTCACCTGTTCGTGGACATTTGGGCTGTTTCTAATTTGGAGTGCTTATTGCTAAAGCTGCCATGAACATTCATTTACAAGTCTTGGTGTAGACATGTATTTTCATTTCTCTTTGGTAAATACTTAGGAGTGAAATTGCTGGCTCATATGTGATAATGATCTAACTATAAAAAAAACCACCAAACTGTTTTCTAAAACGGCCGTACCGTTTTGCATTTCCACGAGCAATGTTAACTAGTTGTTCCACTTCCGTGTTAACCTAGTCTTCTATTTGTTTATTTATTTACTTTTCTCTCCACCGTACTGTTCTTTTTAATTGATGTACCTTTTACATACCACAAAATGCACAGATCTTCACCTTTCACTTCAAGAATTCTGACAGTTGCAAACAACCAAATGAAGATCCAGAATATTTCCATCACCCCAGAAAGTTTCCTCATGCTCTTTTCTGCCAATATCCCACACACACTTTCAGAATCAATCACCATTCTGATTTCTATCACTGAGGTTAGTTTTGCTTGTTCTAGAAATTCATATAAATGAAACATACCATCTGAACTTTGTTGTCTCTGGTTTTTTTCACACAGCATAATATTTTTGAGATTCAACCCCATAGCTGTGTGTATCAGTAGTTCATTTTATCGGTAAGTAGTATTCCAAAATTGTGTAACAAAATTGTTTAATTCATTCCCCTGTGGATGGATTTGGGATGTTTCCAGTGTTTGGTAATTTGAATAGAGCTGTAACGCACATTCATGTACAATACAAGTCTTTTTTAGGTTTCTTGGGAACATAGTCTTTTAAATTTTAGCTTTTCAAGTAGGTGTGTAGTGGTTTTACACTGTTGCTTTAATACGTATTTCTCTGGTGACGAATGATTTTGAGCAACTTTTCATGTGTTTAGTGGTCATTCATATATTCTTACTTGTGGAGTTTTTGTTCACATCTTTTCTGCAGTGGTTTTGAAGCTTTTACATGGCAACCATGTGGTTTGGTGAATTGGCTTTGGGATACCATGGTGCGTGGAGTAGGTTTTGCTTAAGGTTATTTTGAAAACACGTTTTCATGGTTAAAAGCAAAATTTGAAAACCATTGGTTTAAAGCACAATTGGGGAGGAGGTAAATTTGGCTTTTGGTGTTTCCATTCCTTATTTCCTCAAGGGCCTGCACTTAATAAGTAGCAAAGCGCTGTGCTGGGCACTGCGGAGAGCACAAGACCTAGAGATAAGGTTTCTGAATTGTATGGAGGAAGCCTTGTATGGAGGGAAACGTGCCCAGGCTCTGGAGTTAGTTTAATATCCAGATTCTACCATTTGTTAGCTCTATAAACTTATACATTTATTATTAATAATATCTAAGTAGTAGGTTATTCTGAGGATAAAATGAAAGAATAAATGTAAAGTTTCTAGAAGCATGGCCAGCACACAGCAGCTCTGCATCAAATGCTGGTTTCCTTCTCTTTCTCCCTACTTCTACACTCACTTTATTTCTCTCCCTTTACTTTAGGATCTCAGGATTCCTTACTATGGCACTCCATCTTTCCCCTGGTGCCCTTTGCAGGCTCTAGAGATGGATTAATTCTTCCTCCATTCCAACATTTACCTGTTTGTATTCTCCTCGCCTGATGAATGTGTGAGTAGTTAATCTGATAAAACATAATTTATCTTAAGGTGGTAATGGTTGATAACATCTCAAAGTTTTAATAAGTGTCTAATCAAAGGACTAAGATCAAAGAAGAATGGCTCACAGGAGAGTGTGAGGCCTGTGGAAGGCTGATTAGGGTAGGTAGTGTTTTTGGTATGGTTGACCTTCCCCAGAACCCCATAAATCACATTACGTAAGTGGTTTTCTCCAAGGAGTTTACTTAAACTTGGACATTTTCAATTAGTTGGCTCTTTTCAAGTTTTTCCACACCATTTATATGAGACGGTGGGAACACCATCTTCTAGCAAGAGCCATATGAATGACTTTACAAGCCAAGTAATGGTACTCTAACAAAGGTCCTGTTTTTCTCCAAATTTATAGCTTTACCATGTTCCATTACTTGTTGATTGCTTGTGGTTTAGTGGCATCTAAATCTTTTGTAAAGATTTTAAGACTTCTGATAAAACTGCAATATCTGTAGTTGCAGCAAAATCCTGACTGAGTAGGCAGACCTAACGCCGGTCTTCTGGGTTGTACTTCGGAAACTCATCTAGCATCTAGGTCAAAAAATCTGCAAGTGGTTTGGATGATAATCAGCTCTACCTCAAGGATGTTGTGAAATCACAGAATAATAGAAGATTACGGCTGGAAGGGCCTTAGGAAACAGTTAGCCTAACCCCATGTCCAGTTTTTAGATGAGGACATATATTATTGTGATTACAAAGTAATTTCTTGATGAATGTTGATCTGTTTCATTGGTCATGATGTCGACCTGGATATCACCACTGCTGACCATATTCTGAGACACTGATTCATTAATTTCTTGGATGTCACTTTTTGTAATTAAATTCACAACCTCTGATTCTGGTTACTGCCAGTCCGTTAGTTTTGTTAACACATCTTATTTTTTTATTGCTTTGGGAGCCAGAGAGTTCTGCAGAATATTAACATTATTCAAATAAAACCATGCTACCCACAATAGCCCTCAGGTCCTAAAGTGAGCTAGCTTCTTTCTTGCCAAATTATTTTTAAGGACAAGTAAACAAAGACCTAAAAAAAGTTTATAGCTTCCATGAGATAGCTGTCACAAATGGGTTCTTACATTGAAACTTTATCCACTTAAAAAAAATATTTCCCAGATGACGGAAAAGATTGCCTCCAAACAGGGTAGCTGGACCGACATACATCTAAGTTATCCCAATTGAATATTCCTGGAAAACTCAGTTCTATTCTGAGAATGAAAAGTTATAAGAGAAAGTGCACAGAGAGTTTGGCACTAACCACTCTCATCTGTCACATTAGGCAACTCCTCATGGACCACCCTAAAGAACTTTAAAATGTCCTTTCGAAAACAGTGTATACCTCCACCCATTGAAAAAACCTGGTCAATATCAAGTCTTCACTGGGAAAACAGAAGGTAACTCAGAAGGGCACAGCAATGTCCAGGCATGAGGTTATGGTGACTTGGAAGTAGATAGTGGGAGCAGTGTTGGGAAAGAGGAAGAGGCAACATCCAAGTGCCGGGACTGTGGAAAGAGAATAGAATTTTTAGTTGAAAATTTGAAATTCAGTTTTTAATACTCGGGAACAGCAAGAGAAGATTTGCAATTGTGCACATATGTCCTATTTGGATTCCCCTCGGCCTTCTGGCTAATGGTATCCTCCAGGAGTCCCTCATGTCCCTCATGTGGTTCCTCCTTGGTCTCACGTGGTGGTGCTTGTATTGTCTTGTTGAGTCATGCACGTGTCTTGTCGTTGAGGCAGCTGCGTTTCCCTATGGCAGTGGGGATTTGCATTCTTTGTTTAATATTTTGTGAAACGCTAGAGAACCCTGGGGGAGAGAGGGTCTCTGAAGGCAGGCACTGTTAATATGGAGCCAACCACGAAAAATAGGTACTCAGGATATGAGGAAATTTACAGGAAAGAGGCTGGAAATCACCATCATGAATTAGCTTATAAAGTGTGATCAAGCATGCTTATCAATTAGCACCAAGAGAGCAGCAGGAGAGAAAAGTGCAAAATATTTTTTAAATCTCCAAACTTGGAAACACTTCAAATTGCAAGAAAAATTTTGGGGGGTTATAAAGTGAGTATTGAATACTGGGTATGGCTTATGGAAGTTCAAAAGGAAACCTGGCTGAAATGAAAAAAGATTTTCTTTTGGGATGTGCATTGATGTTAATTTTTTTCAAAAGAGAAAAAGCCTGAAGGGCCTGTTAAAACTCACATCTCTGGGTCCCACTCCCAGAATCTATGATTCAGTAGTTTTGGCATGGGGTCAAAGAACTTGCATTTCTAACCAGTCCCAAGGTAATGCTGATACTGCTGAGTTGGGAGACCAGACTTTGAGAACCAGTGGTCAACCAATTCCATTATTTTAAAGAGGCAAAACTCAGAGAGGTTAAATTATATTATTTTAACGACATAGCCAGAGTTACATCACTAGGTCTGATCACACCAAAACAAGACTCCATCTGTGGACTGCAACTCCATATGTAATTAATAGATATGGTAGTTCTAGAGAAAAAAATAGTACCTTTTTTTAATTATTAATTTTTTAACATCTTTATTGGAATATAATTGCTTTACAATGGTGTGTTAGTTTCTGCTTTATAACAAAGTGAATCAGCTATACATATACATATATCCCCATATCTCCTCCCTCTTGCGTCTCCCTCCCACCTTCCCTATCCCACGTCTTGTTGTTTCATTTTTCTCAGGGTGTGTTTGTTGTAAATGGAAAATGGATATTTTTAACTCAATATGGGGCTTTTTGTCTTTTAATAGGGAAATTTTACCTGTTCACTCTATTGTGATTCCTGACAAATATTCACTGTGCTATAAATTTTTATTATCTGCATACACGTTTCATTACATGTGCATGGAAATGGGATGAAGGATAATAATGCCTAACTTTTAGATGCAATTATTCAATTAATTACCCCATTGATGTCTGGGCTTCCTCTTACTCTTTACAGCTATTGATCGAAGTTAGAGCACTCTTAGAACCAGTCCAGAACAGTGTTCTCTTACACAGTGCTTTGATTTTCTCTAGTCTTTTTTTATCCTCAGTCTAATATCACCAGTCTTCCTTCTTTAATACATTCCTAGAAATTTTTGATCTACTAATGATGTTCTTTATTGTTTTCTACTGCTATTATGATTTTCTTTTTATTAAAATAATCTCTTGTGCATTTTATGGGAACTGAGCAAGAGGAAAGGAAGGTACATCTACTCGACTGGCCATGTCAGCAATCCAGTTCCCCAATATATTATTTCTAAACACGTTCGGTTCTGAGAGGGGAATGGTGGGGTCAGGTTTTGAGTGTGTGCGTGTCTAATGCTTCCTCTGTTGCAAATATCCTGGGTTCTACTTATCCTTTCTCTTCTTTGTTCTGGAGAAGATGAATAGTTTTTCCTCTTTTCTTCTTACCTCCACTGGGTTCTATTTGAAAGTCAAGTCAAATCAGTCAAGAAGAGATTACAGTGAATATTGTGCTCTCTTGTTCAGTCTGTTCAGGAGGTAGGTGTTGGGGACCTGCTGTAGCATGATTAATTTTTATCACCGTTCTTTAAAAAAAAATAAAATGTGGTGATTTTCATTAATTATGTTACTACTGTAATAAGGCATAATCAAAATGGATAATCAGTCATCCACCGTGCCAGTAACAGATGGAAGCTTTTAGGTGAGCTGAAAAATCCTCAAGGTTCAGGTCCACTGTCACACATAAAGTCCCCACAATGGGCATTCTGAGATGGCATATATTAGAGAGGGTGTTCTTAGACTGCTGAGAAGTTCAAAGCATCATTGCCATTTGAGTCATTTACTCCTAGAGTGGAAAAGTGTAGATACCTAAGACTAGTTCTCAAACTAGTCTACGTTCCTGGGATCATCTGGGGAGGTTAAAAAAACTATTGATATCTGGGTCTACTTCCAAGGATTTTGGCGTAGGTGGTCTGGAGTGAAGCCTGGACATTGAGAGCTTTAAAATTTTCCCAGGTTCTGCTAATGTGCAGCAAAGTTTGAGAAACCCTGCTCTAAAACGCCAAACAAGTAAAAGGCAGAACACCAGTGTCATGCCTCCAGACAGATGGCCAATCACAACAGGGCAAAGTCTTAGCTAGATATCCTTAGCTTGACTTCCAGACTGTTACCGGTTGGTTGAGACTCTTATCAATGCCTCTTTATGTAGATTTCTCTGTTCTTCCTAAACCAGCCCTCTCATTCTGTCTATATGTCTTATACATTCCTATGTCTGACCCAAGACTTATGCTATTCCTCTTGCCAGGAGCAGTCCTCTCATTTTGGCAATTTTTGTACTGCGTTACCTGCCAATTCAACCCCAAAGTCTCCTCTACTGTGAGCGACTACAGAGTGCAGTGGTTATGTCCATGGATCTGGAGCCTGCAACTATTTGCTTTTGAATCTTAAATTTATCACTAACTGCTTGGACAGGCGACCTGCCTGTGCCTGTAAAATGGGAATAATAACGGTATGTTCTTCATATAGGTCATTGTGAAGTTTAAATGAATTAACACATGCAAATTTTTAGAACAGTGAATGACATTTAAGCCCCCAGTCTCCAAATAAACCCCTTTTATAACATTTAAATGCATTACCGGATATCAGGTTTCTATGTTGCTTTGGAGTTGGTTCAGTTATCTCTTGCTGTTTTCCAAATCACCCCATGTGAATCCCAAAACTTTGTAGCTTAAAACAACAACAATTCTTTAATTCTCAAGTTTCTGCAATTTGGGCTGGGCTCTGCTGTGTGGTTCTTCTTGTGGGTCTACTAGGGCCAGAACATCCAGGGTGGCTTCTTTATTCCTAAATCTGGTGCATTGCTTGAGACGGCTGGAATAGCTGGGAGCTAGTAGGATCTCTCTCTCTCTGGCTAGCCTGGGCTTCCCCACAGCATGGTGGTTTGAGAGTAATTGGACTTATTTGATACATGATGTCTGGCTCCTCATAGAGAGTGAGCAGAAGCTATGTTTCCTCTTAAAGCCTGGACTCAGAAGCCCCAGAATATCACTTCTGCTATATTGCTCAAAAGCAAGTCACAAAGCTAGCCCAGTTAGAAGGGTAGGGGAAATAGACTCCCCCTCTTGAAGAGTGGAGCAACATGCATGTAGAAAGGGAAGGAAATGATGAAACCCTCTTTGGAGATTATCTACAACAGGAACATCCTTAAATGATTTCAAGAGTGTTTATTTTATTTCTCAATTAAAAAAATTAAACTTAATAAATCAAAATTTCTCACCCTGATGCTGTGACAATGTATTTTCTCCATCTTTTACAATTCCACATAGTGCTCTGTAAACACAATGTACTCAACAAAATAGATATTGGTTAGTTGATATTAGCACACAAATCCAAGGTTGAGCAAGCATGGAAAGAGTAGTTGACCTTTTCACCTGAGAGAGAATCCACAAATGAGGAAAAATAGATGGAAATTTTCTTAGGGAGCTATGAGTTTCTACGATGGGTGTCAATGTCTAGGGAATCATATACACCTTAAAATTTTCCTTCCTGGCTTCTCTCCTTTATTTTTTCGTTTTTATTCCTTTCTAGGTAACCTTAAATGATCTTCAGTTTTAGAGGAGAAAGGAGGGAATGCGATCTTGGGGCTGTGCTACCTCTGTGTGTGTTACCATGGTGACGGGAGGAGTTTGCTCCTACAGCCCCAGCCTGCAGGCACTTCTTCTAAACACTCAAGCCCTCCTTTGGTTTTCATCAGTTCTGGATGCTAGCACTTGATTGCCACACAGCCTGTTCCTTGAATTATATTTCAAATATTAATGGTTTGTGGAAGAACGTTCAAGGTTTAGATTTGCATCAAGAGGCTCATAAAACAAGCATGTAAAATAGAGCTGTGGAAACAGAGCATGGTTCTTGAGGATTTTAAAGTATGAATCTAAAGGTGCTTACATCTGGATCTTTATTTCTTAGTAGGAACAAAAATGGTCTGACTTTTGGATCAGAGTCTGCAGAGAGTTTTTGGTCTCAGGGTTACCAATGCCCTTTAGTCATACTTTTTCCTAAGCCGCCCTTTACCTTGTTTCTGATGGGCACAACATTGTGCCCATCAGAATGTTGTTTTAACATTCACAGGGTTGTGAATGTTAAAAAGTGAAGAGACACAATGAGAAGGCATAGTCACAGCCTCGGCCTGTGGTGGAGAGCTGTCAGAATGTTGGGTTCCAATGGCTTTTGCTTCATGTCAGAAGTTTTGATTTTCTTGGATTTCCCAAGAGATGTTTTATTTTATTTCTAACTCAGAATAACTTTCTAATGTCTAATATGTTAGAATAAGAATTTCTAATACATATAGAATGAAGGCAGGTGCAAGGGGCTGGAGCAGCACGAGGGACAGGTAATCATCAGGGCTGGGGGAAAATGGAAGATGCAAAGGAAAAGATCAAAAGAGGCTTCTTCCTGGGGAGCTGAATCGGAAAGGCTGAGTGAGAGTCCTTCAGTCTTGGTAACTTCCTAAGGTGTTTTGGATTTTGGCTTAGTTTACCAAGAGCCTATAATTTCAGGAGAGTTTGCCTTTGTTGATTTTCATCCTTAAGTCACAGCTGTGACTTCCTCTAAGCATCAGGAACAAGCCTGTGTGTATGATTGACAGGTACCAAAAAACCACCTTGCTGAACACATAATTAAGAGTTCAGGTCTTGAAAGCAGACAGACTATAGTTTTAAGCACGTCCTACTACTTTATACTTGTGCAACCTTAGGAAACTTACTTGGTTCCTCTAAACCTTGCTCTTGTCATAAGCCCCTGAAGTGTAGGCATCAGTCTCTGGCTTGAGTCACTCTACCCCAGCTTTGCACCACACAGACCCTTAGGGAAATACTGACCGGAAGGGGGAAATGAGCCTCTTGTTTGCCTGAAGAGTTGGGAGGCCTGCGTTCCAGTCCTGGTTCTGCTACTGTCTTACGTGTGCTTTTAATCAGGTCCTTGAACACTCATGGCCTGTCTCCTCATCTTCAAAATGAGGCAGGTAGTCTCCAAGACCCTCCCCAGCTCCGAGGCACTATGTGTATTTGCACGGTTTCCGTCTCTGCTCACACTGGCCAATTCCTGTCACCACCTTCCCTTTCTTTTGATTTTTCCCTTTGAAATCAGCCCTCACTTTGGGTTTCAGTTACATTGGAAAAGGATGCATGGATTCTTCTTCTTTTCTCTCATGATAATGAACACCTCTTGGACATTAATCTGTGAGTAAACCAGGTTTCTAGGTAGAAGAAGAAGGTCAATAAGCTATGTTAAAGACAAGCTAACGATCACAATTCCTTCTTACTATTTCTGAAGTGTCTCAGCTTGTTTCTGCTTCAGAGACTCTGTACGTCCTGTTCCTGGAGCCTAAACTCCCTTCCCCTAGCTCTTGTCTGGCCTGGTTCTTTCTCATTTTTTAAGTCTCAGCTGGAGAGACTTCTCCTCGGAGAGGCCTTCGCTGTCACCCTCTTGGCAGTCACTCTCCAGCAGGGTACCTTAGTTGTCCTTCTCTGAAATGACCATGCTTCTGTGATGCTAGTCAACATCTGCCCCCTGCTGGCAGAATGTCACCCTGTGACAGCAGGGAACTTGTCTGTCTCATTCACCTCCTAATTCCCAGCCCCTGGAACAGCGCCTTGCCCTTGGTCAGAACCCTCATCCTGTGTCCCTAACCACTACCCTACACTGCTGTTAGGAATGAGAAATGTAGGGAGCTGTTGTACGGGGGATAAACTAGATAACATTAGATACTGATGACATAGCCATCAGTCCCATTCCCTTAAGTCCTGACCCTGAGGGTCCTGGCTTCCAAGCCGGGCTTGTCAAATAGCTAACGGCTTTGAGTTGTGACTTAACTTCTCTGGACCTCATATGATGCATTTTAAAAATGGATGAGTTGTATTAGTAAAATCAATGCCTCACGCGTGTGGAGCCCTTTCTCTGTGTCAGGTACTGGCCCAGCATTTTACAGACCTCATCTCCTGCGATCCTCACACTAGCCCACTGAGGTAGAGTCTATGATTATCTTCATTTGTAGAGGACACCTGAGACTGAGATTGAAAATCCACCTGTCTTGGTCTGCTCAGGCTGCCATGACAAAAGAACAAAACAAAACAAAACAAACCAGACTGGGGCGTTTCAACAACAGAAATTAATTTCCTTACAGTTCTGGAGGCTGAAAGTCAAAGTGTTGCAGGTTTTGCTTCTCCTGAGGCCTCTCTCTTTGGCTTGCAGATGGCCACCTTCTGTGTCCTCACATGGCCTTTGCTCTGTGCGCTCCCATCTCTGATGTCTTTTCCTCTTCTTGTAAGGCCATCAGTCACGTTGGATTAGGGCTCCATTCTTATGACCTTATTTAACCTTAATTACCACTTTAAAGGCCCTATTTGCAAATCCAGTCATATTGGAAGGCTAGGGCTTCGACATGAGAATTTTTGAGGGGACACAATTCAGTCAGTAATACTGCCCAAAGCCGCTCAGCTCATATGCAGTGGAGACATTATTTGAATCTCAGCTCCATCCCCATGTCCCTAACCACTACTCTGTACTGCCATGATTTCCTCCCAGCTGCCATCCAAGAGAGATCAAACTTAGAAGAGCTGGAAGCCTTTCCTCCATGTCTGCAAAGTGGATACTGGGGAGGGAAGGGCAGCTGGCTGGAGACTGAGCGACTCTTGGCACTACTCTTGGGCGTCCTCAGACTGGGTAATGAAACGAAGGCTGCCATATCCCATTACTCACAGCACGTCTGATGGGAACGGCACCATTAACAGAAGTTACTGAGCACTACAATTAGCCAGAAACCTCTCACAACCTCTTCTAAAGTTACTGGAGGATACATTTCACTTCAGTTCTCTCTTGCATAAAGTGGCAGCTATCCAGAGACTTAAAAAGGCCAGGAAAATTTAAAGAGGCAGAGCTGATATTTGCAAGAGTGTCTCATCGGAGCCCATCTCCTTGGTTGACAGAAGGAGTGTGTGCAGCAGCCAGGACCCAGGAATCGAGATCTTCCAGCAACGCTGGTTGGATGGCCATGTGCTGCCGGGCATCACTGAGCATGTCTGGGCTGTCATTTGCCACCTGTTCAGTAATATCCTCTGAACAGCTACCATGCACTAGGCATCCTTCTAGGAGGCAGTGATTCCTGTCCACTTTAGCAGACAAGCTCAACCTCTAAATCAGTAACCATACTACAGAGCAATGCGTATTCCCAGAGTACCACTGATGGAATAGAAACCCGGATAATCATTTTCACAATATCAAGCCTCTTCTCCTTCTTCCACTCCCATTTCACCTGCTCTTCCTCCCACCACCTCCTTTTCTTTATAGTTACTGTATGGCAGGTGCTTGTTAGACATGGCCTCAGTCAGTCCTCATAGGATTCATACAGGGTCCATATTACTATCGCCACCATTTGATACATTAGATTCAACCTACTGCACAGTCTCCAATGGTGGGGCATAAGGATGGCATTGTTCTTTTTTTCTTCAGTCAGTGCCTGTGTTATGTTGAATGCACCTTCTCTGCTGGGTGGAAGGCTTCTAAATGACCTCGTGGGCAGTTTTGTAGCTTCCAACTCACCTTCAATGCTTTAAAACCTCAGTCCCACTCAAACTGTTGTCTGTCTTGTGCTCCAACCCACTAACACCTATAAATCCATCATCTGGTAATGAAATTCTTTGCATTTAATCCTATTTTAAATTATAGTTATCTCTATGCCATATGCCATTATGTCAGGGAGCTTACTCTTAGAATTATTTTCCAAACACGCAGAGAGTTTTCAGACTGGCTGGTTAAATAAGGGATGAGTAGTACCATGTGGGGTTTTGGCATTAGCCGTTCACTGTGAGATGTTGTAACTAGTAGCTTCTTGAATTTTGTCTGTACTGCTGAGACCGATTTCATAAAAGGACTTTGCTCTTTTCTTTGCACTTGGAATTGCTTAGAAATGTTCAAATCCTTTTCTCTGTGAGATGGATGTTTTTGCAAGGTGCCGGGCTCAGTTTACTTGGCACCATTGCTTCTCTTGCTAACTTGAGCATGAAAACAAGTCATCTGAGAAGAGGAGGAGAAAGATCAGGTCTCACAAATTCAAGTTTAAAATAATCCTCAGTAGATTGCTTAAATAGGGCCTCACACATTTCTTGGACTTCTATGTTTGTTTTTTGAGTCTGATGGCCTTCTGGCTTTAATCAAAGTCCTGTCCATTATGATGAGAAAATAAATGTCATAAAAATCTAAATCTACTTAAATGCAAGATACTTAAGAGGATTATAGCCCTTCTTTGGTTGCAGAAAAATTGGCTTTTCAAAAAAGTTCTTAGGTTGACTGCATTTTTTTAAGAACATTAAAAACTAAATTGAATCAAAAAATTCGAAAACAAAGTCTATGTAAGCAAAATAGCAAGTACTGAGACATAAATTTTCACTTAATTCTGTAATCAACATTCTGAAATTTCACTTTTGCATACATTCATGTATGTTCAAATATATTTTGAAAATTGATATTCTGAAGTTGTAGAAGTCTATAATACACTTTAAAATCTATTTATTGAAATTATGTTTAAATATTATTTGTTTTAAGGTGTAGGGGTTATTTGTGTGTCTAGAAAATGCTTTTGAAGTTCCATCAAGAATCAGAATTGAGCTAATTTGTTGACATCAAAAACCAATTTAGATTATTGATTAAAAAGTCGAGAAAAAACAATTAAGAAAATAAAATCAATGATACTTCATATGGGAACATGCAATACTAGGTAACAATAACAAGGACAAAAATCATATACGGCTCCTTGTCGAAAAAATTTGTGGAAAACAAGGTAAATTTTATAAAATTACATACACTCCCAAAATAAGACTCACCCCTGGTGATAAATAAGTGACTAAAGTAATAACCAGTTTAACTGGGATGATTTGCCAGGTTGGTCAAGGGGAGATATTATTTGGTACAGCCCCCTGTATGCACCAAAATCATAGTTACTGACGTTAGAAATTTATGGAAAGAACCATACTCATGGTTTTCAGATATAACTTTAATTTTTGGAAGTATTTGAACGGTTTTAGAAATGGGCTTTAATTTGTAAACATCCTACAACTTCCCCCCACAAAGACTCCCAGCCCAAGAGTAAGCTGTAGCTTACCAATCAGGAATGTCTGTCCTGTTGAAGGCCAGTGCTATTTTCCATGGAGGGAAACGTCAACCCTTTTCTGGCTTGTTAGAACTTGCAAGGTTCTTATGTTTGATGCTGAACATCTGGCCAGGGACATTTTGTGAACCAGACAATGAGAGCTTCTTGGAATGAGTGTGGGAGCTACGGAAATATGACAGCTCTTAATATAGCAGCAGGGTTGCCATTACCATTGTGTGTGTTGGGAGCGTTTGTGTGAAAAATATATTCTTTTAGCAGTTGGCAGTTGACTTCTTCTTAGGGAGAAAACTGTCTTTGTTTTCTGTCTACTAAGACATTTGGGATAGCAGGTGAGAAAGAGCCTGAGGTAAATAAAATGGAGCGAAAGTGATAAAAGAGACAGTTAAAAGTGCTGAGAAAAAGAAAATTAAAAATTGTTCTGCTCTCAGAGGAACAGAGTGAGACTCTCAGAGTGAGACTGGGTACCACAGAGGTGAACTGGCCAGTGGAAATGCCCAGTAGGCAGGTGACTTCTCAAGTGGAGAGTGGAGATGCCTAATTTTCACATGGACTGTTTAGTTTTCTGTTTACACTCCTTGTATTCCTTTCAAATCTGTAGTAAAGTCACCTCCCCATTTCCCTTTAGGAATTGAGGAAATGGAGCAAAAGGTTGAGTTTCACATCTTGATCAATGGGTAGGGGGCAGATATAAAATGGCAAGTTGATTCATCAACTGAGAAAGTCAAGGTTAATGCCAGAAGTTCTCATGAGACCAAAGCTCTCCCAGGAGTTTGCAGAAATTATGGAAGATGGGTTAGGATGTTCACAGGGTTTGGAATTGAGATTTTGTTGCAATCTTATATAGATATCAAGACACATAGAGGTATCATCTGACATCTCGGTTACATAGTAAAAGGAAAGCAGGCTCTGAATGGATAACAAAACTGCAGTGATCCATTTATTAAAGAGATACCCTTTTGACATGAACTTTTAATACTAGGACATTAGGATGAGAAGAGACTGCCCAGATCACTTTCCCTAGTACCTTCATCTTTTGCTGAAGGGGTAAGGCCCAGAAAGATGAATTCCTTCGCCAGGTACCCTAAGTTAGAAACAAGAAAGAAGTGTACTTAAAACAAATTTTGTGTTATGAAAATTGAAAAATATTGGCTTGAGAGGAAAACTGCCGGTATCTTAAAATGTGTCTGGCTTAGAGAAGATAGACATCATTTATCTACAGAATGATTTGTCCTGTTAAGTGGGCACGATGAAACTTACTTCCTGTCTTCACACATCCTCTGGCAGATCCAATTTCTTTTGCTGAGTTGTATTTTCTTGGGACTCAGCATCTCATTATAGGTGAGAAAGCTGATAAGAGCTGCACCCACTTATTCTTGTTGTTAGGGCTGATCAGGGATCTGTATGCACAGCCAGAGCTGAAAGCAGACTTTGGAGAAACATGAACCAGATTCATGGTTAATTTTTTTCAACCCCCTTTTTTAAGATCGACTTTTTTGGAAAGAAAAATATGCAATAAACTTAAAGACAACATCACATTATGATGACCAAATTACTCTTTAGAGATATTAAAAATGTGGTTTGTATATATTATATTAAAAAAGATACACTTTACCTAGAGGCTCCTTATCTTCAACCATCTGTGTGACTCTCAGTCTTCCTTCTCATAAGCTATAGATCCACATCCGTGTCCCTGCCCCCAGGGACATCCAGATCTACCTGGAGAGAGAGAGTCAACAAGGTCAACATGCCATAAACCCAAATCACCACATCTCTCTTCATCCTCTTACCTATCTCCTCCACCTCCTCTTACAATTTCTATCTTGATTGGTAGCGTTACCATCATCCCTGTAACCCGAATGAAGAACACTTGCTTATTCTTACTGTCCCCCTTATTCACTACCCCAGTCCACCAAAAAGTCTCTGGTTTTCTATTCACAATATTTCTCTGTCCAATGCTTTCTTTTCATTCCTCTGCCCTAGTTTCAGCCTACATTTTCTCTTGCTTGGAATATTGCCAAAACCTTGGCCTCTCTGTCTCCAAGGCGTTGCTGGAAACAGGATATGTGATGACCCAGTGCAAGCCTGAGGGACCCAGGAAGTACTTTGGTTACAAAACACACCGTACGTGAGAGGACTCCTACTCCCTGAGTGTCCATTTAGCGCTGGACTCTTTAGACAAACGTAGGTCCAGGACTCCAAGGCTGTAAGTCTTTGAGTTCCCAAACAGTTGCCCATTCCCCTCAAGGCAAGGCTGGGTAACCGAAAATCCAGACTACAGTTGGGGTGCACAAAAATTGAGGTAAAAGGTTCTTTTGAAAGATTGAATACTGCAGTAGAAGCATCAAATAAGCATTACTGGCCAGCCTTTAACTCTCGGATCTTCTTACCCTTATTTTACGGTTTAGTATAATGATTACTCTGAATGACATTTAGGGCAGGAATGGTGATTGGTTGGGAAACATAACTCTTCTCAGTATTTAAGGGCTCTGAAGGTTTTAAGCTGACTCTGCCTTGAGGACACTCTCAGGCTTCCATGGTGACTAGTTAGGAAGGGTCCCATGACATCATCAGCCATCAGAGGTTCTTAGTACTGAGGCCACCCAACTAGAATCCAAGTTCCTACTTCTGGGAAGTTTCCTATTTGGTTGTTTTATTTTCTTATGATTGGCCTCAATCTAAACAGGCTGAGCCTAAAACTTTGAACCTAAAAGGGAGGTGTCTGGAACCACTTTCTTATCTCCTAGAAGGACCCTTAGACCCTGAATAAACTCATAGTTTCAAACTGGTTAATGAGAAGGGACACAGCCCTTTTGATTGCCAATAGGATTTGAGCCCAAGGCTACTGCAAAGCCCAACAACACTCCTGAACTTCCCCCCCCCCCACCCCAGAACAGCTGAAAGACACTTGCTTTTAAAATTGTTTATAAAGGGCCATTTCTGGTGAACTTCCTGAAGCAAAGATAGTCTGATCCAAGGTGACTTCCCGTTCCCACCTCCTCGAGTAACACTTGCTGCACATCTCAGGAGAAGTAAGAAAGGTAGCTTATGTGTGCCTGAGAATGTTTTTATTCTTGGGAAAATGGACATTTGTGTTGTCGAGTCTGTGATTTTCCATCTGGCTTTGACTTTGGTCTGCTGACTTCTTTGACTCCACCCTTGACTGGAAGGACTGCCTCATGGGACGTGCAGATCAGAATTATGCTAACTAGGCTGCTGAGTGCCAGTTTGCCTGCCCGTGACACCACACTATAAAAATCCTGCCGGGCAAATTGTCAACACCCAGTTCCCATTAAGTCCTTTGAGAACATGAAGATAAAACCAAAACCACCTTGGTCAGTTGCATTAAACACATTGTCACATGATTCAGAAAAAAGGTTTGGCCAAGAAAACCATTTGGTTTATTTAAAAGTTCCATTATCTTATCATTGTGTGAGGATTTGAAACTGCCAGCTACATGGATGACTTAGATATTTTTGCTATGTCTTTGAAACATGCTCAAAGTGTTCAAGATAAGCCAAGTTCCTGAAATGGACTAACAAGATTTTAAAAAATGTAAACCTTTATGATGATAGTTTTTTTTATATTTGATTACCTTCCCTGAGACCCTACTGGATTTGTGTAAAGGAATGGAAAAAAGAAATACTGTGAAGCATTACTGGCCTGAAGTTTTCAGACTTTCTGTCAGCAAGAGTGTCAGAGAGATTGGCAGGAATTTTGCCTCCACAAGGAACATAGGTTGGGCTCCGATATTTATAGTTATCAGGGGAACTATTTTTTAGATCAAATTTGGAACAGTTTTTTCAAGAGAGAAGTTAAAGTAACTAACTGTGGCCCAAAATATCTCAATAGAATATCTCTTTTCAAATAGATTTATACTTTCCCAAGGTTTTAATATAAGAAGTTACCCAGATCATCATGATGTGTCATCTGCTAACGACATAAATGAAAACTTTATCGTTAACATAATTGGTGTGAAAAAATCCAATTGAATTAGAAATATTTTAAAACAATTATTATTTGAATAAGAAAATATTGGGGTTCTTGACATACCTTAATTTCTTATAATTCTGATATGAAGCACTATTTTGATTTTACAGATGAGAAAACAGGGTGAGAGAACTTAAAGCGAATAGGTCCTTTAACCCGGATTTGAATCTGTGTCTTAGATGATAAAGCTCATCATACGTGTTCCCCTGCTCCACAGCCACTTCCCAGCGCAGCTCTGTTACTCTCAAGTTCTCGTACTAAAAGTGCTAAAAGTACCAAAAGTAACATTTTCTGGGCCTGTTCTCATGAAAAAATTAATAAAAAAGTAAGGTTAGCACTTAGATTATGCTATCGTTTTAAAAAATTCAGGAATCTTTTGAAGTGAAACCTTTATCCTTGAAATCTTGTCTATATTGCTAATTTGCTTACTACATCTTTTTTTCATACATACTGGAAATGGTACTTTGCTGATTTCACATCTTAACTCAGGGTTTAACAAAGCATTTACATACTTGTGAATATATCTTTGTCATTTTAAGAACTCTTTAAGTAATCCCTCCCCCAAATTGTTCAGACATGGATGCAACGAAGTGAAAGACTTTCTTTTCTCTAGCGCATAGATAACTTTGAAGATAAATAGCAAACTGGAAATGAAAATTTGAGCATTTATACTAGTTCCAATAATAGTCTTGTCCCATGATAGTAAACAACTGATAGGAATGGAACGCACTGCTACTTTACAGACAATAAATGTCAGTCTCAATGTTGAATATCATTTCCTGTTAGTTGATGGTTTAAAAATGTACAAGATTTGGCAGTAGTTACTTTTTATTGAGAATTTGCTAAGCTCTGAGGTCTCTGCTTATGTTTCATTCACATGTTCTTCCTTAAGCCAAGGAACCACACTGCAGGCGAGGCATCACTAACCACCAAGCCACAGATGGAGAGAGTGGCTTGCCCAAGGTCACGCGATAGGTGCATGGCAGAACTGGGATTCCACTTTGACTTTGCATCTGAAGAGCCTCAAAGAAGGTGGAGAGGCTAGCCCCGGAGTACTTCAAAGAGGCATCATTAGGTTAGGTTATAGGAAAGCTGAGGCTGGAAGTTAAATGATGTCACTCAGTATGCTCAGTGTGATACTTGGTGATGTTTGCCTTTTAGCTAAGTGCTGTTTCCTTTAGGTTGCTTGTTGTCAAACTGCTCCATATAAGTCTTGGACTCTGTGGGTCATCTCTAGGGGATCCTGGAAAGAAGAGAGAGCCATGGCTGACCTGAGGGGCTTTGCATACACAGCGCCTTAAATGAGGTTAAATAGAAAAATCCCCTACCCCAGTACCTGAGCACAGTATATCTCACCATGGTGGAATGAAGTTGTTCATCACCTTTGGCAGCCTATCCAATGACTTGGAGTAGTGGGGGCGGGGACAGTGACTAGAAAGATTCCATAAAAGCAGGAGTTCATTTCTAGTTTGTTGCACGCCTGACACAGGAGTCTTGGGGGGAAAAAAGTAGCTGAAACCATCTGGTTTAATAACTGTTAGAGATTTATAATGTTCTTATTATTACTTATTCTGGGTCACTGACCTTAAAATTCAGTGCTTTTCTTCTAAAATTTCTGTTGAACACTTCAAGGGGCAAATTTATTATTTTTTGCAAGAATTGCCTGAGGTTGAAGGCCGCTGGTTCCTTGCCCAGTTTCTACTACCCCAATAAAGCACTTACATAAGAGCAAGGGCCAGGGCTTATATTTAGCTGGGCTTCGTCAGTAGGAGCATACCAGTTAAAACATTGAAATATTTGTCTACTAGTTGGTAAGTAACTACTCTTCTGAGCCTAGTGGGTACTCTTGGACCATCTCTCTCCCTCTCCCATGGCCACCTCCCTTGGGACACCTCAGAACATCTCATGATCTGGCAACTAAACAATTAACACATGGTCAGGGGCTGATTTAGGTTTTGTGGGACCTGAGGCTTATTTAATCTGGGGGCCCTACTTAATAAGAAGACCACAATAATCGTTACAAACACAAATAGATATATAGAATAAGAAATCACAGCAAATTATAAATTTTGAACACCTGGAAGCAGAAACATCACAAAAATTCAGAAACATAACAATACCTTTTATTAATTAGTTACCCTTCATACTGCCATGAAACTTTTCTTCTTGTGTGTGTTTCTGGGCTGCATTCTCTTTGACCTCTTTATATGGCAACAGTTTTATAATACAATCTGTAGAAATAATAGAAAGATAATCCAGTCTTCTCACATGATTAACCAGATTCTATTTTTAGTTTTAATGGTTTTTTACTAATTTTACTAGGTATTAAGGAAAACAGAAATCTTCTGTTTACAGTTTTGCACAGCTGATGATGGTAAAAATTTTCTAAAGATTTGCTTCTCACACTATACATTTCAAATCTTGCTTTCCTTCATACCCACTTATTTCCTCATGTTGGTGGCTTGGGACACATTTATGTTGCCCCATAACCTTTGCTTTGCACAATCATATCATGCTTCTTGATGAATTAATTGGCAGTGTAGACATTAAAAATATTCATGGTCTTGATACAGAAAGGATGACCCATACTGTGGTCTCAATGTTTGTGTCAACCCCAAATTCATATGTTGAAATCCTAGCGCTCAAAGGTGATGGATTAATAGGTGGGAGCTTTGGGAGGTGTTTAGGTCATGAGGGTGGTCATGAATGGGATTGGTGCCTAATAAAAGAGGCCCCACAGAGATCCCTAGTTCCTTTCACTATGTGAGGATACAGGGTGACGGCACCAGCTATGAACCAGGAAGTGGGCCGTCACCAGAGTCGCACCATACTGGCACCTTGACCTTGGACTTACCAGCCTCCAGAAGTGTGAGAAATAAATTTCTGTTGTTTATAGAAATACCTAGTCTGTGGTATTGTGTTATAGCAGCCTGAATGGACTGAGACAATCCATAAAAGAAAAAATTGATAAATTGAAAAGATCAAAATTAAAAACTTTTTCTCTATAAAAGTTCAAGTGAAGAGGATGAAAAGACAAATTACAGATGGAGAGAATATATTCACAAACTACATTATCTGACAAAGGATTATTATCAAGAATATGTACAGAACTCTTAAAATTCAACAGTAGAAAAAACCATCTTATTATAAAATGAACAGAAGACTGACACAGACATTTCACTGAAGAAGATATACAAATGGCAAATAAGCACATGAAAATGTGTTTGACATCATTAGACATTAGAAACACAACACAAATTAAGATCAAACACAAATTAAGATCAAAATGAGATATTGCTGCACATCAGAAGAGTTAAAATTAAAAAAAAAAAGATAATACCAAATGCTGCCGAGGATGCAGAGAAACTGGACCACTCATACCTTGCTGATGGGAATGTTAAATAGTACAGCAACTCTGGAAAACCGTTTGTCAGTTTTTCTCTTAAATGAACATACAACTATCATATGACACAGCAATTGCATGTCTGGAAATTTATCCCAGAGAAATAAAAGCTTACGTTCACCCAAACATTTGTACATAAATGTTCACAGCAGCTGGAATCAGTGCAGCAGATGTCCTTCAACAGTCAGTTGCAGGCAGACAACTATGTACAGCCAATCCATGGAACATTACACAGAAGTAAAAAGGAATGAATGATTGATATATGCAGTGACATGCATGGATCCAAGGGAATAATGCTGAGTGTAAAAAGCTAATTCCAAAGGGTTACCTACTATATGATTCAATTTATATAACATTTGAAATGACAAAATTTTCGAGACGGAAGACTGATGAGTAGTTGCTTGGGGTTAGGGAGAAAGAAAGGGGGAGAAGGAGAGCTGGGTGTGGTTATAAAGGGATGACATGGGGACTTATGTGGTTTTGGAACTGTTAAGTACCTTAGCTATGGTAATAGATTCATGAACCTACGCAGGTGGTAGATTGTTGGAACTTAATACACACATAAGAATGAATACAAGTAAAACTGGGAGTCTGAATATAAGTGGATTGTATCAAAGTGAATATCTGGTTGTGATGTTAGACCGTTGTTTTGCAAAATGTTATCATTAGGGGAAACTGGGCAAAGTGTACAAGGGATCTTTGTATTATTTCTTACAACTGCATGTAGATCTACAATTATCCCAATAAAAATGTTAATGAAAAATAAATTTTAAAATACTCCTGTTAACAATAACTTAACTATACATGGAAATGACTGCAAACTACATACATGTATTACTGCTAAGCCCAAACCAATGTACAGTATTCCTATATCAATTTTTCTCTAGCCAGATCTCCAAATTTCCATGGCCACTCCAATACCACTCAACACGGGGGAGATATCAGAGTGGAAACAGACAGTGGTGTTAACCACTTGGGGTTAATTTAACTTATCTTTGTAAATTTTCCAAAGACATATCAGCACGTGACATTCTTAGAGTCTCACCTCTTCCCCCAGGGCCCGTGTGAGGGAGGCGTCCTGAGGCTTAATTAAGCACCTGCAGTTTCCCCATAAGTCTGACCCTAAACCTGGCTCATCAGGGAGGGATCTCCATGACTGTGGTCACCCACCTCCCCTCAGATTGCTGGTGCCTTGTTGGGCTGATTATTAGATGTTTTGAAACAGGGCTGCTAATCTTTACGCTTTTTAAATGAAAAATTTTGTTTCTTTATTCTGAAAACATGAAAATTAAATAATTTGGTGAAGCATGGCAGAGTACAAAGTGGTATGAGAGGTTTACTGTGCGGCTTTTTGCTCTCACGTGGACTTGAGGACAAGGCGGGCTCACCTGAGAGCCCTTTTTAAGGAGTTTATTTACTGGAGAGCTTAGAGTCCTGGTGAGGGGCCACTTTCACCTGTAAGGTGGGTCTGCTTTTTGAACTCCAAGGGCAATGTTGTCAAAATCCTTGACAATGCAGTGGGCAAAATCCTTCTGCACTCCTGTAACTTCTTCCTCCTTCTCCTGGGATAAAGTGTGATTTATCTAACCGGTTGGGTGAGGAAAGGAAACCAGGTAGCACATCACACTCAGGTCCTTAATGGCTCTTTGCTTCAGAGCTGTGTGCTCAGAGGCCTCCTCTTCTCCCTGGGGAAGGCTCACCATGGCAGAACCTGTTGGTTTGAGGCAGGCAGGTGTCCAGCTGTTCTGCCTGCCTGTCCCTGGGTCAGCAGGCTCAGCTGGGAGGGTAACAAGAAGGAGGAAGGAGTTTCTTTTGGCCCTGGGCTCAATCCAAGGCCTCTAATCTAGCTTTACTGAGGATAAAAAGCCATGTTGCCACTGACCTGTGAGGACACTGAACTGATGCCTAGTTAGGAAGACTGGTCAGGTGAACCCTCGTTCTGGGCCAGCTCCTGATGCTTGGATCACAATCTGACTCTTTTATCTATTTGTCAATGGGTCCAGAATGTATAGGGTTGAGAAATGTGATGAAATGGACCCGTAAACACCACACACATGAAACTCACACTCACTCAACTTGTTATGTGCCTTACACGTAGTCTTAGGATACTTGGTGAGCGAACCAGTAATGGTCCCTGCCCTCAAGAGCCTGGCAGACACATTTCAATGCACAGGGGTTATACTGCTAGTCTATGGAGAGGAATATTCCTTTAGTTCAGTACTGTACATTCCTCCAAGATTTTTTTGAAGCAGCTGGACTCAAGCCCAGCAATCCTGGGGGAATCACTTGGCCACTCTGTCCCAGTCTCCCTCCCAAACATGCGGCAGTCAAGGAGAATATTCCTTTTAGGATCTCAAGTCAGCTTCAAGTAAAACCAGCTAGGCTGTAAGAGAGGAGGCTGTGGACAGGGTAAATAAATCCCCTGCATAGCAGACAGTCGGGCTTCACCTCCTGACACCCCGGTGGGTCCCTGGCCATGACTCCAAACTGCAGAAGGAGAGAACAGACGAGCTGAGCACTGGACAGCCCCCTCAGGGGACAACAAGGCGGCCAGCCTTCTTTGCCCTCTCCCCACCCCCATCCCAAATCCAGGTGGTAAGCTGTTGTTATAGTCTTTCTTCTTCATTTTTTTCCCCTCCTAGCGTCATTTGCTTTGGGAAAGGCATTTACAAACACAGCTGGGAGCTCCGTATTGAGAATGAATTTTACTTTCCTAAGAATAAAATGACGACTAAAGGTAGCTTCTGAGTCTTGCAATGACCAGTTGCTTGTTGATATGTTTTATTATTAAGTGTTTGGCAGAAGAATGGGTCCCCCAGCCTTTCATTCAAGCCTTCACTTCAGAAGATGACTTCTCCTTGTTGGCACATGTGCTCTGCAGTGGGAGAAGAGCCATGTTGCCAATGACCTATGAGGAAGCTGAACTGATGTCTAGTGAGGAAGACTGGTCGGGAGACCCCTTGTTCTGGGCCAGCTCCTGGTACTGCCCCTGGTGTGCCATAATTATCATGTTTGGGTGGAGTCTCCTTGGACTGTGAAAGACTTGTCCCCCTCTTTGCATCAGCAAACTGGCCCTCTCAGAAGAGACAATGAGATTTCAGGTTCACGATGTGGTAGAACTAGCACTAGGCAGAACTCAGGGAGCCTGGCTCTACTTCTGACTTTGTCACTAGCTGAAGGGCTTTACCTAAGTTAGTTTTCATCTGTGTCTCAGTTTCCCTATTCGTATAATGAGCTATGGAACAACTGCATCTTTATTTCCTTTCCAACCTTCAGTCTTTAGAGTTTGAGTGCTCTAGCTTGTAAAGGGGAAGTAAACAAAACTGCATGCCAAGCAGTACCAGCTTGGAGTGCCCTGGCTGCTAACCGTGCCTTTTATTAAAGCTTTCAGAAAGACTCACTGGAGAGCTACTAGACACTTGACACTGTTGTCTCCTTTACTCTTCAGGAAATATCATTCTAGTTTTACAGATGAACTAACTGATGTTTGGAGAAGTTAAGTAACCTGTGTAATATATAACTGACATATTAGTGAGCAGTCTTTCTGTTACAAGTGTCAGGAAATCCGAGTTAAGCTGGCTTATGCAAAAAGAGAATGTATTGGCTCTTATAATGAGAGGTTCCAAGGGCTTTTTGCTGCAGGTATGGCTAGATCCAGAGGTTGGAACATGGGACCAGGAACTGACTTCTCTTCGTCTGTCAGCTCCTTTTTCTTTGTGCTGGTTTCATTATCAGGTTTCATGTAGTAACAAAATGGCTGCAACAGCTCCAGCCCTCATATCCAGTGCTCACAACTAGGGTGAACAACCACTCTGGTTTGTCTGGGATGAAGGGGCTTCCCTGGATATTTTTTCCATTTTAAAACAAGGAATATCCCAGGAAAATTTGGCAAGTCAGCTTCAAGTCCAGCAGAAAAGAGCATGCTTTTTTGAGTAGCTCTTGCAAACTGCTCTGACTTACTTACGCCCAACTGTCTTAGACCAGGGCCCATCCCTGAACCAGTGGCTGTGGCCAGAGGGATGCAGATGTGTTGACTGGCTTAGGCTCAGGGAGAGCCCTGGACCACAAGCACAATGGTGGGGTAAGGGAGGAGCTCTAAAAGACAACAGGGACTGTGGTCAGAAAAGAGAGAGAAGAGACCTGCGGAGGTGAATAGGCATGATCCTTCTGCTGCTAAGTGGCAGGATCAGGTTTCAAACCCCAGTCTTCCTACTGCAAGTGCTGTGTTCTTCCCCCAGAACCACAGGGAGGTGGATGACACCAAGAGATGCTGTGACCCTTTGCCAGGTGGAGTCAAGGAAGAACGCACAACGTAGTTACAGAATGGTGATCTGACGCAATAACTTTGGGAGTTCTTGCCTCCACGGCCTTTGAATAGAGAACAGATCTGTTTCCTGGCCCCTACACCATGGTAGGATTTATGGAGGTGGGTGGGCGGGATGTGTGGGAGGGTGCCTCGCCGATTCTCACCATGTAAGCATGTTGGCCACAGAACTGAGTGGGGCTGGACTCTGTGCATCCCTTCAGCATCTGGGAAGATCCTAGTTGATGCCAAGGGTATAACCAAGCCATTCCTTGTGGAAACAGTCTCCCCAAAGGGAGGGGACATCTGACTGGGAGAAGGATACCCAAAGGAATTTAACAGATACTTCTGTGCAGTACCAGCTTGGAGTGCCCTGGCTGCTAATCGTGCCTTTTATTAAAGCTTTCAGAAAGACTCACTGGAGAGCTACTAGGCTAAAAGGAAAGATTATTTTTGGCTCTCATACTTCCTGTTTTAGGAGAAAATGGTATTCCAGAAAGACTTATAAAAGCTGAAAAACTGCTAACATAATGACATTGAAGACAGGAGAGAAATTTCACACCGAAATTTTTACTTCAAGTGAGAGAAAAAGTGTGAAAATTATTATAAGGGTGATGATGGAAACATGCTGTAATCAGGAAATAGAAATATGTTCTATTTAAAAAGGCCCAATATCAGAGGTATTTTGTATATTTTAGGGCCAAGTTTATCTTCCTGCATACAGAAAATTGTTAGGAGTGTTACTAACAGGAAAGACTCTACAGCAAAATGATTATTCAAAAATATCCTTGTTTTCGAACCTCTAGAAACCTAGATTAAATGTACTGTAATAAACTTCAGTGGACATCTCTTTTTTTTTTTTTTTTTTTTTTTTTTGCGGTACGTGGGCCTCTCACTGCCCCTGGACCGGGGCACGAACCCATGTCCCCTGCATCGGCAGGCGGGCTCTCAACCACTGCGCCACCAGTGGTTTTTGAATTTTTTTTGCCTGCCCAGCATCTGTCCTCTCTTCTACTAATAGCAATTTGATTTCATCTTATGGAATTAACCTTAATTTTCCCTATTCTCAGTCCAAGTAGTTTTGGATGGATTGAATTCCAGGGTTGGGTACCTGATCAAAGCCTGGCCAATCAATCACTGTGAGTGGTTCAAGCATGGTCATGTGACACAATCTGGCCAATGAAAATCATTAAGACTTTTGTTCAACTACCAAAAAGAAGGTATGCTATGTAGTTTCTGTTGGGATTGGTAAACTGGTAGTATGTAAAGCCATAGATGCTGGTAGCCGACTTTGTCTGAGATCAAAGGCAACATGGCAGAAAGGAGAGCCAAAGATGTTGAGACATGGAGCTTTGACAGTACTATTTAAGCACCTGGATCTGGCCATGCCTGAAGTAGATGGACTTTTCAGCTGTATGAGTCAATACATTCCCTATTTTGCTTAAGCCAATTTGATTTGGCCTTGCAAATGAAAGAGTCCTAACTAACAGATAACGAGAACATAGTCAACCAGACCATTTACTTGGAACTCAGCTGTCTAATCACTTGGCTATATGGAACAAAGAAAACTAAACTGAGCTTGAGAGAACTCTGAAGAGCTAAAAGCAGTGTCATGTAATATACGCTAAAGATTCTGAGATGGACTCAAGCGCAAGTCTTTTATTTAGGATTTCTGTGTAATGTTAAAGTCAAAATGCTCTTAGCAGTTTTGATATTTTGTTTCAAACCAACAGCAGATAATGAGCAAATCTCTAGGCAAGAAAGGAGCCATTCCTGGCAGGAGCAGAGAAGTGAGGAGAGACTGGGGCAGCCTTATGTGGGAAGAACCAGAGAAGCCATAAGGATTCCCAAGCTACCCCAGTCTTGGTCATTAATGTGAGGTGAAGAAGGTCCTGAATTACATGAATGTTCTTGGTAATCCCTGAGTCATCAGGAAGAGTGCATGCTGTTCCAAGGCTTTCTGGTTTAAAAGGTATGAAGTACACAACACATGATATTACACGACACGTTTAAAAAATATTGTTTTTCTTCTTTAACAGGTATGAAGTATGTAACAAATTTAGTGTTTTAATTTTTGAAAACAAGTTTTTGATGTAAAAAGGATACAATTCTCTAACTGGAAGAGCTCTCCGTCAGGACCGATTTCCTGAGAGTAATGGATAGCCTAGAAATGCTTTTATATTGATTTAGAAGTAATGGTGTCTGAGACCTTTTACAGTTTACCACTAAGTGAGGCAGGCAGCCTGTGTTTCCTAATTTTTCTCTGCTTTAGTTTATCCACAAGAAGATTTTCCTGCTGATGGTAAGGGAGAGAGGGACATAACCAATCTGATAATGAAGCCTGAGGAGGTCAGTCTCAAAGGGGAGGCAACGTATGTGCCTGGTCTTCAAGCATTTGTTCTGGGTGAAATGTTTTGTGTGATAAGGAGATGCTCTCTGGAGTCCCTTTAACTTAAAGAATATAAAATTGCCTGCTTGGTTTAGATGCTTTTTCTTTTTAGTGGCTATTTATTTTTAAGTAGTGTCCCATTGAATAAATCTATTTCCTCAGGTTCAGTATCTTACAAGGCATGTGACACTCCTGGCATCCTTTCAAAAGTCATTTCAGCCTTAGATAATGACTTATCTTTACAAGAATCCCAGAGTTATCTTGGGTTGTGGCCCAGAGAGCTGTCCACCCCAATGTCTGCTCCCCTTCTGTGGTGTGGAGTTTCTGTCCTGGGAAATAATGGTCCAGGTAGGGACCATATTTCACAGCCTCTCTTGCATCTAGGAGTGACCATATGATTAATTCTCATCCAGGGACTGTGAACAGAAGTGATGTTTACTGATCCTGAGCCAGGAGTTTTAGAAAGTGGGTGTGCCTTTCCCATGATTGCTCTTTCAGTTGGGTACAGAGGACTCTAGTGGAGCCAAAAGATGGAAGGCACCTGGATCTGGAGTTGCAATTTAGAGACAAGACACCCACTAACCAGTTACACCTTCATCAAAATTTCAGGCAGACGGTTAAGAGATAGCTTCAGGTGGTTCATGGATATAGGCTTAAATAACACTGGCTTGCATAGATGATTTCCTTTTAAGTTCTTTTTTATTTTTTGATAGTGTCATTCTATTGCACTAGATTTTAATACTCCTCTGTATTAATCTCTCATTTTAACAAAAAAGATAACAGGTCATGGGCTTAGAGTCTTCTGATAGCAACAATTGGCTCTCTAAAATTTAAAAATATTGATTTATTTTTATTGTGCTTAACAGTCATCTTTTATTTATGGCAAGTGAAACTAGTTTTCTAATTATAATAAGAAAATAATTTTTCTTTTAAATATATGTATTTTTAACAGGAAATTTACTTGATTTAAAAGTATATTAAGTAAGTAATAGTAAAATTGGTAGTTAAGATGGATATATTGCTATAGAAATTCACTAAGGAATCATTACTGTAGAATACTACCATATTCTTCTTTCTACAGATTATGGTGTTAAGAACAAGAATGATCTAACTTATCATCCAAAAACTATTAACAGTATAACCACTTCAATAAAGCCAAATTGCATAAAGATGATGTATTCTACTCTGAAAAATTCTATTTAGATTCTCGGGATAAAAATCTCATGTTTTTTTTTTCAGGCTATACTCAATTTTTAATTTTTTTATTTTTAATTATTTATATTTTTACATCTTTATTGGAGTATAATTGCTTTACAATGGTGTGCTAGTTTATGCTTTATAACAAAGTGAATCAGTTATACATATACATATGTTCCCATATCTCTTCCCTCTTGCGTCTCCCTCCCTCGCACCCTCCCTATCCCACCCCTCCAGGCAGTCACAAAGCACCGAGCTGATCTCCCTGTGCTATGTGGCTGCTTCCCACTGGCTATCTACCTTACGTTTGGTAGTGTATATATGTCCATGCCTCTCTCTCACTTTGTCACAGCTTACACTTCCCCCTCCCCATATCCTCAAGTCCATTCTCTAGTAGGTCGGTGTCTATTCCTGTCTTACCCTAGGTTCTTCATGACATTTTTTTTTCTTAAATTCCATATATATGTGTTAGCATACAGTATTTGTCTTTCTCTTTCTGACTTAATTCACTCTGTATGAGAGACTCTAGGTCTACCCACCCACAAATAGCTCAATTTCGTTTCTTTTTATGGCTGAGTAATATTCCATTGTATATATGTGCCACATCTTCTTTATCCATTAATCCGATGATGGACACTTAGGTTGTTTCCATCTCTGGGCTATTGTAAATAGAGCTGCAATGAACATTTTGGTACATGATTCTTTTTGAATTATGGTTTTCGCAGGGTATATGCCCAGTAGTGGGATTGCTGGGTCATATGGTAGTTCTATTTGTAGTTTTTTAAGGAACCTCCATACTGTTCTCCACAGTGGCTGTATCAATTTACATTCCCACCAACAGTGCAAGAAGGTTCCCTTTTCTCCTCACCCTCTCCAGCATTTATTATTTCTAGATTTTTCGATGATGGCCATTCTGACTGGTGTGAGATGATATCTCATTGTAGTTTTGATTTGCATTTCTCTAATGATTAATGATGTTGAGCATTCTTTCATGTGTTTGTTGGCAGTCTGTATATCTTCTTTGGAGAAATGTCTGTTTAGGTCTTCTGCCTATTTTTGGATTGGGTTGTTTGTTTTTTTGTTATTGAGCTGCATGAGCTACTTATAAACTTTGGAGATTAATCCTTTGTCAGTTGTTTCATTTGCAAATATTTTCTCCCATTCTGAGGGTTGTCTTTTGGTCTTCTTTATGGTTTACTTTGCTGTGCAAAACTTTTGAAGTTTCATTAGGTCCCACTTGTTTATTTTTGTTTTTATTTCCATTTCTCTAGGAGGTGGGTCAAAAAGGATCTTGCTGTGATTTATGTCATAGAGTGTCCTGCCAATGTTTTCCTCTAAGAGTTTGATAGTTTCTGGCCTTAAATTTAGGTCTTTAATCCATTTTGAACTTATTTTGGTGTATGGTGTTAGGGAGTGATCTAATCTCATACTTTTAAATGTACCTGTCCAGTTTTCCCAGCACCACTTTTTGAAGAGGCTGTCCTTTCTCCACTGTACATTCCTGCCTCCTTTATCAAAGATAAGGTGACCATATGTGCGTGGGTTTATCTCTGGGCTTTCTATCCTGTTCCATTGATCTATCTTTCTGTTTTTGTGCCAGTAGCATACTGTCTTGATTACTGTAGCTTTGTAGTATAGTCTGAAGTCAGGGAGCCTGATTCCTCCAGCTCTATTTTTCGTTCTCAAAATTGCTTTGGCTATTCGGGTTCTTTTGTGTTTCCATACAAATTGTGAAATTTTTTGTTCTAGTTCTGTGAAAAATACCAGAGGTAGTTTGATAGGGATTGCATTGAATCTGTAGATTGCTTTGGGTAGTAGAGTCATTTCCACAATGTTGATTCTTCCAATCCAAGAACATGGTATGTCTCTCCATCTATTTGTGTCATCTTTAATTTCTTTCATCAGTGTCTTATAATTTTCTGCATACAGGTCTTTTGTCTCCTTAGGGAGGTTTATCCCTAGATATTTTATTCTTTTTGTTGCAATGGTAAATGGGAGTGTTTTCTTGATTTCACTTTCAGATTTTTCATCATTAGTGTATAGGAATGCCAGAGATTTCTGTGCATTAATTTTGTATCCTGCTACTTTACCAAATTCATTGATTAGCTCTAGTAGTTTTCTGGTAGCATCTTTAGGATTCTTTATGTATAGTATCATGTTGTCTGCAAACAGTGACAGCTTTACTTCTTCTTTTCTGATTTGGATTCCTTTTGTTTCCTTTTCTTCTCTGATTGCTGTGGCTAAAACTTCCAAAACTATGTTGAATAAGAGTGGTGAGAGTGGACAACCTTGTCTTGTTCCTGATCTTAGTGGAAATGCTTTCAGTTTTTTAACATTGAGGATGATGTTGGCTGTGGGTTTGTCATATATGGCCTTTATTATGTTGAGGAAAGTTCCCTCTATGCCTACTTTCTGCAGGGTTTTTATCATAAATGGGTGTTGCATTTTGTCAAAAGCTTTCTCTGCATCTATTGAGATGATCATATGGTTTTTCTCCTTCAATTTGTTAATATGGTTTATCACATTGATTGATTTGTGTATATTAAAGAATCCTTGCATTCCTGGAATAAACCCCAGTTGATCATGGTGTATGATCCTTTTAATGTGCTGTTGGATTCTGTTTGCTCGTATTTTGTTGAGGATTTTTGCATCTATGTTCATCAGTGATACTGGCCTGTAGTTTTCTTTGTGACATCCTTGTCTGGTTTTGGTATCAAGGTGATGGTGGCTCATAGAATGAGTTTGGGAGTGTTCCTCCCTCTGCTATATTTTGGAAGAGTTTGAGAAGGATAGATGTTAGCTCTTCTCTAAATGTTTGATAGAATTCGCCTGTGAAGCCATCTGGTCCTGGGTTTTTGTTTGTTGGAAGATTTTTAATCACAGTTTCAACTTCAGTGCTTGTGATTGGTCTGTTCATATTTTCTATTTCTTCCTGATTCAGTCTTGGCAGCTTGTACATTTCTAAGAATTTGTCCATTTCTTCCAGGTTGTCCATTTTATTGAAATAAAGTTGCTTGTAGTAATCTCTCATGATCTTTTGTATTTCTTCAGTGTCAGTTGTTACTTCTCCTTTTTCACTTGTAATTGTATTGATTTGAGTCTTCTCCCTTTTTTTCTTGGTGAGTCTGGCTAATGGTTTATCAATTTTGTTTATCTTCTCAAAGAACTAGCTTTTAGTTTTATTGGTCTTTGCTATCGTTTCCTTCATTTCTTTTTCATTTATTTCTGATCTGATTTTTATGATTTCTTTCCTTCTGCTAACTTTGGGTTTTTTTTTGTTCTTCTTTCTCTAATTGCTTTAGGTGCAAGGTTAGGTTGTTTATTCGAGATGTTTCCTGTTTCTTAAGGTAGGATTGTATTGCTATTAACTTCCCTCCTAGAACTGCTTTTGCTGCATCATAGGTTGTGGGTCATCGTGTCTCCATTATTATTTGTTTCCAGGTATTCTTTAATTTCCTCTTTGATTTCTTCAGTGATCACTTCGTTATTAAGTAGTGTATTTTTTAGCCTCCAAGTGTTTGTATTTTTTACAGATCTTTTCCTGTAACTGATATCTAGTCTCATAGTATTGTGGTCGGAAAAGATACTTGATACAATTTCAATTTTCTTAAATTTACCAAGGCTTGATTTGTGACCCAAGATATGATCTATCCTGGAGAATGTTCCATGAGCACTTGAGAAAAATGTGTATTCTGTTGTTTTTGGATGGAATGTCCTATTAATATCAATTAAGTCCATCTTGTTTAATGTATCATTTAAAGTTTGTGTTTCCTTATTTATTTTCATTTTGGATGATCTGTTCATTGGTGAAAGTGGGGTGTTAAAGTCCCCTACTATGTATGTGTTACTGTCGATTTCCCCTTTTATGGCTGTTAGTATTTGCCTTATGTATTGAGGTGCTCCTATGTTGGGTGCATAAATATTTACAATTGTTATATCTTCTTCTTGGATCGATCCCTTGATCAATATGTAGTGTCCTTCTTTGTCTCTTGTAATATTCTTTATTTTATAATCTATTTTGTCTGATATGAGAATTGATGCTCCAGCTTTCTTCGGGTTTCGATTTGCATGAAATATCTTTTTCCATCCCCTTACTTTCAGTCTGTACGTGTCTCTAGGTCTGATGTGGGTCTCTTGTAGACAACAAATATAAGGGTTTGTTTTTGTATCCATTCAGCTAATCTGTGTCTTTTGGTGGGAGCATTTAGTCCATTTACATTTAAGGTAATTATCAATATGTATGTTCCTATTCCCATTTTCTTAATTGTTTTGGGTTCATTATTGTAGGTCTTTTCCTTCTCTTGTGTTTCTTGCCTAGAGAAGTTCCTTTAGCAGTTGTTGTAAAGCTGGTTTGGTGGTGCTGAACTCTCTCAGCTTTTGCTTGTCTCTAAATGTTTTAAATTCTCCATCAAATCTGAATGAGATCCTTGCTGGGCAGAGTAATCTTGGTTGCATGTTTTTCTCCTTCATCACTTTAAATATGTCCTGCCAGTCCCTTCTGGCTTGCAGAGTTTCTGCTGAAAGATCAGCTGTTAACCTTATGGGGATCCCCTTGTGTGTTATTTGTTGTTTTTCCCTTGCTGCTTTTAATATGTTTTCTTTGTATTTAATTTTTGACAGTTTGATTAATATGTGTCTTGGCATATTTCTCGTTGGATTTATCCTGTATGGGAGTCTCTGTGCTTCCTGGACTTGATTAACTATTTCCTTTCCCATATTAGGGAAGTTTTCAACTATAATCTCTTCAAATATCTTCTCAGTCCCTTTCATTTTCTCTTCTTCTTCTGGAACCCCTATAATTCAGATGTTGGTGCGTTTAATGTTGTCCCAGAGGTCTCTGAGACTGTCCTCAGTTCTTTTCATTCTTTTTTCTTTATTCTGCTCTGCAGTAGTTATTTCCACTAGTTTATCTTCCAGGTCACTTATCCGTTCTTCTACCTCAGTTATTCTGCTATTGATCCCATCTAGAGTATTTTTAATTTCATTTATTGTGTTGTTCATTGTTGTTTGTTTCATCTTTAGTTCTTCTAGGTCTTTGTTAAATGTTTCTTGCATTTTGTCTATTCTATTTCCAAGATTTTGGATCATCTTTACTATCATTATTCTGAATTCTTTTTCAGGTAGACTGCCTATTTCCTCTTCACTTGTTAGGTCTGGTGGGTTTTTATCTTGCTCCTTCATCTGCTGTGTGTTTTTCTGTCTTCTCATTTTGCTTATCTTACTGTGTTTGGAGTCTCCTTTTTGCAGGCTGCAGGTTCGTAGTTCCCGTTGTTTTTGGTGCCTGTTCCCAGTGGCTAAGATTGGTTCAGTGGGTTGTGTAGGCTTTCTTGTGGAGGGGACTAGTGCCTGTGTTCTGGTGGATGAGGCTGGATCTTGTCTTTTTGGTGGGCAGGTCCACGTTTGGTGGTGTGTTTTGGGGTGTCTGTGGACTTATTATGACTTTAGGCAGCCTCTCTGCTAATGGGTGGGGTTGTGTTCCTGTCTTGCTAGTTTTTGGCATAGGATGTCCAGCACTGTAGCTTGCTGGTCGTTGAGTGAAGCTGGGTGCTGGTGTTGAGATGGAGATCTCTGGGAGATTTTCACCGTTTGATATTAAGTGGAGCTGGGATGTCTCTTGTGGACCAGTGCCCTGACGTTGGCTCTCCCACCTCAGAGGCAGAGCACTGACTCCTGGCTGCAGCACCAAGAGCCTTTCATCCACAAGGCTCAGAATAAAAGGGAGAAAATGTAGAAAGAAAGAATTAGTAGAAGTAGAAAGAAAGAAAGAAAGAAAGGAGGGAGGGAGGGAGGGAGGAAGGAGGGAAAGAAGGAAAAAAAGAAAGAAGATAAAGTAAAATAAAGTAAGATAAAATATAATAAAGTTATTAAAATAAAAAAATAATTATTAAGAAAAAAAATTAAAAAAACAAAAACAGAACAGTACAAAAAAACAGATGGATAGAACCCTAGGACAAATGGTGGAAGCAAAGCTATACAGACAAAATCTCACACAGAAGCATACACATACACACTCACAAAAAGAGGAAAAGGGGAAAAAAATCATAAATCTTGCTCTCAAAGTCCACCTCCTCAATTTGGGATGATTCGTTGTCTATTCAGGTATTCCACAGATGCAGGTACATCAAATTGATTGTGGAGCTTTAATCCTCTGCTCCTGAGGCTGCTGGGAGAGATTTCCCTTTCTCTTCTTTGTTCTCACAGCTCCCAGTGGCTCAGCTTTGGATTTGGCCCCGCCTCTGCGTGTAGGTCGCCAGGGGACGTCTGTTCTTCGCTCAGACAGGACGGGGTAAAGGAGCCGCTGATTCGCGGGCTCTGGCTCACTCAGGCCGGGAGGAGGGCGGGGCATGGAGTGCGAGGCGGGCCTGCGGCGGCAGAGGCCGGCGTGACGCTGCACCAGCCTGAGGCCTGCAGTGCGTTCTCCCGGGGGAGGTGTCCCTGAATCCCGGGACCCTGGCAGTGGCGGGCTGCACAGGCTCCCCGTAAGGTGGGTGTGGAGAGTGACCTGTGCTCGCACACAGGCTTCTTGGTGGCGGCAGCAGCAGCCGTAGCGTCTTATGCCCGTCTCTGGGGTCCGCGCTTTTAGCCGCGCCTGCGCCCGTCTCTGGAGCTCCTTTAAGCAGCGCTCTTAATCCCCTCCCCTCGCGCACCAGGAAACAAAGAGGTAAGAAAAAGTCTCTTGCCTCTTCGCAGCTCCAGACTTTTCCCGGACTCCCTTCTGGCTGGCCGTGGCGCACTAACCCCTGCAGGCTGTGTTCACGCCGCCAACCCCTGCCCTCTCCCGGCGCTCCGACCGAAGCCCGAGCCTCAGCTCCCAGCCCCGCCCGCCCCCGCAGGTGAGCAGACAAGCCTCTCGGGCTGGTGAGTGCCGGTCGGCCCTGATCCTCTGTGCGGGAATCTCTCCGCTTTGCCCTCCGCACCTCTGTGGCTGCGCTCTCCTCCGCGGCTCCGAAGCTTTCCCCCTCCGCCACCCGCAGTCTCCGCCCACGAAGGGGCTTCCTAGTGTGTGTAAACCTTTTCTCCCTCACGACTCCCTCCCACTGGTGCAGGTACCGTCCCTATTCTTTTGTCTCTGTTTTTCCTTTTGCCCTACCCAGGTACATGGGGAGTTTCTTGTCTTTTGGGAGGTCTGAGGTCTTCTGCCAGCGTTCAGTAGGAGTTGTTCCACGTGTAGATGTATTTCTGGTGTATCTGTGGGGAGGAAGGTGATCTCCGCGCCTTACTCCTCCGCCATCTTCCCGGGAGGCTCCCAAATTGTACCCTTGAAATGAGTGTAGCTTATTGTATATAAACTATTCCTTAAGGAAGCTTCCTTCCCCACCCCTCAGTATCCAAACCCTCGGCCTGAAGGCGGGAAGCCGAGGGCTGCATGAGCCTAAGGCCGTCAGAGACCCACCGCCTGGGACAGACGAACCCGAGCCGAGCTGGTGGGAGGCTGCCTTACCCGAGCCTGGGTGCCCCGAAGCAGCAGCGGCCCAGCAGCCTGGCAGCTCTAGCCTCAATTTTTTAAATGACTTTTTAAATAAAACAACTTCATCGAGACCTAATTCATATACCATAAAATTTATTTGTTTAAATGCTTTTTAGTATATTCACAGAGCTGTACAACCAATTATCATAATCAATCTTACAACAGTTTCATTACTCCCCTGCAAAAAAACCCCCTATATCGATTACTAGTCGCTCCCCATTTCTCCCCAAACCTCTGGTCTCAAGCCCTAGGCAACCACTAATTTATTCTGTTAATAGATTAACCTATTCTGGGCATTTTGTGTATATGGAGTCATCCATTGTGTAGTCTTTCGTGACTGGCTTCTTTCACTTAGCATAATGTTTTCAAGGTTCATCCTTGTAGCAAGTATTAGTGCTTTATCCCTTTGATTGACAAATAATATTCAATTATATAGATATATCACATGTTATTTATCCATTCATCATTTGGTGGACATTTGGGCTGTTTCCCCTTTTTAGCTATTATGAATAATGCTGCTCTGAACATTTGTATATTTTGGTGCAGGCATGTGTATTCATTCCTCTTGGTAAGTATTTAGGAATGAAATTGCTGGTAATTCTGTGTTTAATATTTTGGGAAACTGACAAAATGTTTTCCAAAATGGCTACCCTATTTTACATTCTTACCAACAGTGTCTGAGAGTTCCAGTTTCTCTGCATATTCACTGACACTTGTTATTGTCCCTTTGATCATGGCCATCCTAGCTGGATGTGAAGTGATATCTCATGGCAGTTTTGATTTTCACTTCCTTACTGGCCAGTCACGTTGAACATGTTTTAATGTGCTTACTGGACATTCAGATTTCTTCTCTAGAGAAATCCCTGGTCAGATCATTTGCTCATTCTTTTTTTTTTTAAACATTTTTATTGGAGTATAATTGCTTTACAATGGTGTGTTAGTTTCTGCTGTATAACAAAGTGAATCAGCTATACATGTATCCCCATATCTCCTCCCCCTTGTATCTCCCTCCCACCCTCCCTATCCCACCCCTCTAGGTGGCCATAAAGCACCCAGCTGATCTCCCTGTGCTATGTGGCTGCTTCCCCCTAGCTATCTATTTTACTGAAACTCATTCATTTTTAATTGGGTTATTTATCTTTTTGTTGTTGAGTTTCAAGAGTTCTTTATATATTCTAGATACAAGTCCCTTATCAGGTTTATAATTTGCAAATATTTTCTCTTATTCTGAGGACTGTCTTTTTGCTTTCCTGGTGCTATTTTTTTGGCAGCATTCCATGAAGTAGCCTCCACGACTTGAGCATTTCATTCATCCATCCATGTCGTTCAGCAGCTCACTGAGGTAAGAGCCAAGTCTTGACTGATTTACTTTCTCAGCTTGTGAGCAGAGGAATTTTCTGTGGTGTGAACCAACTTGACTGGAGACCTACTAGGGAATATGCTTTTTTCATTGGCTAATTAATTTAATTCTTATTTAATAGGGCCTTATGTTTTGAGGCATGGGGCCTTGCCTGACGATTCTCCTTGAAAGAGAATGTGGCTTTGGAAAACAGGTCAAGAAATCAATATCCTTTTAAATAGAGACTTCAGTATCGCTTCTATTCAATGGCAGATTTATATACTTTCAGAAAAGAATTTTATTTAAAATGTTTATATTCACTTTCCACTCCACACACACATCACTCCTTACATGTTAAAAACTACAACAACAACAACAAAAAACCCTCAAAACTAACTTGCCCCATTTGCTTTGGAAAAGTCTGGATACTTCAGAATACTCTGAGTTAAACTGCATTATAGTCTGTTCAGCTAGTAAGTACAAATAGTTATCTTATGATTAGTTTGTTCAATCAGTGAGAAAACCAAGGTGTTGTGACCACACTTAAATAACTTTGCCTTTTCTTTGACTTGAAATCTGTTCCCTGAATTACACCTGGTTTCAATGTCCTCATTTATATCATGGATATAACAATACTTCATAAAGTTTTAAGGGAGATTAAATATGTATATGTGCCTTGTTCAGTGCCTGGCTTAGGGTAGGTGCTCAGTTAAGACTGATTAGCTTTTATCTTTCTTAATTTGGAGTACAGAGGGTCAAGACTTGAGAGTCTGTCTAGATTAACTTCGTGGAGAAAACCATTTATACAAAATGCCTTGTGGATCAGTCTACTGCATACATACCAAGAGAACACATTGCAAGTGTATTTCTCCTTAAGGATTGGGGGGGGTGGGGGAGATACAGTAAGATATCAGGTGTATGGAATGCTTGGAAATGCCAGATTCTGACTCACAGAGGCCACAGTTTGCCTGGTGACCCATGGGTGGCCAGTGGAGACAATGCAGATCAGAGGGCTGGCTCCGGTGCCTGGCTCCCTGTGCTATCTCTCCAGGAACATCTGATTTATGAAAAGAAGCAGATCAAATGGCTCAAGAACAGATCAGGGTCAGATGGGAAAAAAATGAAGCCTCTTAAGCCCTAGACTTAAATTCATTTCCCAAAAAAGGCCTGTGGTGTCCTTAGTAGCATTTTTTAGTGGGATCTAATTCCTTGACATTGGTGATGGTCTGGGATGTGCTCCTGAGTCAAGATGGGGTGTGTGGCTGCAAAGAGAGTCTTTAGATCAGTCTGAGTGGATGGGGTTGGGGGTGGTTGCCTTTGCTTTCTGGTTCATGATCTTGCTTCAATTCTGGGTGATCCTCTTTGATGTGAACTTCCCTTCTCATTCATAGACATGCAGACAGAGCATGTGGCATAAAATTGAACTTAAGGAACTCAATGGCACATGTTTCTTGAGCATCTATTAGCTGCAAAGCACTGTGTGAAGTTCTGTGGGGGTTACAGACTGAGAGGTGTATGACGTAACCTTTTGTTCAAGAAGCTGGCCTTGAGATAAGCCAGGCATCTGTGATGATTGGTTCGATGTATAAACTTCGCTAGAATATAGTACCCAGTTATTTAAACAAACACTAATCCAGATGTTGCTGTAAAGGTATTTTGTAAATGTAGTTAACATGTACAATAAGTTAATTTTAAGGAGATCAACCTTGATAATGTGGGTGGGTCTCATCCAATTGGTTGAAAGCCCTAAGAGCAAAACCTGAGGTTTCCCAAATAAGAAAAAATTCTGCCTAAAAACTGCACCAACTCTTACCTGAGTTTCCAGCCTGCTGGTCTGCTCTACAGATTTCAGATTTGCTAGTCCCCACAATTGAGTGAGCCAGTTTCTTAAAACCTATCTATCTATCATCTATATATTATCTATCATCTATGTATCTATCTATGTATCTATCTATCAACTATCTATCATCTATCTATCTGTCTCCTGTTGGCCCTGTTTCTCTGGAGAACTGTGAGTGATACAGTATCAAAACAACTCTAATACAAGTCAGAAGAATGTGTGCTCCATGAGAGCAGGGACTCTGTCTTGTTCACTTCTATATCTCAGCAATTAGGGCAATGCCTGGCACATGCTTGGCACTCAATAAACACTTCTTGAATGGCTGGCTGGCTGAAAAAAATGTGGTAAGGACAATAAGAATAGTACAGAATGCTATAATTCTAGAGGAAAAATCACAGAATTCTTAAAATCAAGCTTTAATGTCAATTTTTATTCTCATGTGTTCCCTTCTAAACCTAGAATTTAACAAGTGTAACATGATGCTGAGTCTGAACCAAAGGCAGCCCATTCCACTTGCCAGTGGTTAGTTTAAGAATGGGTGCCTCTATTCTGGACTGTGAGATGTTAAGAAGTCTGTTAGGTGCCACTGGGAAAGGTTTTCTTCTTGTGAAACAAAAATCCCTTCTCTGGTTACAAAATTAATTGTATAAGATGCTTTAAGTTCCTGCAGCCATCTTCACCAGTTGGAGAAGGGCTGAGCCAAGGGAATTACAGAGAAATAGAGTTAGAGTCCTGATGTAGCACATCTGGAGCTCACCTTACCTCTGGACTTTGTGTGTGTGTGTGTGAGATAAGAAGATTTCCTATTCCTTAAGACAGTTTGAATCATGGTATTTTGTTACCTGAGCTAAAAGCATCTTGATTCATTAAATGAATTCAAAACTATGCTAGAATGGCCAGTAGTGGCTAGTAATTAAGAAAAAAAACTCTGTTTCATATCACCAAAGAGAAACTGCTTACTAGGATACTTTAGTTTTTGGTATACATTCATTTAGTTATTCTTTAATTGTGAGGGTTTTTAAAAGTCATGGAAAAGCTCTTGAAGAATCTGAAAGAACATAAAAGTGCCCGTGTGTCAAGAGTGGAACAAGTTCTAAGAAAATGCAAGCTAGTGTTTTTCACTCTAAAACCAGTGGAGGTTATTTTCAAGGGTTCTGCAGATAGCAAACTGCAATTCTCAACAGCTCTTTATTTTTCTTGAATGAATTATCTTCTTTTACCTACTGGGCCACTGTACCCAGATACCCCTCCTAAGAGCCTTCAGGAGTTATAGGAAGCTAGGGTAAAGATGGAAAGCTTATGTTTGTGTCTGTCTTGTTACTTTGTTCTTTAGGGGCTGTCAGGACTATGTAGGGTCTGAGGTTTTAACCCCACTTGTAAATTAACAAGCTTGTCTGCCACAGCGTCATGGATGATGGCAGAAGACATGAAACTTCTAGGTCAGAGACAGAGCACTTTATTATTCACTCACAGCACAGCAAGCATCATGAGTGTCATGTTTACTTTGGTCACCTGTCCCCCAAGTCCCACGGGGGTTAAATAGGGAAGGACCCAAGTCGGTACTGAGCATGTAGTGGGCTTGCATCACACCTGAGGAACCCTAAGTTTGGAACCTGAATCTTTTAAAATGAGCTGCAAGTAACTTGTTCTTTGCTCTTGAGGGAGATATTATCTTTATTAACTGGAAAGTTGGCAGATCTGCCCTTTGCTCTGGAGGGCATCACTATCTCTCTGTTCCAAAGCTATTTACTATACAAACATACTTGAAAAGATAGTCCAGAACAAAAGAGCTGTTAGTGCCACACTCCAAGATATTCAGAAATGCAAGAGTCTGTTTCCCTGAAGGGGCCTGGGGATGGATTTAGGGAATCATGGTGGACCTCAGGGAGCTTCCAGGATGATAAGGTTGAGACCTACTGGTCTACCTATATGGGCACAGAGTAGCGATTAGGAGGATGGCTCTGTGACCAGATGATATGAGCCTCACAGACAGTTTCAGATTATTGTAGAATAAGAAGGGAAATTGCTGTACCTCTCCCTTCAGGGCGATGATGTGTTACACCAAGCTACTTAGAAATAAAGTGTTCTTTTTCATTAACACCAAGAAGAGCAGCTAACATTTTAGGTATATACCATGTATCAATGCTGGTTCCAAATCCTTTGCTTAGATGATCTTACGTAACTTCACTATCCCATCATGAGGTAGGACTCATAATTTTCCTCACAATATGGAGAAGGAAAATGTGGCACAGAGCACGATTATGATTATAAAAGATTAATTGTAGGAGAGATTAAGGGTCTGCTTGAAGAACTTCAGGGAAGGTGCTTCCTGTCCAGAGCATTGCTTGGCCAGCTTGTCAGGATCAGAGTGCGGCTGTGGAGCTACCTGGAGTTAAACTGGAATATTCTTCCCTCTCCTTACCTTAAGCACCACCAAAAAGTTTGATAATTAAAGTTTCTTGCCCATGCGGAGGAGGACAATTTATTGTTGAGTAACAAGAGTCAGTGCTCTGCATTCGCATATTTACTATCTATCAACCCAAAGACTGAAAATCAGGAACTAACAAGAAATGGTGACGTGGTTTGTAGACATGCCTGTCTTAATGGGTGTCTTTAGTCAGTTTGGGCTGCTATAATAACTTACCATAGATTGGTGGCTTAAACAACAAACATTTATTTCTCACAGTTTTGAGTCTGGAGCCTGAGATCAGGGTACCAGCTTGGTTGAGTTCTCGGTAAGGGCCCTTATCCTGGTTTATAGATGGCCACTTTCTTTGCTGTATCCTCACATGGTAGAGAGAGAAAAAGCTCTGGTCTCTGCCTCTTATGAAGGGCACCAATCCTGTTATGGGGGCTTCACACTCATGACCTCATCTAAGGCCCACCTCCAAATACCATTACATTGGGGATGAGGGCTTCAATACAGGAATTCTTGGGGGGACACAACACTCAATCCGTAGAAATGGGTGACCATGGCCAAACATTTTACCCTCAATTTTCAGATAAGAAAATAAAATATTAGAAAAGTTAGCCACACCTACCTCACAAGATTAAACGAGATAACATTTTGTATAGTGTCTGGCATACCGCGTGCTCAGTAAATATCAGCTCCCTCTCTTCCCGTGTAGTGACGTTAGGTATATATATAAACTCCATGAGTGCTTCTCATTGATGTACAGTATCAAGATTTATAGGTGAAGAATAGTGCATTTCTCTAATTCTGCCCCTGAAGTTTGTTCTATACTTCAGTGACAACATTTAGGGAGGTGTAATGGACCTGCAGGGAGTTCAGAAAGGAGTATATGATTTGGCCATGAGCGAGGGGTGGGGTTTGTGACAAAGGACCTTCTTCTCTGAAAGCAGCTGCCGGTGGTAAAATAGGGACTTGAACCTGGGGAGTCTGGCTTCTGTCTGTATTCTATCTACTTGCTACTGATAGGGGGGTCACCTTGGTTATAGAGTCTTTCCATTTTGTAGTTCTAGTCCTTTCCTGATGTTTAGGATCAGTACCCTTACAGAGTATGTAATATCCCCACATCCTTGGAACAAATTCTTTGTGAAGGTGGCTGAAGTTGGTTTCTGTTACTTGCCTACAGAAGAAATTTAACTAAGACAGTTGTCTTATGAAAGAAAAGGCAGTGAAGACTTGATGATTGCTTTTTCAGATATAAAAAGTTAACACTATTCCCAAACTGTATAGAATCCAACAGAACATGGCTTTAATTTTCTGGAAAGAGTGTTTTCTTAGACCATTGGAGCCCATAAAAAGCCTAATCCGCAAGAGAAAATTATGGATTAAGTTCTTGAGGTCTCCCAAAACTAAGTTACAAACCTTTGTGAAGCAGGATACCAGAGCTGAAGATCTCTTGAGGGCCTTTCCCGTTACATATTTCTAAAAATAAAAGACTGTAGAATTCCAACATTTAGAGAGCAGAGAATAGATGGGTCAACCAGAAGAGGCTCTCTGGGGACTTAATTTGAACTGAATAGGATCTCTTAAATATGGTCTCTATGATGGTTAATTTTATGTGTCAACTAGACTGGGCTAAGGGATGCCCAGGTAGCTGATAAAACATAATTTCTGAGTGTGTCTGTGAGGATGTTTCTGGAAGAGATTAGCATTTGAATCTGTAGACTGAATAAAGATCACCGTCACCAATGTGGGTGGGCATCATCCAATCTATTGAGGACTCCAATGGAACAAAAAAGGTGGAGGAAGGGCAAACTCACTTTTTAAGCTGGGATGTCCATCTCTCCTTCCCTTGGACATCAGAGCTCCTGGTTCTCAGGCCTTCAGACTCTAGGACTGACACCAGCAGACCCTTGGTTCTCAAGCCTTTGCCCTCGGGCTGAACTACACCCCAGGCTTTCCTGGTTCTATGAGTGCAGATGGTAGTTCGAGGGACTTCTTAGCCTCCATAAGAGCATAAGCTAATTCCTATAATAAAACTCCTCTTATATATATCTATATGTATCCAGTTGGTTCTGTTTCTCTGGAGACCCCTGACAGCAGGGTTGTCAACTCTGAGAACAATCTCCAATCCAAACTTCTGATTTGGGGAAAACCTCTCAGGTAGGGAAAATGAGGTAGAAGGAATAGTGTCTGCTGTAGTCTGAGTTCTCTGAGGTCAGGTACTTTATCTTCATTTTCCCACTTTTCCCAGCACTGTGGGAAGCTGTGATTTGATTCTGTTGATGATGACAACTGCAAAATTAATAGGAGATTGATAAGCTAATAAATTGTTTTTAACTTGGTTTTTTTTTTTAGACCTTATCAGTGTTTCACATTTTGGGTTGGGGGGGGCCGGATGCTTCCTGATAATTTTAAATCATTAAATAAATGATTTGTGACTCAGATGCTCATTGGAAATCTTTTATCTAAATCGCATGGCAGCCTTCAGCCCGCTTCACCAGAACACGGCATTCTTTCCTGGCTAGTGCATTTCAGAAGGGACGTCATCTCTCTGAGCAACTGCAAAGAGTAACTGGAATGTTATCAGGTCCCCATTATATGATTTATGTAAAACATAAACCACATGGATCTTGTGCTGTCTTGAAGAATTTACTTAATCAAAGACTTAAAACCTCTGAGGAGAGATTACCAAAAATTCTTCCCACTTGAGACAGCTGCTGGAATGCAAGACATGGCTTCCGATGCCTGCTGGGCTCCTAAGACACTGCTTGGTTCTCTACACTTATTTCCAGTGCATGTAAACCTACAGGGGAGATTTGGGCAGCTCAGATGCCAAAGAGTAGCAGTCATTGCAAGAGAGGTAGATGGAGGAAATGAATGCCCATTAATTAAGAAAAAATATCATCAAGCTGCAACTGTGGTTCTCTTTGCTTTGGTTCATGGGATCATCTTGAAGGCCAACATTTTCTGGAAGCTTAGGCCTTCCCGAAATCTTGTGACAGAAAGATGACACATACTTGTCATTTGAGAGGCACTGTGCTGTAGTAAAAAGATGTCAGGATTTGGTGTCTCCAGGTACATATTCTGTAGTTTTGAGAAGTTCCTTGACCTCTCTGTGCGTTCATTTTCTCATCTATAAGCTGATGACATAAATGATACCTCCCAAGTTGTTAGGAGGCTCAGTGGAGCTCTGGAAGTGACAGCACCGACCAGCTGTAGAGCCCAGTGCAAGCCTTGGTTATCACTACCTGCAGCGGTCGAAGGTGAGCCCTGATGTCTGACCACCTGTGTTCAGATCCGGGCCCAGCCCACTCAGTGACCACAGCACCCTGAATAAGTTAAACTTGACAAATTAGCTTCCATAACCTTTAACAGTTATCCATTCTGATCCTCCACTTAAAAAAAAAAATCTAAAATTCTGATAATAAATTAATAACAGCTGTTTCATGGGGTGGTTGGGAGCAGTGAATGAATAGGGAAAAGTTCTTGGTTTGGTTCTTGTTAAGCCCAGTATGTATTTTTTATTTTTAAAATTTATTTTTTATTGAAGTATAGTTGAATTACAATGTTATATTAATTACTGCTGTATAGCAAAGTGATTCAGTTATACATATATATACATCTTTTTTCATATTCTTTTCCATTATGGTTTATCCCGGGATATTGAATATAATTCCCTGTGCTATACAGTAGGACCTAGTTGTTTATCCATTATATATATACCAGTTTGCATCTGCTAATCCCAACCTCCCAATCCAACCTCCTCCTTCCCCTTGACAACCACCAGTCTATTCTCTATGTCCCTGATTCTGTTTCTGTTCATTTGTGTTATATTTTAGATTCCACATATAAGTGATATCATATGGTATCTGTCTTTCTCTTTCTGTCTTATTTCATTTAGTATAAATGAAATAAGCTGCATCCATGTGGCTGCAAATAAGCCCAGTAAGTGTTAACTCCTACCATTACTGGTAGTATTTCAGATTATACAGCTAAAGATTATTCCTCCGATTAGAAGTTCCCATTTCTGCACTTTTCTCGTCTCTAGTGTCCTAGGCACAGCCAGCTTCTCAGTTTTAAACTGGAAGTTGGAGAAATATTTATTTTTCCTCATAAGTATTCTGTTAAAAATAAAACCATGGAATGTAGGTACTTTGTCATGTATAGTTTTCCCTGGTTAAGTGTTTAAAATGGAAGGACAGAAGAGTTTACTGTCTTTCTTATTGTATTTCATAGGTGTATGGGGTCCATAGCTAGAGAGTATTGCCTTGAGGACAAGGACCAATCTTTTGACTTTATTTTATGCATAATTTTCACATGATCTCAGTGTCTGGTAGCTGGATTGTTGGAAGGTTTGATTCATTTGGATTGAGAATATTTCTGTTTCCAGTGCTATACTGAAGTATATGAAGGAAGTAGGTAGTATTTTCATGTACTTGGACCCTCTTCTATAGATCTACCCACTTACTAATTCAGAAAGACATTAATTTGCTTAACAAATACTGAGACCCCCTATAAGCCAGGTGCTATGCTGAAAGCTGGAAAGAGGAGTAAGCAAAACAGACGCGGTCCCTGCCTTCACAGGACTTAAATCCCAGTCTAATATCACAGGGACAGAAAGGTTCACATATTAAGAAGCACCTTTTAGATCTACAGTTGTAAGGCACTCTCTAATTTTGATTATATTTTGAGTTGATTATATACTTTCTGCTTTGTACCTTGCTCATCTTTGGGATGGCCAATTACTTCCCCAAGATACTCAACCTGAATTTTCTTTTACACATTGTCGACATTTAAATAAAATTGTGCATTTTCATAAATAGGCAAGGTATTCTGTCAAAACATTTTCATTGAATTTTAGTACGATACTGCAATGCTAGATAATCATCAGACAAATGAACGTTATTTAAAACATGGAGCATAGCTCTCTATTTTTTTCTTAGGGCTTCCTGTAAAAATCAGGAATGCTAGGCAAACTTTACTTTCATGGGCCAGAGGAAAGAAGTCCAAAGGGAAACATAATTTGTAGAAGGAAAAACACCATGGAGATTCAAAAAAAACAAGTATCGAGATACTTGAAAAGAAGGAATGGGTCACAGCATGCAGAACAGCTTTGGCTGAAGACCGGAAAGCACCAGGGGTTAGCCGAAAATACATATAAAAATATTTTAGTTTTGAGAAATGGCTCATAGGAGATTTAATGGCTGTGAAAGCCTCCTTTTATTTCACATAGGAAGGGGACTTAAAATAGCCCATTTGCAGCACTGGGAAATCCCATCCTCAAGGGTCTCAATTCATTTGAGCTCAACTAACAGCTGCAGAGAACCTGCTTTGTGCCAGGCACAGAGCTCTGCACGGAGACACAGGAAGAAGGAGACACAGACCCCAGCCTGGAGAGGCTTCCAGTCCATTGTGGAAAAGGATATCTAAGCAGGAAATTTCTCTACACTGTGGTGAGGTCTGTGACGCAGGAAAACCCAGGTTACCATGGACTGCTGGGAGTGTAAGCATGGAAATTTGGGAGGGGGGAGCAATGAGGGGTTATCAGAAGAATTTTTGGAGCAGGTGATGCCTGAGCTGAGTCTCCAAGGCCTAGGTAAGGAATGGTGTTATATCAGTGATGTAGTATGATCATTTCGAAACACTTTCTAAAAAAATAAATGAGGGCTTCCATGAGATGATACACACAGTGTTGAAACTTTCAAAGTTGAATATAAAAGGCAGTAGCCACATTCCAGTTCTGCTGATTCCTCCATGTCAAAGAGCAGAGGCAAAACCATTGAACAATGCATAGAGTAAATCACCTGCAAATATGTTCATATAGACTCTGCCCACTGGATTCCCTGAATAGCACGCTCTCCCCAGATGACATTCTGGTAATTGGCAAACTCAGGCAGTTTCCTCACTAAAGAGTCTTGTCGCGAGAGCTCTTTCTTGTTGACAAGTAGCCAAGATCATTCTTGCAAGGGGAACTGGGCTTTGACTTTCTTCACTTGGTGACCTGTACCAGGTTCACAACATTCCCACAGGGTTATTTCAGGATAGCTATAAAAATAGATGATGTTTGCATTAATCCTTTCTCCGATGGTATTAATCACTCAAGTCTCATCAAGAGGCACATGCTTTAGCACAGGGAGATCATCTCTGTGCTTTGTGACCACCCAGAGGTGTGGGATAGGGAGGGTGGGAGGGAGACGCAAGAGGGAGAGGATATGTGGATATATGTATACGTATAGCCGACTGACTTCGTTATACAACAGAAACTAACACACCATTGTAAAGCAATTATATTCCAATAAAGATGTTAAAAAAAAAAAAGAGGCACATGTTTGATTCATTCACAAACTCTGTTGCTGATAAGATGGAATAATTGCTTTTCATTCCCAGGAAATCAATTCAGGCATGTCTAAGTCAACCATGGTATAAACTTATGACCTCTTTCCTCCTTGGGATAATTTCCCCCACAGGAAAATACATTAGTGGCACACAGCAGTTTTGAAGATGGGAAGTAATGATCTCTTGATTCTCTGAAAGTGTATTTGTTCTGAGAAATGCTCAAAAATGATTCGATTTCTAAATAAGTCTCTTTCACAACATTTAAACAACAGAAGAATTTGGGGATTTTCTTCATAATATTCTTTTTTTTAACATCTTTACTGGAGTATAATTGCTTTACAATGGTGGGTTAGTTTCTGCTGTATAACAAAGTGAATCAGCTATACATATACATATATCCCCATATCTTCTCCCTCTTGCGTCTCCCTCCCACTCTCCCTATCCCACCCCTCTAGGTGGTCACACATCACTGAGCTGATCTCCCTGTGCTATGCGGCTGCTTCCCACTAGCTATCTATTTTACATTTGGTAGTGTGTATATGTCCATGCCACTCTCTCACTTCATCCCAGCTTACCCTTCCCCCTCCCTGTGTCTGCAAGTCCATTATCTACGTCTGTGTCTTTATTCCTTTCCTGCCCCTAGGTTCTTCAGAACCAGTTTGTTTTCTTTTTAGATTCCATGTATATGTGTTAGCATATGGTATTTGTTTTTCTCTGACTTACTTCACTCTGTATGAGAGACTCTAGGTCCATTCACCTCACTACAAATAACTCAATTTAATTTCTTTTTATTGCTGAGTAATATTCCATTGTATATATGTGCCACAGCTTCTTTATCCATTCATCCGATGATGGACACTTAGGTTGTTTCCATGTCCTGGCTATTGTAAATAGAGCTGCAGTGAACATTGTGGTACATGACTCTTTTCGAATTATGGTTTTCTCAGGGTATATGCCCAGTAATGATTGCTGGGTAATATGGTAGTTCTATTTTTAGTTTTTTAAGGAACCTCCATACCATTCTCCATAGTGGCTGTATCAATTTACATTTCCACCAACAGTGCAAGAGGGTTCCCTTTTCTCCACACCCTCTCCAGCATTTATTGTTTGTAGATTTCTTGATGATGGCCATTCTGACCGTTGTGATGTGAAACCTTATTGTAGTTTTGATTTGCATTTCTCTAATGATTAGTGAGGTTGAGCATCCTTATATGTGTATGTTGGCAATCTGTATATCTTTTTTGGAGAAATGTCTATTTAGGTCTTCTGCCCATTTTTGGATTGGGTTTTTTGATTTTCTGATATTGAGCTGCATGAACTGCTTGTAGATTTTGGAGATTAATCCTTTGTCAGTTGCTTGGTTTGCAAATATTTTCTCCCATTCTGAGGGTTGTCTTTTCATCTTGTTTACGGATTCCTTTGCTGTGCAAAAGCTTTTAAGTTTCATTAGGTCCCATTTGTTTATTTTTGTTTTTATTTCCATTTCTCTAGGAGGTAGGTCAAAAAGGATCTTGCTGTGATTTATGTCATAGAGTGTTCTACCTATGTTTTCCTCTAAGAGATTTATAGTATCTAGCCTTACATTTAGATCTTTAATCCACTTTGAGTTTATTTTTGTGTATGGTGTTAAGGAGTGTTCTAATTTCATTCTTTTATACATAGCTGTCCAGTTTTCCCAGCACCACTTATTGAAGAGGCTGTCTTCTTCATTGTATATTCTTGCCTCCTTTATCAAAGATAAGGTGACCATATATACTTGGGTTTATCCCTGTGCTTTCTATACTGTTCCCTTGATCTATATTTCTGTTTTTGTGCCAGTACCATACTGTCTCGATTACTGTAACTTTGTAGTATAGTCTGAAGCCAGGGAGCCTGATTCCTCCAGCTCCGTTTTTCTTTCTCAAGATTGCTTTGGCAATTTAGGGTCTTTTGTGTTTCCATACAAATGGTGAAATTTTTTGTTCTAGGTCTGTGAAAAATGACATTGGTGGTTTGATAGGGGTTGCATTGAATCTGTAGATTACTTTGGGTAGATAGTCATTTTCACAATGTTAATTCTTCCAATCCAGTAACATGGTATATCTCTCCAACTGTTTGTATCATCTTTACTTTCTTTCAACAGTGTCTTATAGTTTCCTGCATACAGGTCTTTTGTCTCCTTAGGGAGGTTTATTCCTAGATATTTTATTCTTTTTGTTGCAATGGTAAATGGGAGTGTTTCCTTAATCTTTCAGATTTTTCATCATTAGTGTATAGGAATGCCAGAGATTTCTGTGCATTAATTTCGTATCCTTCTATTTTACCAAATTCATTGATTAGTCCTAGCAGTTTTCTGGTAGCATCTTTAGGATTCTTTATGTATAGTATCATGTCATCTGCAAACAGTGACAGCTTTACTTCTTCTTTTCCAGTTTGGATTCCTTTTATTTCTTTTTCTTCCCTAATTGCTTTGGCTAAAACTTCCAAAACTATGTTGAATAATAGTGGTGAGAGTGGGCAACCTTGTCTTCTTCCTGATCTTAGTGGAAATGGTTTCAGTTTTTCACCATTGAGAATGTTGTTGGCTGTGGGTTTGTCATATATGGCCTTTCTTATATTGAGGTAAGTTCCCTCTGTGCCTACTTTCTGGAGAGTTTTTATCATAAATGGGTATTGAATTTTGTTGCAAGATTTTTCTGCATTTATTGAGATGATTGTATAGTTTTTCTCCTTCAGTTTGTTAATATGGTGTATCACATTGATTGATTTCTGTATATTGAAGAATCCTTGCATATCTTGGATGAACCCCACTTGATCATAGTGTATATCCTTTGAATGTGCTGTTGGATTCTGTTTGCTAGCATTTTGTTGAGGATATTTGCACCTATGTTCATCAGTGATATTGTTCTGTAGTTTTCTTTTTTTGTGACATCTTTTTCTGGTTTTGGTATCAGGGTGATGGTGGCCTCATAGAATGAGTTTGGGAGTGTTCCTCCCTCTGCTCGATTTTGGAAGAGTTTGAGAAGGATAGGTGTTAGCTCTTCTCTAAATGTTTAATAGAATTCACCTGTGAAACCATCTGGTCCTTGGCTTTTGTTTGTTGGAAGATTTTTAATCACAGTTTCAACTTCAGTGCTTGTGATTGGTCTGTTCATATTTTCTATTTCTTCCTGGTTCAGTCTCGGAAGGTTGTGCTTTTCTGAGAAATTTTCCATTTCTTCTAGGTTGTCCTTTTTATTGGCATAGAGTTGCTTGTAGTAATCTCTCATGATCCTTTGTATCTCTGCAGTGTCAGTTGTTATTTCTCCTTTTTCATTTCTAATTCTGTTGATTTGAGTCTTCTCTCCTTTTTTTCTTGATGAGTCTGGCTAATGTCTTATCAATTTTGTTTATCTTCTCAAAGTGCCAGCTTTTAGTTCTTTTGATCTTTGCTATCATTTCCTTCATTTCTTTTTCATTTATTTCTGATCTGATCTTTATGATTTCTTTCCTTCTGCTAACTTTGAGGTTTTCTTGTTCTTCTTTCTCTAATTGCTTTAGGTGTAAGGTTAGGTTGTTTATTTGAGATGTTTCTTGTGTCTTGAGGTAGGATTGTATTGCTATAAACTTCCCTCTTAGAACTGCTTTTGCTGCGTCCCATAGGTTTTGGGTCATCGTGTTTTCATTGTCATTTGTTTCTAGGTATTTTTTGATTTCCACTTTGATATCTTCAGTGATCTCTTGGTTATTTAGTAGTGTATTGTCTAGCCTCCATGTGTTTGTATTTTTTACAGAATTTTTCCTGTAATTGATATCTCGTCTCATAATGTTGTGGTCAGAAAAGATACTTGATATGATTTCAATTTTCTTAAATTTAGTAAAGCTTGGTTTGTGACCCAAGATATGAGTTATCCTGGAGAATGTTCCATGAGCACTTGAGAAGAAAGTGCATTCTGTTGTTTTTGGATGGAATGCCCTATAAATATCACTTAAGTCCATCTTGTTTAATGTGTCATTTAAAGCTTGTGTTTCCTTATTTATTTTTATTTTGGATTATCTTTCCATTGGTGAAAGTGGGGTGTTAAAGTCCCCTGATATGATTGGGTTACTGTCGATTTCCCCTTTTATGGCTGTTAGCATTTGCCTTATGTATTGAGGTGCTCCTATATTGGGTGCATAAATATTTACAACTGTTGTATCTTCTTTTTGGATTGATCCCTTGATCATTATGTAGTGATCTTCTTTGTCTCTTATAATAGTATTTATTTTAAAGTCTATACAAATGCTACTCCAGCTTTCTTTTGATGTCCATTTGCATGGAATATCTTTTTCCATCCCCTCACTTTCAGTGTATGTGTCCCTTAGTCTGAAGGGGGTCTCTTGTAGACAGCGTATATATGGGTCTTATTTTTGTATCCATTCCGCCATTCTATGTCTTTTGGTTGGAGCATTTATTCCATTTACATTTAAGGTAATTATCAATATGTTTGTTCCTATTACAGTTTTCTTAATTCTTTTGGTTTTCTTATTGTAGGTCTTTTCCTTCTCTTGTGTTTCCTGCCTAGAGAAGTTCTTTAGCATTTGTTGTAAAGCTGGTTTGGTGGTGCTGAATTCTCATAGCTTTTGCTTGTCTGTAAATATTTTAATTTCTCGAATCTGAGTGAGATCCTTGCTGTGTAGAGTAATCTTGGTTGAAGTTTCTTCCCTTTCATCACTTTAAATACGTCCTGCCACTCCTTTCTGGCCTGCAGATTTTCTGCTGAAAGATCAGCTGTTAACCTTATTGGGATTCCCTTTTATGTTATTTGTTGCTTTTCCCTTGCTGCTTTTAATATTTTTTCTTTGTAATTAATTTTTGTTAGCCTGATTAATATTTGTTTTGGCATGTTTCTCCTTGGGTTTATTCTGTATGGGACTCTCAGTGCTTCCTGGGCTTGACTATTTCCTTTCCATATTAAGGAAGTTTTCAACTATAATCTCTTCAGATATTTTCTCAGACTGTTTCTTTTTCTCTTCTTCTTCTGGGACCCCTATAATTCAAATGTTGGTGTGTTTAGTGTTGTCCCAGAGGTCTCTGAGACTCTCCTCAACTCTTTTTGTTCTTTTTTCTTTATTCTGCTCTGCCATAGTTATTTCTGCTATTTTATCTTCCTGGTCACTTATCAGTTCTTCTTCCTCAGTGATTCTGCTATTGATCTCTTCTAGAGAATTTTCAGTTTCATTTATTGGGTTGTCCATCATTGTTTGTTTGCTGTTTAGTTCTTCTGGGTCCCTGTTAAACATTTCTTGTATTTTCTCCATTCTATTTCCAAGATTTGGGATCATCTTTACTATCATTACTCTTACTTCTTTTTCAGGTAGACTGCGTATTTCCTTTTCATTTGTTTGGTCTGGTGGGTTTTTACTTTGCTCCTTCATCTGCTGTGTGTTTTTATGTCTTTACATTTTGCTTCTCTCACTGTGTTTGGGGTCTCTTTTTCACAGGCTGCAGATTTGTGGTTCTCGTTGTTCTTGGTGTCTGCCCCTAGTGGGTAAGTTTGGTTCTACGGGTTGTGTAGGCTTCCTGGTGGAGGGGTCTGGTGCATGTGTTCTGGTGGATGAGGCTGGATCTTGTCTTTCTGGTGGGCAGGACCGCGTCCGGTGGTGTGTTTTGGGGTGTCTGTGGCCTTATTGTGATTTTAGGCAGCCTCTCTGCTAATGGGTGGGGTTGTGTTCCTGTCTGGCGTTTTGTTTGGCATAGGGTGTCCAGCACTGTAGCTTGCTGGTCATTGAGTGGAGCTGGGTCTTAGCGTTGAGACGGAGATCTCTTGTAGAGCTCTCGCCGACTGATATTACGTGGGGCCAGGAGGTCTCTGGTGGGCCAATGTCCTGAACTTGGCTCTCCCACCTCAGAGGCTCAGGCTTGACACCTGGCCAGAGCACCAAGACCCTGTCAGCCACACAGTTCAGAAGAAAAGGGGGAGAAAACAAACAAATAAAATAAAGTTATTAAAATAAAAAAATATTAAAATTATAAATATAAAAACGTAATTAAAAAAAGAAGAGAGCAACCAAACCAATAAAGAAATGCACCAATGATAACAAGCACTAAAAACTATACAAAAAAAAAATCGACAGACAGAAACCTCAGGCAAATAGTAAAAGCAAACCTATACAGACAAAAATCACACAAAGAAGCATACACATATACACTCACAAAAAGAGAAAAGGAAAAAATATATATATATAAAGGAAGAGAGCAATAAACAAATCTACCAATGATAATAAGCTCTCAATACTAAACTAAGATAAACACAAAACCAGAAACCAATTAGATGCAGAAAGGAAACCCCAAGTCTACAGTTGCTCCTAAAGTCTAATGCCTGAATTTTGGGATGTATTCAGGTGTTTGGGATGTATTCAGGTGTATTCAGGTGTTCCAGATATTCAGGGTGCATTAAGTTGACTGTGGAGATTTAATCCGCTGCTCCTGAGGCTGCTGGGAGAGATTTCCCCTTCTCTTCTTCGTTCACACAGCTCCCGGGGCTCAGCTTTGGATTTGGCCCCACCTCTGCATGTAGGTCGCCTGAGGGCATCTGTTCCGGCTCAGACAGAGTGGCGTTAAAGTAGCAGCTGATTCCAGGGCTCTGACTCTCTGGGGGGGGGGAGGGAGGGGCACGGAGTGGCGGGCCTGCGGCGGCAGAGGCGGGCATGACGTTGCACCAGCCTGAGGCGCGCCGTGTGTTCTCCCGGGGAAGTTGTCCCTGGATCCCGGGACCCTGGCAGTGGTGAGCTGCACAGGCTCCCCGGAAGGGGGGTGTGGAGAGTGACCTGTGCTCGCACACAGGCTTCTTGGTGGCGGCAGCAGCAGCCTTAGCGTCTCATGCCCGTCTCTGGGGTCCGTGCTTTTAGCTGCGGCTCACACCCGTCTCTGGAGCTCCTTTAAGCAGCGCTGTTAATTGCCTCTCCTCGCGCACCAGGAAACAAAAGAGGGAAGAAAAAGTCTCTTGCCTCTTCGGCAGCTCCAGACCTTTTCCCGGACTCCCTCCCTGCTAGCCATGGTGCACTAACCCCCTGCAGGCTATGTTCACGCCGCCAACCCCAGTCCTCTCCCAGCGCTCCTACCGAAGACCGAGCCTCAGCTCCCAGCCCCGCCCACCCCGGCGGGTGAGCAGACAAGCCTCTCGGGCTGGTGAGTGCCGGTCGGCCCGATCCTCTGTGCGGGAATCTCTCCGTTTTGCCCTCTGCACCACTGTTGTTGTGCTCTCCTCCACGGCTCCGAAGCTTCCCCCCCGCCACCCGCAGTCTCTGCCCACGAAGGGGCTTCCTAGTGTGTGGAAACCTTTCCTCATTCACAGCTCCCCCCCAGAGGTGCAGGCCCCGTCCCTATTCTTTTGTCTGTTTTTTCTTTTTTCTTTTGCCCTACCCAGGTACGTGGAGAGTTTCTTGCCTTTTGGGAGGTCTGAGGTCTTCTGCCAGCGTTCAGTAGGTGTTCTGTAGGAGTTGTTCCACGTGTAGATGTATTTTTGATGTATTTGTGGGGAGGAAGGTGATCTCCACATCTTACTCCTCCACCATCTTGAAGGACCCCCCCCCCCCCAAGTTCTTATAAAAGGGGATTTTTCCTGATTTTCCTTTTTATCTTTTTATTTCTCCAAAAAAAAAAAAAAAAAAAAAAGAAAGGAAAAGGAAAATAACAGAAAAAGAAACATCCCACAATGTCATAGAGCATATAGAGTATGTTGGACTGCCTATCACCTAGCCATTCAAGTTCTTGTTCATTTCAGATACACAAGTGTTGGAGCAAAGGTATGGCTTGAAAAGGCTTCAGCCCCATTTGAATTTCCATCAGCCCCACTGCAAAGAAAATACAATCTAAATAAAAACTGGGCACTTACCATGCACAGGCAAATTCAAAAGGAGAACCTCTTGCTACCAGATTGCCCCCCGTCTGTGTGCCAGCCAACTCTTTAGAAATTTTAGGACATATGGGGGAAGCAGCTGTGACTTATGTCTTTGAAGTTCAGGTGCGGTGACTTAAATAACACACAACTGTTTTAGTCAACCTGGCATGATGCTTGAATTCCATATATTGCCAGGCTTCCCTTGCAACGTTAAGGAGATAGAGTTGTCTAAATCCTATTAACCTGTCATGGCTATGTTTTCAGGTTCCTTTTCTCAATTTTATTCATTCTGAGAGAGTTGGCACAGAGCTGAAGTTCAGAGTCCAATTCATAATCCTGCTGTTCTCTCTCAACTCATCAGGGTCTGTGGAAATCAGCTCTCTTTTCCTATCCAGTTTGTAGGTATGGTTTGGACATGCTGAGGGTAAATCCCATCCACATCTTTTAGACGGCTTCCTAAAGCCATGAGCTGGTAGAATTCGAGGTCAGCATCAATGCCGTTTCAGTCCACAGTGCTGACTACCCAAACGTAACTTAGAATCACTTCTTCGTTGGGTCTATGTGAAAAGTAATTAGCTTTTCTTCTCACTGGGTGTTATGAACAGAATGTTTGTTTACCCACCAAATTAATATATGGAACCCCTAGCCCCTAAAGTGATAGTATTTGGGGGTGAGACCTTTGGGATGTAATGAGATTAAGATGAAGTCATGAGGGTAGGGCTCCCATGATGAGATCATTGTCCTTATAAGAAGAATAAGAGACCTGAGATCTCCCTCCCCCGCCCCCACCCTCTCTATCTTCCCCCCTCCCTCCCTCCCATGTGAAGATACAGTAAGAAAGTGGCCATCTGTAAGCCGTAAACCAGGAAGAGGGCTTCATCAAGACTTGAATTTGTCAGCGCCTTGATCTTGGACTTCCAGCCTCCAGAACTATGAGAAAATAAGTTTCGGTTGTTCAGGCCATCCAGTCTATGGTATTTTGTTATAACAGCCTGAGTGAAGTAAAACAGGCTGCCATTATTATTACATGTATGCCTCACCAAAACCTACAGGATAGAAATAACTTTAACTGTATAGCAGATAAGTGTATAAACTGAGGCTCGGAGAGGTTATGTAACATTCCTGCTTCAGGATTCAAAACCTCGGAAAGAGCAGATTGATCGCAAAGTCCAGGGCTGAGGCCAGAGCACGAACTTATCCAGAGTGGCATTTTCCGATACGATAGCCACTGGTCACAGATAAAATTAAATTTCAATTTCAACTTAAATAGTAACTTCAGTCTTTTCATGGCTTCATTTCAAGCGCTTGATAGCCACTTGTAGCGAGTGGCTACCAAATTAGACAATGCGGATATGGAACATTTCCATCATCGGGGAAAGTTCTATTGAACTGAGTGCTGAGATCTCCTTTTTGCCAAGCAACTTGTTGGGCTACGGATGGACGGTGTCTCTGCTCCCCAAGGTGGGAAGGGGAAATGACACTCAACACTGGTGCCCGGGTGCCATTCCTTTCTCCATGTGTTGTGTGGGGAGACAGCACATGCGAGAAGCATTAAGGGGAAAAGATTTGGGTTACCATCTGGAGCATAAATAACTACTGAGCTACGCGTGACTTAAAAGTGTACAAGGGTAGGGCTTCCCTGGTGGCACAGTGGTTGAGAGTCCACCTGCCGATGCAGGGGACACGGGTTCGTGTCCCGGTCCGGGAAGATCCCACGTGCCGTGGAGCTTCTGGGCCCGTGAGCCATGGCCGCTGAGCCTGCGCGTCCGGAGCCTGTGCTCCGCAACGGGAGAGGCCACAGCGGGGAGAGGCCCACGTACTGCAAAAAAAAAAAGTGTACAAGGTTAGAGATAGAAAGTGGAATGGTGGTTGACAGGGGCTGGGGGGACTGAAGAATAGGGAATTACTATTCAATGGATATAGAGTCACAGTATTACAAGGTAAAAATAGTTATGGCTCTGGAGGATGGTGATGATTGCATAACAATGTGAATGTATATAATACCACCAAACTGCACACGTGAGAATGGTTAAGATGGTAAACGTTTTATGTTATGTGTATTTTATCACAATAAGAAAGACAAAAAAAAAAAAGGGACAAAAAAATACCATGCAAATATTTGCATGTCAATAAATAGTGAAGCATCAGAACAAGTGTATGAGGGCTTCAACATATTAATTCTGGGGAGACCCAAACATTCCGTTCATAACACCCAGTGAGATTAAAAGCTTTTACATTAGAGACAATGAAGAAGTGATTCCAAGTTATGTTTGGGTAGGTAGCAAAAAAGTCCATCCCTGTGGACTGAAATGATAATGATATCAATAAATATTGAAACATCAAAAAAGAGTCTAATTTCACTGCACCCCTCAGCCCCATATCCATATTCTCCCTTCTCCCTAAATTTGGAGTTTGAGACAATTCCAGGAAGCACTATGTGGTCCTAACCAAAATTCCGTGGCAGGGCAGGGCAATGAGACCTCTGAAAGATGCTGACTTTGAGGGGTGGCCTCTGGGCAAGTTTGGGCTGGCAAGGTTACCCCAGGAACAGACAAGCTGCACCCATAGAGCATTGCAGTGACACCCTATGGCAATGAGACATGATGGCAGCAGTGGACTGTTATGGGTCTTTCTCACTCTCTCTGACATTTGAAAGTAATACTGACTCTCAACTACTCCCAAAGGGGGACCAAATGGGTTCCCAATTACTTTCATAATTTGTGGGGTGCATGTCTCAAGAAGAAACTATTAAATTTCCTGCTAATAGACCAGGTCTTAAGTGATGGACCAAAGCTGCATGACTGTATTTGTGCCCTGTTTTTGGAATAGGTCAGACTATTTACTCTCACTACATTGGCTGCACCTTGGAATCATCTGGGGTGTGTTACGAAGTGCTGATGGCTGGATCCACCCCCAGAGAGTCTATTTAGTTGTCCTGGGCATTTGGTGTTTAAAAAAACCCTCACTAGGTGATTCTCATATTCTCCCAAGGTTGAAAACCATGGGTCACGGCACAGAGGTTGAATCAAATGTTTAAGTACATGTAAAGTGCTGGGAAGTGTACCTGGCACATAGAAGAGACACAGTAAGTGTCATTGTTTTTGTTGTTATTATTGGCATAGAGCTAAAAACCAAACCAAACATTGAATACATAAATAAACAGAGTATCTCAATACTTACATACTAACCATAGCCTGACCAAAGACTTAGGTTAGGTCTCTAACTATTGGGGGGCAGTTATCCACTCATGAATTTCTCTTTCTACATAGAGAAGTATCACAGGGAAGGTGGACCTTTGATGTCTGCCTCTTAAAAGGAGGTTTAGTGACCCTGGCCCCTAATGAGAAAGGCAAGTTCGTGAAACTGAAACGTTTCTTTGTTAACACCTTCAAATTTTGGAAGAAGACGTGAGATGAATAAATAATGAGTCTTAAGAACAGACTAAATGGAAGCACATTTGCCAACTTTCCATCCCTTGTGGGGACATTTCTGCTGATGAATTTGCACTGATCATCTGTTATTTTAGGGCTGCATTGGAGACCCAATGTATAATATACAAAACACAAGACCTAAACTTCTCAATTTAGAAGCTTCTAATGTTTAGCCATAACATACATAAAAGTTTAATGAGAGTAAAGTTCATTTCATATGCTTAAATAAAACTCACTGGGCTACTCATTTTTAGAATTGTAGAAAGTTGACTCCCTTGCTGTAACAAATTTCTGCCCACTTTGTTACATATTGCTCATGTATCACTGCACCAACTGTAACAGGATACAAAATACTTCAGTGGGTTTCTCGTCCTCCTTCAGAACATGGAGAGACATTCACATGGAAATCAAAGAATATCTTTTCCCACCCAATTTTTTACTATTTTAAAGCTTTAAATCTGTCTTCATGAGTTGAAATTGCCCAAATAAAGAAGACACTTCAGAATGAACTGAAAAATAACTCTCAGCCCCTTTTGTGTTTTACGTATCTTCACCGAAAAAGTATCTGGACAAATTAGCTTCGTAGAATCTTGTTTTCATTTTACTTGGTACTGTAGCAAGATGATAGGGTTGTCCTCAGTCAACTGGGGAGTATAGTGTACATTGGACATGTCACTTAAGATTTTTCTTACAAATTGTTAAACTCTGGTTTGAGCTGTCACAGAAAGGCCAGGCTGGAAATATTACCCAGTAGGTCAACCTCTCACAATGGAAAAGTACACAAAGTCTTCATGCATGCTACTGCAATAGCTTTTTGGCTCCAGTTCAGAATGTAAGCTGGCCAGCCTCCCTGGTGCCTCTTTTTAACTATAAAAATGGAGCCTCTGAATGTTGACACCGTTTCTTTGGCTTATTTGTATTGACAGTTTTGCCAGCGATGACTTGTCCTCATGAGAACTGCGGAAGGTGACATAGAGGGTTACTTTGTAAAAGACCTTTCTCAATGAAAGCCAATAGGTCTTTTCCGTAAATTAGCATTGCTAAGGTAAAACCTGGGCAGAATTGAGTCTCCACAGTCATCTAGTAACTCATTCACTTTTTTGTTCACTTAATTCATTCGGACAGGTATTTATTGGATGTGGCTGCTTGGTGCCAGGCACTGTGCTGAGCAGGGGAGAATACAGTGCAGTAGCAAGAGGTCTGATAAAGATTTTGGTAGAATCCCCACTCTGCCACTTATTACTTGGGTGGTCTGACCACGTGACTTTTGGTGCCCCTGCCTACGGGAGGGGAGGGTTATATGTCCCCATCCTGCTGAGCTCAGATGTCACCCTGTGATTTACTTTGACCAATGAAGTGGACAAAAGTGACACGCATCACTTTCATGTGAAAACTCTTAAGAGACAGCTCTCGGTTAGCCGTCTCTCTCTGTCTTCCCTCTTTTGTGAGCCTAACAGCGTCCTCAGTACGGGCTGCTCCTTCTCTTTATATCCAGGAGTAAAGGCAGAGTAGAGCAGATGGGAACTGACACCTGATGCCCGGGGATCATATGAGAAGAAAATATTCTTGAGATTTTGGGTTCATTTGTTACCGCAGCATAATTTAGCTTGTTCCCGATTGATGCAATGTGGTAATCCTGCAGGTGTGCACTGTAGCTATAGGATTACCACTCTATGATGACAGGAGTCTGAAAGGTCACTTCCTGGTCAACTCCCACCCTGTTCAGGACCCATCTGAGCCTGCATCATCCCTTCAGCCAGGTTCTTTCCTTCCTGAAACTTTCCCAAGTGAAATTTGTCTCCTGCGCAATTACATCACTTAACATATGGGAGGGAAAGGGGATGCAGCGTGTGCTGGGGAGGTTTAGGATGGAACAGCAAAGAACTAAGGGATTTGCTTCAAGGGCTGCATCTTCAGGAACTTCTGTTTTATTCTTACCCCAGATGTCACAGCCCACAGCTGCTTGCAATCATTAGAGGCACGCATTTCCTGTCCAAACCAAATAATAAAAAAGAAGAGACACACACCACCAGAACCCTCATCTCCCTTCCTCCTCCCCTTTGTCCTCCTCCCCTCCAAATCTCTAGATGTATATTTCCAAATTTAAACAAATGCATTTAGAAAGATCTAGTATTTTGATTTGGGAAAGCAAAATGCTTTCTTTAGATTATTTCATTTAATGAAAAAGAGCTCCTTCTGGAGTTAGAAGTGACTCCCAAGTTGGTGGTGCAATTGTTCTATCAGCAGTGTTGGCCTCAGGATTAAACTATGATTTGACCTAGTCCCCTGAGGGAGGGAGGGATTGAGGAGCCCTTGGAGGGAAGTTAAATGCTTTTGGCCAAGGCCCTCTGGTTTTAACCTCAGCTTATCCTTTAGCCACTGATTTGGTGAAAGCAGTATTGATTCAATTATTCTACAGTTATTTACTGAGCACTTACTATGTGCCGAGGTCTTTCTAGATCCTGGATATAATACATTTTCTGATTCCTCTTTGGCTTTTAAATGAACTTATATATAAAGCACACTGCCAGTATTTTTTTAAATAATGCTGTCAGTGAAATTATATTGAGGATCCTTGTGAATCCAGTTCTTCTTTAGATGACCACCAACCTGCTTTGGACGGTGTTCTAGTTGAGTTTTCAAGGAAACTGATTCTTTTTTTTTTACCACTTAAAAAAAAAATCTTTATTGGAGTATAATTGCTTTACAATATTCTGTTAGTTTTTGCTGTACAACAAAGTAAATCAGCTATATGTATACATATATCCCCACATCCCCTCCCTATCCTACCCCCTCTAGGTCATCACAAAGCATCGACCTGATGTCCCTGTGCTATGCAGCAGCTTCCCACTAGCCATCCATTTTACATTTGGTAGTGTATATACACCAATGCTACCCTCTCACTTCGTCCCAGCTTCCCCTTCCCCCCTTGTGTCCTCACGTCCGTTCTCTACACCTGCGTCTTTATTCCTGCCCTGCCACTAGGTTCGTCTACTGTTTTTTTTAGGTTCCATATATGTGCATTAGCATACGATATTTGTTTTTCTCTGAGATTGAATTTTGCAGACACAAAATTTATTGGAGAGTGTGTTCTGAAGCAACACCTGTGAGAGTGTGAGGGAAGCAGGATTGGGCAGAGGGAGAAGCTGGGCTTAGATGCAGCATAAACAGAGGCTGAGCCAAGCCCACTGGAGCCAAGGGGCTGAGATGGCTCTTTGTTATTCCAATTTGGGGCTGTCCCACTACTGACTGAACAGTGCAGAGCTAGAACAGAGCTCAGAATCCTGAAATCCTGACTGCTATGCCAGTGTTCTTCCTAATATCCACAGTGCACATGCTGGTCTTTGAAAACTAGTAGGGAAATGGAGCCTTAATTTAGCCTAAAGAAAACTGATCAAGGAATTCCTTCTCTATGTAGCTATTAGAAAAGTGATTTATTTATACCTACATACATATGTTTGTGTGTATATATGTATATGTATGTATATAAACACACACACACATATATATATATATATGACTTTCTGATATATTATAAAATTATTTGCTTGATGAGGAAACCTTGAAAATTCAAATTATAGAGAATGCTACGCACAGAAAATCGGCAGATTATCAAGCCCTGAAAATCCTTTTTTATTCTTCTTTTACATCATCTCCAAATGCTTGGCTTTGGTGTTTTAAGATGTAACTGCATATTTATATTGCTGCATAATGGTATTTGGATCCTTTGATATTCAAACTTAACCAAACACGGTTAAATCTTATTCTTGAGGATTTAGATACTGACTTAGACAAACATCCTGACCGTGTAAACGGGATTTTGGCCCACAATTCAACCAGAATTAGGTGAGTTCTTCCTATTAGAATGTGTTTATTTAGTGGAACAGCTAGCTTGAAATTGATGATAGTATTGCGATGTCTCATTCCTCTAATCTTCCGAGAGTCTATAATATGAGCTTACTGACTGCAGGAGTAAACTAAGATAGTTTTTGAAGAACTTATTGGAAAGAAACATGTGTTCTGATACATAGAAAGTAATCTCTGTGCCTTCAAATTTATTTTGTAAATGGGACTACAGAGAGAGATGGTTTTACTGAATGAGAGCTGTGACATCACTACCTCTTTATTCCTTAGAGTCACAGTTTTTTCTTATCTTAACCTAAGAATATGGATGGGCTCTTTTGAATGGTGGGATGCCTAGACTCATTCTTCCCATCAAAATAATAATAGTAAGAGACCCCACTCTTCAGATCCTTTCTCTCCCACTCTTATTTGGGCTCAGAATGGTCAAATCTTCCCACCACCCCAGCTAGATCTCAGGATCTTGGGGAAGAAGAATCTACAGATATCCGCAGCAAATTTTTCCAGATGAAGCAGATCATAGAACCATTAACCACAGGCATGTCTTTCTAAGACTGAGTCTGACTCTTTCCTATAGAAAATATGTACCTTCCATGAAGCTCCCTGAGTAGTCAGAGATTCTGAGAATGTCCTAAAATCGAGGAGTGCTCTCATTGTGAGCCGTGTGATGAATGTGTGTCCTAGTCCTAGAGGTATGTATTGAAAACACTAGTGAAATATAGTCTGTTAACTAAAACAAGGTGAGATTTTAGTAATAGGTCTAGAAAAGCTTATCAACTTTATTTGTCAAAATGTTCCTTTTTGTTGGTCTGGTGATTGTTGCCTAGTGAACTGAGACTGCTGATATTAAATAGTTCTTGAGAGGTGGACTATGTATTCATGTAACATGCATCTCCATCCTAATTCCAAGCTTAAATCTCAGATGATGACTCTTTAGTTTTTAACTCAGCAGTTTCATGAAAGCAAAGGTACTTTCAAGAAACCCAGGTATCCTAAGCATTGTTTAGAAGATAGCCATGTGGAAGAAGAAATTACAAGAGATAAGCATTTTCTTGATCAGTGAAACACTTCGTTGTTGCCTTCTCATTTACATCTTGATCTCTTTTTCATCCACATCAAGGGATTGTTACCACCCATAGCTTAGGTTCAGGGGTGGACTCTGAATGGGTAAAGCACAGGGCACTTCCCTTGCCACAGTGACTGGCATGGGGTGGGTTTGCAACAGTCCAGAGGCAGGTAAGCCCCTGGTGGTTGAGGGAGAATGAATCCTTTTCTCCCAGGCTTTCCCCTCATCCTCTTTCACTTGCAAAATAATGAGTCCTGACTGACACATGAGCAGAAGCGTTTTTCCCAGTAAAATGAATTTTTCTTGAAACTGAGCAATAATGATAGGACAGACACTTGAAAATTTGGACACATCCTGAGATATGCTCATGGAATTTTCCCATAGAAAATTAAAGCCTGATTCACAGTGACATGTTCAACAAGTATTTTTTTAGTGCAACCTCTTCTAAAATTGTGAGATAGACCTGCAATGCTTCAAATCCAGGATTCTCCATTGAGCTTAGGGTAGTTTAGCATAGTAAATGTATTGATATATCGTATGGATGCTTAGAGGCCAACAGAATGAGCTACTGGAGGGGCTGACATGGTGGGTCTCCAGAGGTATTTATTTCCAAAGTCTTTGAGGCCAAAGGGCTCTTGATCTAAGGAAGTATGTGGTGCAATGAATCTCTTTGAAATTTGAGAATGAGCCATCTGATTGAATTAACACAGGCTAAAATTTTGTGCTCCAACTTCATCAAAAATGTTCTATACGTTGGCAGTAGTGACTAAGGATATGACCATGAAGAAATCTCACCATCTTGGTTTCTTCCTTACACACAATGCAATGAACCAGATTTGCAGAGTTCATTGCATACACCCTTCAGCTGAGTGACACAATAGCTATGCGTACAAATCTCCTCTGATCACTGAAATTCCCCATTCCCTTTTATTGCCTACCTAGCATATATGCTAATTAACTATGCTTACAAATGCTTGTGTTTAAAAATCTTAGTAGATCTCATTTTACCCACTGGCAGTGGTCCTAAACCATCATAAAAAAGATTCTTAGAGTTATTCCCAATCCCTCTCTTTCATGAAGATATGATAGACTATATCAACTCTTACCATGTAGGCCTTGTAACTGATTAAAAAAAAATTCACAAACTTGCCTGAACCTCTGAATATAAATAAGCATTCCTTTAAGGTAGGAGGCTTATACCTGTGATCCAAAATCAGTTTTCAAACTGGAAAACACTTTTGAGTTTTTCTTTGGAATCGTCATCCTAAAACACTTGAAATAGTGGTAGATTTTTATTTTTTGAGGATGGATTAGACTTTTAGAATTTATGCTGGATTTGATTCTTTTTTTTTTTTTTTTTTGTGGTACGTGGGCCTCTCACTGTTGTGGCCTCTCCCGTTGCGGAGCACAGGCTCTGGACGCGCAGGCTCAGCAGCCACGGCTCATGGGCCTAGCCGCTCCGCGGCACATGGGACCCTCCTGGACCGGGGCACAAACCCGTGTCCCCTGCATCGGCAGGCGGACTCTCAACCACTGCGCCACCAGGGAAGCCCTGGATTTGATTCTTGGTTCTAACCTGGATAATCAAGCTGGCTAATAATCTTTTGGACAAAAGGGAGATAGCACTATAAGAAATGGGTTAGATGTATGTGTGTGTATGTGAGTCTGTGCACAACCACACAACCATGCCTGAAAGCAGTTTGAAAAGCAGAGTGCTTTGAGCTATAGCAGTATCGCTGGAATAAGTATATATATTCCCAAGTTGGAAGAGGACAACAGTCATTTTTACTTATTAACTTTCTTATGCCTGTCCATCCTCCTGACCTCTAAGGAGGAAAGTGGAGGTGGAAATGAAGCCTCTCTAAAAACCCAAAAGGACGGGGTTCGGAAAGCTTCCAGGTCCCACTCTAAGGAAGAAGTTCCACAGACTAATGAAAATTGTGCTCAGCTTTTCAACGTTTCATTCAGTGCTTTTTGTGGAATCCATAGTCACCCAGCAGCCATGTGGCTGAAAGGTTCTTGGTGCACCGGCTGGGTGTCAGGCCTGTGCCTCTGAGGTGGGAGAACCAAGTTCAGGACATTGGTTCACCAGAGATCTCCAAGCTCCATGTAATATCAAACAGCTAAAGCTCTCCCAGAGATTGCCATCTCAACACTAAGACCCAGTTCCATTCAATGACCAGCAATCTACAGTGCTGGACACCCTATGCCAAACAAAAAGCCAGACAGGAACACAACCCCACCCATTAGCAGAGAAGCTGCCTAAAATCATAAGAAGGTCACAGACACCCCAAAACACACCACCAGACATGGCCCTGCCCACCAGAAAGACAAGATCCAGCCTCATCCACCAGAACACAGGCACCAGATCCCTCCAGCAGGAAGCCTACATAACCCATAGAAACAAATTTACCAGTTGGGGGCAGGCACCAAAAACAATGAGAACCACGAGCCTGCAGCCTGTGAAAAAGAGACCCAAACACAGTAAGTGAAGTAAAATGAAAAGACACAAAAACACACAGCAGATGAAGGAGCAAGGTAAATCCCCACCAGACCAAACAAATGAAGAGGAAATAGTCTACCAGCAAAAGAATTCAGAGTAATGATAGTAAAGATGATCCCAAATCTTGGAAATAGAATGGAGAAAATACAAGAAATGTTTAACAGGGACCTAGAAGAACTAAACAGCAAATAAACAATGATGAAAAACCCGATAAATGAAATTAAAAATTTTCTAGAAGGAATCAATAGCAGAATCACTGAGGAAGAAGAATGGATAAGTGACAAGGAAGATAAAATAGTGGAAATAACTATGGCAGAGCAGAATAAAGAAAAAAGAACAAAAAGTTGAGGAGAGTCTCAGAGACCTCTGGGACAACATTAACTCACCAATATTCTAATTATAGGGGTCCCAGAAGAAGAAGAGAAAAAGAAAGGGAGTGAGAAAATATTTAGAAGAGATTATAGTTGAAAACTTCCTTAATATGGAAAGGAAATAGTCAAGTCCAGGAAGCACAGAGAGTCCCATACAGAATATATCCAAGGAAAAACATGCAAAAACACATATAAATCAAACTATCAAAAATTAAATACAAAGAAAAAATATTAAAAGCAGCAAGGGAAAATCAACAAATAATATAAAAGGGAATTCCCATAAGGTTAACAGCTCATCTTTTAGCCGAAACTCTGCAAGCCAGAAGGGAGTGGCAGGACATATTTAAAGTGATGAAAAGGAAACAACGACAACCAAGATTACTCTACCCAGCAGGATCTCATTCAGATACGATGGAGATATTAAGACCTTTACAGGCAAGCAAAAGCTAAGAGAATTCAGCACCACCAAAACAGCTTTACAACAAATGCTAAAGGAACTTCTCTAGGCAGGAAACACAAGAGAAGGAAAAGACCTACAATAACAAAACCAAAAGAATTAAGAAAATGGTAATAGGAACATACATATCGATAACTAGCTTAAATGTAAATGGATTAAATGCACCAACTAAAAGACATAGACTGGCTGAATGGATACAAAAACAAGACCTATATATATGCTGTCTACAGGGACACACTTCAGACCTAGGGACACATACAGACTGAAAGTGAGGGGATGGAAAAAATATTCCATGCAAATGGTGATGAAAAGAAAGCTGGAGTAGCAATTCTCATATCAGACAAAATAGACTAAAATAAAGACTATTACAAGAGACAAAGAAGGACACTACATAATGGTCAAAGGATAAATCCAAGAAAAAGATATAACAATTGTAAATATTTATGCACCCAACTTAGGAGCACCTCAGTACATAGGCAAATGCTAACAGCCATATAATGGGAAATAGAGAGTAACACAATCATAGTAGGGGACTTTAACACCCCACTTTCACCAATGGACAGATCAACCAAAATGAAAATAAATAAGGAAACACAAGCTTTAAATGATACATTAAACACAATGGACTTAATTGATATTTATAGGACATTCCATCCAAAAACAACAGAATGCACTTTCTTCTCAAGGGCTCATGGAACATTCTCCTGGATAGATCATATCTTGGGTCACAAATCAAGCCTTGGTAAATTTCAGAAAATTGAAATCATATCAAGTATCTTTTCCAACCACATCACTATGAGACTAGATATCAATTACAGGAAAAAACCTGTAAAAAACACAAATGCATGGAGGCTAAACAATATACTACTAAATAATCAAGAGATCAGTGAAGAATTCAAAGTGGAAATCAAATAATACCTAGAAACAAATGACAATGAAAACACGATGACCCAAAACCTGTGGGATGCGACAAAAGCAGTTCGAAGAGGGAAGCTTATAGCAATACAATCCTACCTAAAGAAACAAGAAATATCTCAAATAAACAACCTAACCTTACACCTAAAGCAATTAAAGAAAGAAGAACAAAAAACCCCAGAAGTTAGCAGAAGGAAAGGAGTCATAAAAATCAGATCAGAAATAAATGAAAAAGAAATGAAGGAAACAGTAGCAAAGATGATTAAACTAAAAGCTGGTTCTTTGAGGAGATAAACAAAATTGATAAACCATTAGCCAGACTCATCAAGAAAATAAGGGAGAACTCAAATCAATAGAATTAGAAATGAAAAAGGAGAAGTAACAACTGACACTGCAGAAATACAAAGGATCATGAGAAATTACTACAAGCAACTATATGCCAATAAAATGGACAACCTGGAAGAAATGGACAAATTCTTAGAAAAGCACAACCTTCCAAGACTGAACCAGGAAGAAATAGAAAATATAAACAGACCAATTACCAACACTGAAATTGAGACTGTGCTTAAAAATCTTCCAACAAACAAAAGCTGATGACCAGATGGCTTTACAGGTGAATTCTATCAAACATTCAGAGAAGAGGTAATACATATCCTTCTCAAACTCTTCCAAAATATAGCAGAGGGAGGAACACTCCCAAACTCATTTTGTGAGGCCACCATCACCCTGATACCAAAAGCATACAAAGATGTCACAAAGAAGACTACAGGCCAATATCACTGATGAACATAGATGCAAAAATCCTCAACAAGATACTAGCAAACAGAATCCAAAAACACATTCAAAGGATCATACACCATGATCAAGTGGGGTTTATCCCAGGAATGCAAGGATTCTTCAATATACGCAAATCAATCAGTGTGATAAACCATATTAACAAATTGAAGGAGAAAAACTATCCATAGATGCAGAAAAATCTTTCAACAAAATTCAACACCCATTCATGACAAAAACCCTCCAGAAAGTAGGCAGAGAGGAAGCTTACCTCAACATAATAAAGAACATATATGACAAACCCACAGCCAACGTCATTCTCAATGGTGAAAAAGTGAAACCATTTCCTCTAAGATCAGGAATAAGACAAGGTTGTCCACTCCCACCACTATTATTCAACATAGCTTTGGAAGTTCTAGCCACAGTAATCAGAGAAGAAAAATGAATAAAAGGAATCCAAATCAGAAAAGAAGTAAAGCTGTCACTGTTTGCAGATGACATGATACTATACATAGAGAATCCTAAGATGCTACCAGAAAAATACTAGATATAATCAATGAATTTGGTAAAGTAGCAGGATACAAAATTAATGCACAGAAATCTGTTGCATTCTTATACACTAATGATGAAAAATCTGAAAGATAAATTAAGGAACAGAAAGAGTAAAATACCTAGGAATAAACCTCCCTAAGGAGACAAAAGACCTGTATGCAGAAAACTATAAGACACTGATGAAAGAAATTAAGGATGATACAAACAGATGGAGAGATGTACCATGTTCTTCGATTGGAAGAATCAACTTTGTGAAAATGATTATACTACCCAAAGCAATCTACAGTATCAATGCAAACCCTATCAAACTACCAATGGCATTTTCCACAGAACTAGAACAAAGAATTGCATAATTTGTATGGAAACACAAAAGACCCCGAATAGCCAAAGCAATCTTGAGAAAGAAAAAAGGAGCTGGAGGAATCAGGCTCCCTGACTTCAGACTATACTACAAAGCTACAGTAATCAAGACAGTATGGTACTGGCACAAAAACAGATATATAGATCAATGGAACAGGATAGAAAGCCCAGAGATAAACCCACGCACATATGGTCACCTTATTTTTGATAAAGGAGGCAAGAACATACAATTGAGAAAAGACAGCCTCTTCAATAAGTGGTGCTGGGAAAACTGGACTACTCCATGTAAAAGAATGAAATTAGAACACTCTTTAACACCATACACAAAAATAAACTCAAAATGGATTAAAGACCTAAATGTAAGGCTAGACACTGTAAAACTCTTAGAGGAAAACAGGCAAACACTCTATGACATAAATCACAGCAACATCCTTTTTGACCCACCTCCTAGAGAAATGGAAATAAAAACAAAAATAAACAAATGGGATCTAATGAAACTTAGAAGCCTTTCCACAGCAAAGGAAACCATAAACAAGACGAAAAGACAACCCCCAGAATGAGAGAAAATATTTGCAAATGAAGCAACCTTCAAAGGATTAATCTCCAAAATCTACAAGCAGCTCATGCAGCTCAATATTAAAAAAACAAACAACCCAATCCAAAACTGGGCAGAAGACCTAAACAGACATTTCTCCAAAGAAGATATACAGATTACCAACAAACACATGAAAGGATGCTCAACCTCACTAATCATTAGAGAAATGCAAATCAAAACTACAATGAGGTGTCACCTCACACCAGTCAGAATGGCCATCATCAAAAACTCTACAAAGAATAAATGCTGGAGAGGGTGTGGAGAAAAGGGGACCCTCTTCTCTTGCACTGTTGGTGGGAATGTAAATTGATACAGCCACTATGGAGCACAGTACGGAGGTTCCTTAAAAAAACTAAAAATAGAACTACCGTATGACCCAGCAGTCCCACTACTGGGCATATACCCTGAAAAAACCATAATTCGAAAAGAGTCACATACCACAATGTTCATTGCAGCTCTATTTACAATAGCCAGGACATAGAAACAACCTAAGTGTCCATCGACAGATGATTGGATAAAGAAGATGTGGCACATATATACAATGGAATATTACTCAGCCATAAAAAGAAACGATATTGAGTTATTTGTAGTGAGTTGGGTGGACCTAGAGTCTGTCATACAGAGTGAAGGAAGTCAGAAAGAGAAAAACAAATACTGTATGCTGACACATATATATGGAATCCAAAACAAAAAAAATGGTTCTGAGGAACCTAGGGGTAAGAGAGGAATAAAGATAGACATGTAGAGAATGGACTTGAGGACACGGGGTCGGGGAAGGGTAAGCTGGGACGAAGAGAGAGAGTGGCCTGGACATATATACAGTATCAAATGTAAAATAGATATCTAGTGGAAAGAAGTCTCATAGCACAGGGAGGTCAGCTCGGCGCTTTGTAACCACTGGGAGGGGTGGGATGGGGAAGATGGGAGGGAAACACAAGAGGGAGGAGATATGGGGACATATGTATACATATAGCTGATTCACTTTGTTATAAAGCAGAAACTAACACACCATTGTAAAGCAATTATACTCCGATAAAGATGTTAAAAAAAAAGTCCTTACAGCTAAAAAGTCCATTTTATCATTATAAGGTCATATTTTGTATGTAAGAAAAGTACTGCAATTATGAGTTGATTAGGTTGTTCACTTGATTATTTTTATTACCTTCATTACCTCTGCATTTCAGCCTGCCCTTTCTATTTTAGGGCCCTGAGGCAGGCCCATGTGCATATAAATCTTTGTTTAGGCTGCGCTGTGGCAGAATGTGGGAGTAGCCAATCAGTTTTCTTGATAATCCTTTTGATGGACCTGCGCAGAATTTTAATTTCATTCCTAATTGTGGATTAATTAAGATAAATACTTATCAACAAGCCATAAATCTTCAATTATTTAAGATTTAAAATTAACCTCTGGTATCTGATATTTTCTGGTACAGAGTCTATATTTAGATACCTAACTACTCACATGGAGGGTTTTAGACTAGTGTGTGAAATATCAAAGTTTAGAGATTTTTATTTAAAAAATAAGATTCCAATGGTCTCATCAACCTTGTATCAAATTTGAGCAAAGGAACCATCCAGCTGTCAGAAGTTCTGGCAGGAAATTCTCTAGATTCTTATTTCCAGAAACCAATAAATGAAAATCTTACATAAAGAACAAAAGCATTAAAACATAGGCCCAAATATTAAAACAGTGAAATATATGAGAATGATCTTCATGCAATTGGAGTTACAACTGCAATTTCTGAGAAAATGGATTCCAGTGTCTTAACTGGAACACTCGTATCACTTACATTTATAGCAGAAATTATTTCTGGGAAAAAGGACTACAAAACAAAATTTGAAAATCAATTGTTATAAAAACTACATAATTTTCCCATGTTTTTCCTCAACTTCTTAAAAGACGGTTTCTGCATTCTTTTGCATTGATAAATATATTTTTCCATTTTTTGGTCTCTTTTGGAGTAAAAACAAAATAAGAATTACAAAGTATGATTAAAACCCTGTGCATTCTTATACAAGGCTAGAACCGTGTAGCATGTTAGATATAGCCTTAATCTACTTATTGCTCTATTATCTTATTTATCTGATTTTGGTGTACTTTAGAAAACATTTATTATAAAATATGTAATTCTAACATTTATAATTGATTAAATGAGTTGCCTGAGGTCATTACTCTAAAATTGAGCATCTGAGACTTGATCAAAACTTAGAAATACACACACACACACACACAAACCCATGCAAAATATCTGATCAAAGATGTCTTCACATCCTAATTTATTTTTCTGTGTTTGCTGTCTGCAGTGATATTAACCAGAAAAAATTGAATTCTAGTTTTCTTCTCATAAAGAATTTCTTATTTCTTATAACTTAAGTTCTAAGATAAAAAGAAAAATTTGGATGTTAGCATCTTTACCATAACAATATCAATTCATTTTACAAACATCATCTGTAATGTATTAAGGATTTTCTGTAGAAGGAAACATGGTAAAAGGATGATCTTTAGTGTTAGAGCCAGTGTGATAGTGACAAGAAATCACTGACTACCACTGACCTTGAGAGGTTCTTAATCTCTTTGAGTATCGTTTCCTTTCCTGTTAAAATGGGGTTTTCTACATCTCACAAGGATGTATGAGGATTGCCTTCAATAATGCAAGTAAACCATTGGCTCATGAAACATAGTTGGTGCTTACTAAACTTTAGTTTCCATCTTTTTCTTTTTTAAGCCTCTCATCTCTTTTGCTCTTATTTAACCTGTTGCTGCTGTATCTGAGAAGTTACCAGAAAATGCATGTAGTAATCTGCAGTCCACAGAATTTAAATCGCACATTATTTCTGTTAATGAATAAGGCAAGATGAGAACCACAATGAACTATTCCTCACCTGCCAAGTGTGGTTAAGTGATTTGCCCAGATCACCCAAGAGAATGTAGAAAAACAGGAACTTCTTCACTGATGATGGGAGTGAAACTGATACAATAATTTTGGAAGTATCTCAGAACAATCTTTTGTTTTCTTTTTTCTTTTGAGGTCTTGCTTTCTCTAATGTCAATATTTTCAACTTTAGTAAAAATTATCTTTTAAAAAATAGAAGTAGATTTCCTTTGCTGTGCAAAAACTTCTAAGTTTCATTAGGTCCTATTTGTTTATTTTTGTTTCTATTTTCATTACTCTAGGAAGTGGATCCAAAAAGATATTGCTGCGATGTATGTCAAACAGTGTTCTGCCTATGTTTGCTTCTAAGAGTTTTATAGTATCCAGTCTTACATTTAAGTCTTTGATCTATTTTGAGTTTGTTTTTGTATATGGTGTTAGAGAATGTCCTAATTTCATTCTTTTACATGTAGCTGTCCAGTTTCCCCAGCACCACATATTGAAGAATCTGTCTTTTCTCCATTGTATATTCTGACCTCCTTTGTCATAGATTAATTAACCATAGGTGTATGGGTTTATTTCTGAGCTTTCTATCCCGTTCCACTGATCTATATTTCTGTTTTTGTTCTGGTACCATAGTGTTTTGATTACTGTAGCTTTATAGTATGGTCTGAAGTCAGGGAGCCTGATTCCTCTAGCTCCATTTTTCTTTCTCAGGATAGATATGGAAGCAATCTAAATGACAATTGACAGAGGTATGGATACAGAAGATGTGGTACATATACACAATGGAATACTACTCAGCCATAAAAAAGAATAAAATAATGCCATTTGCAACAACATGGATGGACCTAGAGATTATCATACTAAGTGGAGTCAATGACAAATACCATATAACTTACATGTGGAAGCTAAAAAAATGATACAAATGAACTTATTTATAAAACAGAAACAAACTCACAGACTTCAAAAGTAAAATTATGGTTACCAAAGGGAAATGTGGGGAGGGGGATAAATTAGGAGTTTGGGATTAACATATATACACTACTATATACAAAACAGATAATCAGCAAGGACCTACTGTATAGCACAGGGAACTCTACTCAATATTCTGTGATAACCTATATGAGAAAAGAATCTGAAAAAGAATGGATATGTGTGTATGTGTAGCTAAATCACTTTTCTGTACACCTGAAACTAATACAATGTTGTAAATAAACTCTACTCCCATCAAATTAAAATATTTAAAAAAGTTAAATTAAAAAAATCATCTTTAACAAAAGCTAAATAAATAAAATAAAACATAGGTAAGGAGTTGAAGCAATTAACATGCAATGAAGATCTTGTTAAACACATGGAAGACAGGGTCATTTCAGAATCAACCATTTTGTTTTTCCACTATACAATCCAGAATGTTGATAATAAATAAATTCACATATACATAAATAAATACATAAATACAAAAAAATAGAAGAGAAATGTAAATGTTTTTGAGAATAAAATGCTACTAAATAGAATTTGAACTGGTAGAAAATGTAAGATTTCCTTGTATAGATAATGTTAATTCTGTAAAGTATAATTTTTTCATAAATATGACAGGGTTTTACATTGGGAAATAGATGTCTTCATGTTAAACTACTTCCCATGATGTATAGACACAAGCTCAAGTTTCATCTGTTAAACCTGACCTCAAGCTTCTCCACACAATCTTCTTGTAAGACCATGGCAGAAAGTGCATTTTGTTTTTCAGACACTGATGGCACCAAGGCCTGCTTGATTGTTTTGTTTGTTGTTCAGAGTCAGGAAGTATCCTCAGAAAGACTTCCCTCGGCTGGTTGGTTTCTGCACTAGCTCTTGGGGTTGGCACTTGGGGCCTATATTTTGAGAAGGTTCTGTAGGAGGGGGAAGTAGGGTTTCTGGAGAAGCCTTGTCTTGGAGGAGCTCCCTGAATCTTTGCTGGAGGCCAGAGACTTTTGCTAAAGTGTGGGTTGAATGTGCCCTAGCTTGGCAGGACACTGAGGAGTGGTTGCTCATTACTATGGAAGATTTCTTTCTAGAGAAATTCTTCTAAACTATGTTTCGGCATCTATTAATGACAAGAAAACATATGAAGAATGTGCCAACCTTGTTAGTTATCAGGGAAAAGCCAATAACATCACAATTTTGTTTTAGTGAACATCAGGGTCACAAAAATTAAAACATCTAATGTTAAAGAGCAGGAACTCATGAAATGCTGGTTAGAACATAAATTGGTAAAACTATTTGGAAACAATTTAGTATTGTTTTGTAAAAACTGAAATTTACATGATTTTTGACACAGAACTTCATCTTTCAGGTCTATGCCTATGATAAACTTGCACATATGCACTTCTGGATGATATAAAATAATTTTTCATAGCCGGTTGTTCCAAACACCCTAAAAACTGGAAACATGCCAAATATTCCTCAAAATTAAAATGTATAAATAACTTGTAGAATATTTAGACAGTGGAATATTCTACAGCAATGAAAATGGATGAAACATAACTACCAATATAGTTATATTCAAAAACATAATGCTTGAAAAAGCAAGATGGAGATTCAATTTATATGAAGCTGAAAGATGTGAAAACGTTATCAACATAGTGTTTTGGGAGAATGGTAAACTATAGTAAAAAGCATGATATGATAAGCAGAAAATTCAGATAGATGGGGAAGTAGAGAAGTATAAGAAACACAGGTCCCTTATAAGATATTGGCATTTTTTTCTTAAAAGTTAATAGTATGTACACCTTATGTTTATATTATATACACACATATGAATATACATATGTACATATTATTTCATATGCATTAAGTATTTTATAATTTAAAATAATAGATTATTTTTCCTGTAAGTTCACTGGACCTTGACAACTCTACTTTAGCAATGTAAAGAATAATTCAAAAAGGGGAGAGGGAGTCTTACCATTTCTAATCAGTACATTACATTTTATAACCTGAATAAATCTTCCTGGCCCTCCAACCAGTCAGTTTCTTTATATAGTCACTTTTCCCCCCAGATTTACTGAGATACAATTGACATAAAATTATATGAGTTTAAGATGTACAAAGTGTCAATTTGATACATTTGTATATTGCAAAATGATTACCACAGTAGCATTAGCTAACATCTCCATCATGTCACATAATTATCATTTCTTTTTTGTAGTGAGAACATTCAAGTATATGATACAATATTATTAGCTATAATCACAGTACTGTACATTAGATCTCTAGAACTTGTTAATCTTATAAATGGAAGTTTGTACTCTTTGACCAATAGCTCCCCATTTCCCTTACCACCTCCTATGCCCCTAGCAATTACTTCTACTCCCTGTTTTTCTGAGTTGGCCTTTTTTAGATTCTACATGTAAGTGATATCATACGGTATTTGGTTTTCTCAGTCTGACTTGTTTCACTTAGTATTTACAGTCATTTTTTAAAAAACAAATTTCAGTAGCCCAAAGTTATTAAGAAGGCATTGAATATTTTACTTGACGCTCTCAGAAAAACATTAAAGGGAATCCAGACTGTAACTAAGAGGAAAAAATTCCCTTTTCCTACCTTCTCTGTTGTCTCACAACCATTGGCAGTCAACTGGTGAACCGCGTCCCCTCCCCACAGGGTCCCACTAACAGATCAGACCCTGCATTTGATATTCCCTCCTCCTACTCCTTCCCTCTCTCTTTTTCCTCTCTTTCTCTTTCTCCTCTCTATATTGAGGAATATACTAGCTGCATGAAGTGTGTTTTGTATATCACCCTCTTTTTCTCTTTGTTGGTATGGTTTGTATAAGGTTGAAAATTTCTCTTCCTTGTGGAAAATCTTCTCTCAAGCCTTTAGACTTAGAGCCTCTTGGGAGGTGGTTTCTGACTACCAATCCAATTTATTTATTTCTGGTTCCTTTGGGTTCTCTAATTCTTCTTAAGTCAATTTTGTTAGTTTATATTTTTAAATTATTTTTATTTCATTTAAGATTTGTAAATCACTGAACTATATAGTCTTTCACAGTAATATCTTTATTTTAAAGGTGTCTACTGTGTCTGAGTTTTGACATATTTTCATTCCAATATTGTTATTTGTGTCTCTTTCTTCTTGTGCACTTTTACCACAGGATTTTCTATGTTATATCTTTCAAAACAACCACCTGGTTTAAAAAATAAATACTATTTTTTAACAAAAAATGTTTCTATTTTATTTATGCTACTATGTTTATCTCTTCTCTTCTACTTTATTTTGAATTACTTTGCTGTTCTTTTTCTAGTTTCTTGACTCAAATGTTTAGGTCAATTATCTTCCAAACTTTAAAAGGTCCATATAGAAGAAAAAGTCTCTGAGTTCTGATTTTAGGTTTAGAATTGTCAGAGGCACTTTTATTTAATTCGACCTGGTTGTAAACAATTGTGGCAAGGATGCAGGAAATTATCAACCAATATTTTAAAATATTAGAAGTTGTACTGAATTTTTATAGTGGGTTATAAACAAAAAATTCAACCTAAGATGGGAAAAGAGAAAAAAATCATGTTTTTGCCTTCAGTTATATCTGAAGTGATTACCAATATGTATCGTTTATGAATTATCATATATTTTATGACTTCTCACAATTATTCAAATATGCTTCAAAATCATATATGCTTCATATATGCTCAACAAGCATTTTGATAACAAAATAATTGTATTATTACTATTTTGATAACAAAATAATTTTTATCTCCTTATGTTAAATGGCAATGAAGGAGGAACTGTGATATTCAGGAAGAGAGGCAGGAAAACTCAACAGGAATCTATCCTGTGTTATAAACACCAGGGTATGATCAGATTAAATACTACTTGGGAACTAGGCCTTAGTTGGTTAGCTAACCATGAAGTTGTTTGTTTAAGTCACTAGGTCATGAATTCAGCTTCACTTATATAACAGTTTAAGACACTTTATAGCACAGCATCTGAATAAACAAAGGACTTCAACTGTTATGTCATTGTTTTCATTCATACACACAAGATAGCCTTTATTAAACTCTATGATCAGGTTTATAGTTCTGCTCATGGTATGAAAAGGGAATTTAGAAAATCTGCATTTCTGGAATATTGCTTGCTAATAGATCTCTTTGAAACTTTGTCACTGATCTCTTTGAAAATTGCCCCCTTGGTTGCAGGATGTACATACTTGCTCTCACCCTGAGGCAATTAATGCCAGTGATTCAGTGTTTGGAGTAGTCCTAGGAAATCAGCAGGGAAGGCTGATAAGGCATGGAGTATTATCAACATTGTAAGTGTTTGAGTGAACCAACCATGCTCATGTTTCTGACAGCGGCACCTAGTGCACCTGATGGTCAGCAGTGTGAGCATGGATTATGGGTCTGACAGCTTTGGGGACAAAGGAAGATAGCTCTGTTAGCGTGGACACCCTTGATGACAAGCCTGGAGAACAGAAGAACAGATATGTCAAAAGAGTCTGAACAGGAGAAGAAAAACAGCAGATGTTGTATTACAACTGAAAATACTTATTCATGAGAACCCCCTGGGGATTCTGTGACATAATTGAGAGGGAATAGGCAGTCCTTTTATTTTTAAGTTATTGTGGCAGGGAAACATAGGCAACATATTTTGTAGGTCAGGATGCCTGGGTTATGAGTAGAAGGAGAACATGGATTAAGTAGAAGCAATAATAGTAATTATTATAATATCCATCTTCTACTGAGAATAAAGCTTTACATGCCTTAAACTGTTTATTGTATTCTTTCAATAGTTGAGCAAAACAAGGTAGGTAAAATTGTTAACCTTGTCATTACAGACTATGAAAACTATAAAAGTCATTTAGCTTGCTCAGGGCCACATAGTAAAATACAGAATCATCATTTGATACTGAAGATTTCTGACTTTGGAATCTGAGGGCTCCCTCTGCCTCTGTAGGCAGTACTGAGCCTTAGGACCAGGTGGGAGACAGGAGTCCAGGAAATCCTAGGGCTTCTCACTGCAGCTTCAAGGGGAGTTTTTGAATATAGGACATTGGATGATCCCATGAGACTGGTCTAGGCTCCTGATCTCTTCTTATAAGGACACCAGTCGTGTTGGATTAGGGTCCACTCTAATGACTTCATTTTCACTTAATTACCTCTTTAAAGACCTTATTGCCAAATACAGTTACATTCTGAGTTACTGGGGGTTAGAACTTCAGCATATTAATTTTGGAGGGACACAATCCAGCTCATAACAGAGATACACTGACATATTTTAGGATTTCATAAAAAGGGTTGCTGTGAAAAAATATCAATCATAATATTATAAAATATGTGGTAAAATGTAATGTGCAAATGGAAAACTTTGAACTAAGGGACGAAATTGGTTAATAGTAGAGTCTAAGGACATTTTATAATGATCAAAAAGTTAATCCATCAAGAAGATGTAACAGTCATAACCATATATGCTCTTAACAACAGAGTCTGAAAATACACAAAACAACTGACAGAATTAAAGGGAGAAATAGGCAATTCAACAATAATAGTTGGAGATTTCAGTACCTCACTTTAAATAATAGATAGAGCAATGAGACAGAAGACCAATAAGTAAATAGAAGATTGAACAACACTATAAACCAAGTAGACATAACAGACATCTATGGAACACAAACCCAACAATGCTTGAATACATATTCTTCTCAAGTGCATACTAAACATTCTCCAGGATAGACCATATGCTGTATTATAAAACAATCATAGATAAATGTAAAAGGATCAAAACCATACGAAATATGTTTTCCAACCACAAAATGAAATTAGAAATTAATAACAGAAAAAATTTGATATATTTACAAAAAGTTGAAATTAAACAAAATATACCTAAATAACCAATGGGTGAAAGAAGAAACCACAAAGAAAATTAAAAAATACTCTGAGATGAATGAAAATAAAAACACAACATAACAAAACTTATGAGATGCAGCTAAAGCAGTGTTTAGAGGGAAATTTATTGCTGTAAATATCTCAAATCAATAACCTAAACTTCCACTTTAAAACACTGGAGAAAGAAAGGGAAACAAAATCTAAAGTAAGCAGACAAAGAAAACAGTAAATATTAGAGTGAAAATGAATAAAGTGGAGAATGGAATGGAATAAATTTAATAAAATAGAATCAACAAAACCAAAAGTTAGTTTTTTGAAAAGATCAACAAAATCTTTAGCCAGAATGACCAAGAGAAAAAAAAAAAAAAAGAAGACTTAAATTACTTACATCAGGAAAGAAATGGGAGCATTACTGCCAACCTCACAATAATGAAAAAGAATTATAGTGGAAAACTATGAACATCTGCATATTAACAACTAAATAATTTAGATGAAAAGAAGAAATTTCCTAAAAGATACAAACTACTGAAACTAACTGAAGAAGAAATAGAAAATCTGTATAGATACAAAACAAGTGTTTGAATGAATCCCCTGAAAGAAATGTTGATGTCCTAACTCCTAGTAACTCAGAATGTGACCTTATTTGGAAATAGGGTCATTATAGATGTAATTAATTAAATTAAGATAAGGTCATACTGAAATAGGGTGAGCTTTACTCCAATATGACTGGTGTTTTAAGCTACCCAATTTGTGATACTTTGTTATAGTAGCTCTAGGAACTAATGTAATAAATAAAGAGATTGAGTCAATAATCAAAAAACTTCCCACAAAGAAAAGCCCAGGCCCACATGGCTTCACTGGTGTATTCTACCAAATGTTTAAAGAATAATTAAAACCAATCCTTCCAAAACTTCTCTAAAAAATAGAAGAGGAGAGAATTCTTCATGTCTTATTCTACAAGGCCAGTCAAAACATCACAATAAATTTACAGATGAGTATCTTTTATGATCATAGATAAAAAATCCTCAGTAAAATACTAGAAAACTGAATTCTTCAACTAAAAAGAATTATACACCATGATCAAGTGAGCTTTGTCCCAGAAGTGCAAGGTTAGTTTAACATTTGATGATCAATGAATGCATTGAACCATATTGATAGAATAAAGGGCAAAAACCACACTATAATCTCAATAGACACAGAGGAGCATTTGAAAAAGTCCAACACCTTTTCATGATAAAAACACTGAACACACTAGAAATGGAAGGGAGCTTCCTCAACTTAATAAGGAACATCTATGAAAAACCCACAACTAGCATCATACTTAATGGTGAGAGACTGAATGCTTTCTCCCTAGGATAAGGAATAATACAAGTATTCACTATTGCTACTTCTATTCAATATTGTACTGGAGATTCTAGCCAGAACAATTGACAATAAAAAGCTATAAAAGGCATCCAGATTGGAAAGGAAGAAATAAAATGATTTCTATTTGCAGGCGACATTATCTTATACATAAAAAGTATAAGAAAACCAGTAAAAATTAACTAAAACTAGTAAATGAGTTACACAAGGTATAAAATATATATATAAATCAATTGCATTTCCATAGACTAGCAGTGAAAAATGAAATTAAGAAAACAAATTCATTTTTAATGGCATTGGAGGGAAAACGGTACTTAGGACTAAATTTAACAAAAATGCAAAACTCATACTCTAAAAACTACAAAACATTTTTGAAATAAATTAAAGAAATAAATGGAAATAGATATCCTATGCTCATAGATGGATAGGTTAAATATTGTTAAGATGACAGTACTTGCAAATACAATTTGATCTAAAGAGTCAACACAATCCTTTTCAAAATACCAGCTGAGATTTTTTTTGTTACAGAAATTGACAAGATGATTATAAAATTCCTGTGGAAATACAGAGAACCCAGGATAGAAACAATCTCAAAACCAGAAAAACAAATTTGGAGGACTCACGCTTTCTGACTTCAAAACTTATTACAAAGCTACAGTAATCAAGACAATATGGTACTGGAAAAAAGATAGACATGTGGATCAATGGAACATTAGGAGTTCCAAAATTCTTAGATTTATGGTCAATTGATTTTGACAGGGATGTCAAGAAAATTCAATGGAGGAAAATAATCTTTCAAATGCTGGAATAACTGGATATATACTTGCAAAAGAACAAAGGCAGATCTCTTCCTTATACAATGCACAAAAATTAACTCAAGATGAATCTCAGACTAAATGTAAAGGCTAAACTGTAAAACACTTTAAAAGAGAGTATAGGAGTAAATCTTCATGGTCTTGGGTTAGGCAAAGCCTTCTTAAATATGACGCCAACAGTACACACAGCAAAAGAAAAAGAAGATAAATTGGATTTCATCAAAATTAAAAACTTTGGTGCTTCAAAATATACCATGAAGAAAGTGAAAAGAAAACCCACAGAATAGGAGAAAATAATTGAAAATCATATATCTGATATATGAGAGCTATATATAGAATATATAAAGAGCTCTTACAATTCAAAAATAAAAAGATGAGAAACTAAATTTAAAAATGGGTAAAGGATCTAAATAGACATTTACCCAAAGAAGGTATATAAATGACTAATAAATCCATGAAAAAATGCCCAACATCATTACTTGTTAGAAAAGTGCAAATCAAACCCACATGAAATACAACTTTTCACTCACTACAATGGTTATAATAAAAAGACAGATAGTAAATGTTGTGTTGAAAAGAATGTAGAAAAATTTGAACACTTGTACTCTTTTGATAGGAATGTAAAATAGTACAGCTGTTTTTAAAAATAGTGGCTGTTCCTAAAAAAGTTAAAATAAGAGTTATATGTCCTAGCTATTGCACTCTTAAGTATATACCCAAGAGAAATGAAAAATATGTTCATACAAAATCTTGTACATGAATGTTCAGAGTAGCATTGTTCATAATAGCCAAAATGTTGAAACAACTCAATGTGCATCAACTCATGAATGGATAAACAAAATGTGGTATATCCATACAATCGAATATTATTGGGTAATAAAAAGTAATGAAGTACTGATACATGCTTCCACTTGGATGAACCTTGAAACATTATGGTAAATGAAAGAAACTAGTTAGAAAAGACCACATATTGTATGATTCCATATAGGAATGTTCATAATAGGTAAATCTATAGAGACGGAAAGTAGATTAATGGTTGTCTAGGAAAAGGAGACTGGGGAAGAAATGAGGAATGACTGATAAAGGTTTCTTTTTGAAGCGATACAAATATTAAAAAATTGACTACTGTGATGGTTGCACATGTCTTTGAATATGCTAGAAAACATTGAACGGTACGTGTTAAATGGTTGAATTGTATGGTATGTATCTCAATAAAGTTGTTACATATATTTTAAAAAAGATTAGAATATGGAAGGGACTGACCTAGGCTCCAAGAAGAAAAGGAGAAGATCTAAAAGGAGGACATAGAAAAATACAGGCTACTTGGTGAACCTAACTCAGAGTGAAGAGGGCTCCTGATGCCCAAAGAAGCTACTGGTATCAGTAGAAAGAAGTGGGGAATGAAAGGGAAGAAAACTGTCCAAGAACCTACTATAAGCTCAGCACTGTGATAACTGCTTGAAGTGTATTAACTCACGGGGTCACCTTAGCATCTTATGAGATGGGCATTTTTATCCATAGTTTACAAATGAGGACGAGTCTCAGAGAAGTCAGTTTGGCTCATCCAGAATTATACAGCCACCAATAAATAAGAACTAGAACTCAAGACAAGCTGGGTCACTCCAGACCTTAGTTCTTTTTCCTGTACCTGTGTGCCCCGGAAGCCCCGCGAGGACCAGACTCCAGTGACTGCTGTCAGACCTGCTCTTGGACCCTCCTTATTAAGGGGGCAAATCTCTAGGAAAGAGGGGAAGCTGTGAGAGGGTGGGATTTCATCAGTTGACTGAGGTGTGGAGGGGAGGAAATCAACAATGAGGCTCAAATACCACCCGGAGTCCCCAGGTCGGCTTTCATTTCCTGCACCTCTTTTCTGGGCTCAGTCTCATAACCAAAGGAGAGTGCTTAAACATGGGCACAGTGGATACTAATTAGAAAGCAGAGTATCTGTGGGAGCTACATGCAGAACATGTCTAAAGTCAGTTTGACAAAGAGTTAAATGTCACAATTTGGAATTTACTACAGGAGAAACTGAGATTAAGATCAAAAGAACTTCAAGAGCTGGAAGAGCTCATTAGTGTCTAAGAGCCTTGTTTTTCCTACTTTGACATCACCAAGCTGGTTACTTTGTATGGCTAGAGTTTATACAACTACTGCAAAGAAAGACATAGCAGAATGTAAATGTTTGTTAAATCTCTTCATTATGGGTCTTTTGGCCTGTTTTCTGGTGTAGATTCAGTGTTTATCACATTGCCCAGAAACTAACACAATGCCTGGTGCCTAATACAGTGACTGGATCTTGGTAGAAGCTTAATAAATATTTACAGATTGAATGTGTTGGAAAAAAATTTGTATTCACCTGTTAAAGTCTTTCTCTTGCTGCCTTTGAAATTCCACTTAGCACTTTTATGTTCAAAATGATTTTGTAAGACCTCAAATTGAAATCATTCATCTTTTATTTTGCTGATTAAAATTCATTTCTTTAGAAAGTCCCAACAACAAGAACAGAAAGATGCAGAGTTGTGAAATGAGTACAAAAACTGTAATTGGATGGCTGCCTCTGGAAACTGTAGTAGACAGATTGTTTTGGCTTCCTAATGTTCAAACTTTTTAGGAGCTGTTTTTATTATGTTTAAGCATTTCCATCAGCGTGGCAGTGACTTTCAAAAAGTATACCTCCTCCAGCACTTTTCACCAGCCAGTTTGTCAGCAAATCCAACTTGCAGAGTTTTCTGGCATTTCAGCCAGCTGGGAAGGACAGTTGCCTACCCTAGTGGTTAACATTAATGGCACTATGCAAGGCCCAGAGGCATACAAAGATTAAAAAAGGGGGTGATTTCTATCCTCAGTGTGGCATGACCTGGAATGGGGAGACCCTCATTTTTATATTTATTTTCTAATCTAGCCAGTTGAATTTATATTCATCTAAAATTTTAACAGAGAATCGTGACAAAGGTCAATTACAAAGCTATTTTCCTATCTAATTCAATTAACATCATGAAGATTTGTAACAGACTGAACTCAACTTCCTGTCCTTAGAGATGGTGAAGAGTTTTCAAATTAAAGGAGGGGTCAGGGGTTTTTCCCATGGGGACACAGTGTCTCTGGACAGCTCCCTCAGATGGGTTGATCTACTCAGGGGCCCCTTGACTGATGGTAACCTGTCCTTCTTCTGCAAAGAGGGGCTTTGTCAGTACATGGAAGGGCATGCTTTGGGACATTTCCTGCTGTCTAGATTGGCCAAGTAACAAAGTTCTAGCTAGCACCCTTCTCCCAGTTGAAATTTTTGTTTTGTTGGCAGAAGGATGTGGACTGATTGTACTGGAGAATCTGGGAGAGAGTGGCCTCTGTGCGTGAGCCAGGACTTTTATTCCCAGTGCTCAAAAAATCAGATCTGTTTCCTGATCACAAATATTTGATTTCTGGTTATACCAATTAATGAAATTCTCAAAATCTCTGAATAGGATAGGCTTAGGGGCAAAGTTTTTGAAAGAAAGGAGTAGAGGACTTGTCTTGAAGGTATAGACGGCATAGATTTTAAGGTTTGTTTGCAGATGGTTATTCGGATGTTTTTCTAGGATGACTTGGAGAGAGACTGTGGTGAAGGGGCTTAAGCCTCAGTCCCCACCAGCCTACTCTGTCATGTAACCCTCGTTATAACATTGCACAAGGGTCAGTCGAAACAAAACCAGTTTCAGAAGAGAGGAGAATTCTAATTGTAAGGTTTCCTTTTATGCGCTGCTCAAGACCTCCGTTCCCTCTTTCTTCACTTTCATCCCCATCATCATATTCACATGGGGATTCCTTCGACTTCTGCCATCTAAGCAGCATCCATTTTCATTCGTGACCATTTTCATTCGTGACCATTAAAGTTGTGCTCATTTTTTTTTTTTTTTTTGTCAAAAGCAAACCTTCTGCCTATGCCCTCTCCTTCATCTCCTTTGACACCTCTTTTTACTTTTTCCTTGACCTAGAGCCCCTGGTGCTCCATGTGGTCTATGAATGTGTTTTAGGTTCTTTGTAAAACCCTTAAAATTATATGCAGAGCTTTCTTGATATGCATTTTTGTTTTAATTAATTTTAGTTTACTTAATTTGTATATAGGTGGTATCTGTACATAGTTAAATAATGAAATAATGCTAGTAAACTCATCTGCTTCACTAAGATTTTTTTTCTCACCTAACTTAACTTTTTGAGTTCCTGCACTTCCACTCTGACATTTGATCAATAGTTGAAATATAGAATTTTAATTGAAAATCATTTGAAGGACTAGTTCAATTATTTTTCAGCAAGCAGTTTTGCTGTTGAGAATTTCAACTCTATTTTGAATTTTGCTCTGTGTTACCTATCTTTCCTTTCTGGACATTTTAGTATTTTTATTTTTAGAGTACTTGAATTTCACAGTGTTTAGCGTGGATTTTTTCATTCTTTTTTTTCTGAACATGATTACTTTGAAAATCCATGTCCTTCTGTTCTAGAAGTTTCTTTTTTTTTGTATTATCTATTTGATAATTTCTTCCTCTTAATTTCTCTCTGCTTCCTGTCTCAAATTCCTATTAGTTAGATGCTGGGTTTGCCTGTAATTTTAATGTTTTACACTTTAAAATTTTCATTATCCTTATTTTTCTTTATGAAAGATTATATTTACCTTATATTCCAATCCTTCTATTTAATTTAAAATGTTGTCTACTACATTTTTTAAATTTCTGGATTTTTTATTTTGTAATTGTTTATTTTAAAAAAATCTGACACACAAAGAGGTATAGAGAAAAACATAACGAATACGACATGCTACCTGATTTTAAAAAATCACTACAAATAGAGTCGTAGCCCCTTGTGAATAATTTCCCAATTACAGTGCCTCCTTTTCCTTTCCAGAGGTATCTGTATTGGTGCTTATCACCGCTATGTAGATTTTTATGGTTTTACTACAATTTTCCCTTACATATTGTTTTATATTCTTAACTGTTTTATATAAATGGCATCATACTGTAAGAATTGCCACATAACTTGCTTTTTTTTTGCTCAAAATTGTTTGTGAGGTTAATTCATGGAACTCATTTAGTCATTTTCATAGTTCCCATTGTATGACTATACTACATTTTACTAATCCACATTCTTCTTAATGGATATTTTGGGTTTTTCCAGTTTTTATTTTCTGTTATTTCAAACAATTCTACCATGAACATTCTTGCACAAGGCTCCTTGTGTACATGTTTATGAGTTTTTCTGGGATTCATACCTAAGAGTAGAATTGCTAGTCATAAGATATGCTTAGCTGCAACTTGGCAAGATACTGCTTTCAAAGACAGTTTACATATTTAATCTCCCTCTTCCAGAGCTTCTGTCACTTCACGTCCTTGTCAACACTTAATATTGTCAGAATTTAAAATTTTCCCCAATTTAATGATTGTGACATTGTATTACAGAGTGGTTTTAATTCTCATTTCTCTCACTACTAATGATATTAGCCGTTTATATAGTCCTCTTTTTATAATTTGCTAATTTATCATCTATGCTTTCTCTTCTGCTGGGTTGAATATATTTTTCATACTATTTGGTATGATTATTTCTTTTATATAGCACCCTGGTTTTGCTTTATGGATGCAGTGTCTTCTGTTATCACTCTATACTTTTGAAGTGCTCTTCTAGTTGGAATACTGACTTTGTTTTTTCCAGGTCTTTATATTTTTCTTTCACATTTTTGCATTTCAAATACTTGGTAATCTGTGATTTTTCACATTTAAGAGTGAGGCCTATCACACTGATTTGTAGCTCTGTACACTTGAGAGATGTGAGCTGACTGCAATGTTCTTCATTGTCCAGTTTTCCCTTCTACAGGGGACTTTTATTTAGGACCATTCAGATTTTCCAGAGAAGGGTCACCCATTATGTGCCTTGGATATTCTGGGATATACTGGGAACAGGGTGATTATCCTGGTATATACTCAGAGCAGGGTAGAGAGAACAGTTCCTCCACTCAGTGTGTAGAGTTATGCTTAGTTCTTGAGGGTACAGTCTCCAGAGTTTGCCTGGACTTGCAAACCTATCACTATTATTTGTGGGGCCATGGGAAAGTGAATTAACTCTATGTGTCTCAGTCTTCTCACCTGTAAAATGGGAAGGACTACCTGGAAAGTTGTTATGAGATTAACAGATATTCAGGAGAAGTTGTAAAATGTAAGCATTGAGGACCATCGGGGGAAAAATCTCAGGTTTTCAGAAAAATCCCCCAAGAGCTAAAGACCAAATCCTCACACTTTATAGAAGGCACTTGCCTCAGTCCCTCTGCAGGACCACAATCATGAAAATATAACTGTGGTACACACACACACACACACACACACTCCTGGCAACTTGGAAAGTGAGTGCTCAAACATACCCCCAAAAATTCCATAGTTTGTGTCTATACTTAAAATCACCCCTGTACCAAGCTCTCATGAGCACAAATCTCTCTCCTTTGGGGTGGCAAGGAGTCATGGATCAGATTGCCTCAGTATCAGATTAAGCTCTCAGGGCATTATCTCTAAAGTCTCCTGAGTCCTGAGCATGGCTCTCCTAGAAATAATGACCAGTGGGGACTGCCAACCTATAGTAAATGGACCAAAAATTTCTTTCCAGAAAAAGTCTATTTACTGAAATTAACTCCTCCACTTTCCTATCCTTAACCTTTGAGCTGTTGGAAATTAGATCAAAATGGAATAACTCTTTCTTCACAGTAAGCTTAGATTACAAAGAGCCCAGAGGTGGAAGAATTATTGCTGTTTTAAACAAAGAACCTTAATTTAGCAAGAGACCTTGAATAGATGCTGAAATTTAGGCAGCTCCATTTTAACTTGTACTGGTTTGCAGGTGAAAGAATTTTATTATCTGAAAAGAAAAAGCTAGCTTGGGGTGCCTCAAATGTATAATCTTCAAACCTATGGCTTTGAAAATGTGCCTTCCAAACAAGCAATTAAGATACGTACGGCAAAAAAAATATGAGATGTGACTAATTTGCATTTGGAGATTGTGATGGTTTGTTTGTTTATTTATTTTTTTGCTAGAAGACAGGGTGACACCATTCGGTTCGTGTCTAAACTGAATAACGAAATCTGTTTCAAACTGTTTTAACACAATTCTTCTTCTTCTTATTTTTCCACCCAGCTGAACATTAAGCTCAAAGACAGAAATTTAACTTAGGGTAAGAAGCCACACCCCAATAACTGGAAAGAGGCTTGTGCCAGAGGTTGGATTAATTTTTTAAAAAAGGTTAAAGTCTTGTATAATATCAAAACCCCAGGTTCTAGAAAGATGGGGGATTGAACTTTTTTTTTCTGCCAAAACATATTCTAGATTGGTGGATTTCTGGAGTGAGTGGGTGGGTAGATAGAAGCATGTATTTAAATTTCAAAAGCTAATAGTAAAAAAATACAGCAAAAGAGAACTGGAATATTAGTGTTTACTAATATCAACTGAAGAATGTATTTGTGTGTGTGTATGTGTGTGTTTTATTCTGAGTGGCAATTACAGTTACTATGATATAAAAAATTGAGATTTATGGGCATAATATATTTAATTCCATGTCAGATTTTGGATTTCTGCACTGAAGCTAGTTAATGGATGTGTTTTGCAAAACAGGATTTCAAAGAAAATGTATTACTATTAAAATGTTAGAGTTGAAATAAACTAGTATCTTTTATGATATGGTCCTAGAAGTAGTCAATCTGGAAATTGTATGAATCTATAGAAAAGTTTCCACCTATACATTCTGGGTATGGTGTAAAGGAATGACATCTGATGTACCTTCCAGGTTTTAAAAAATTTAACTATTCTGTTTTCATATATTGAATCGTAATTCATAAGCATTCTATTTTGAAAAGTTCTGATTATATTTTCAGACAATTCAATTGTCTTTATTATTTTATTTATTTTATTTTTTTACATCTTTATTGGAGTATAATTGCTTTACAATGGTGTGTTAGTTTCTGCTTTATAACAAAGTGAATCAGTTATACATATACATATGTTCCCATATCTTTTCCCTCTTGCGTCTCCCTCTCTCCCACCCTCCCTATCCCACCCCTCTAGGTGGTCACAAAGCACTGAGCTGATCTCCCTGTGCTATGCGGCTGCTTCCCACTAGCTATCTATTTTACGTTTGGTAGTATATATATGTCCATGCCACTCTCTCACTTTGTCACAGCTTACCCTTCCCCCTCCCCATATCCTCAAGTCAGTTCTCTAGTAGGTCGGTGTCTTTATTCCTGTCTTACCCCTAGGTTCTTCATGACATTTTTTTTCTTAAATTCCATATATATGTGTTAGCATACGGTATTTGTCTTTCTCTATCTGACTTACTTCCCTTTGTATGACAGACTCTAGGTCCATCCACCTCATTACAAATAACTCAGTTTCGTTTCTTTTTATAGCTGAGTAGTATTCCATTGTATATATGTGCCACATCTTTATCCATTCATCCGATGATGGACACTTAGGTTGTTTCCATCTCCGGGCTATTGTAAATAGAGCTGCAATGAACATTTTGGTACATGACTCTTTTTGAATTATGGTTTTCTCAGGGAATATGCCCAGTAGTGGGATTGCTAGATCATATGGTAGTTCTATTTTTAGTTTTTTAAGGAACCTCCATACTGTGCTCCATAGTGGCTGTATCAATTTAAATTCCCACCAGCAGTGCAAGGGTATTCCCTTTTCTCCACACCCTCTCCAGCATTTATTGTTTGTAGATTTTTTGATGATGGCCATTCTGACTGGTGTGAGGTGACACCTCATTGTAGTTTTGATCTGCATTTCTCTAATGATTAGTGAGGTTGAGCATCCTTTCATGTGTTTGTTGTCAATCTGTATATCTTCTTTGGAGAAATGTCTGTTTAGGTCTTCTGCCCATTTTTGGATTGGGTTGTTTGTTTTTTTGATATTGAGCTGCATGAGCTGCTTGTAGATTTTGGAGATTAATCCTTTGTCAGTTGTTTCATTTAGAAATATTATCTCTCATTCTGAGGGTTGTCTTTTCGTCTTGTTTATGTTTTCCTTTGCTGTGCAAAAGCTTTTAAGTTTCATTAGTTCCCATTTGTTTATTTTTGTTTTTATTCCCCTTTCTCTAGGATGTGGGTCAAAAAGGATCTTGCTGTGGTTTATGTCAGAGAGTGTTCTGCCTGTGTTTTCCTCTAAGAGTTTTATAGTGTCTGGCCTTACATTTAGGTCTTTAATCCACTTTGACTTAATTTTTGTGTATGGTGTTAAGGAGTGTTCTAATTTTATTCTTTTACATGTACCTGTCCAGTTTTCCCAGCACCACTTATTGAAGAGGCTGTCTTTTCTTCATTGTATATTCCTGCCTCCTTCATCAAAGATAAGGTGACCATATGAACATGGGTTTCTCTCTGGGCTTTCTATCCTGTTCCATTGAGCTATCTTTCTGTTTTTGTGCCAGTACCATACTGTCTTGATGACTGTAAATTTGTAGTATAGTCTGAAGTCCAGGAGCCTGATTGCTCCAACTCCGTTTTTCTTTCTCAAGATTGCTTTGGCTATTCGGGGTCTTTTGTGTTTCCATACAAATTGTGAAATTTTTTGTTCTAGTTCTGTGAAAAATGCCACTGGTGGCTTAATAGGGATTGCATTGAATCTGTTGATTTTTTTGGGTAGTATAGTCATTTTGACAATGTTGATTCTTCCAATCCAAGAACATGGTATATCTCTCTATCTGTTTGTATCATCTTTAATTTCTTTCATCAGTGTCTTATAGTTTTTTGCATGCAGGTTTTTGTCTCCTTAGGTAGGTTTATTCCAAGGTATTTTATTCTTTTTGTTACAGTGGTATTATGGGAGTGTTTCCTTAATTTCTCTTTCAGATTTTTCATCATTAGTGTATAGGAATGCAAGAGATTTCTGTGTATTAATTTTGTATCCTGCTACTTTACCAAATTCATTGATTAGCTGTAGTAGTTTTCTGGTAGCATCTTTAGGATTCTCTATGTATAGGATCATGTCATCTGCAAACAGTGAGAGCTTTACTTCTTCTTGTCCGATTTGGATTCCTCTTATTTCTTTTTCTTCTCTGATTGCTGAGACTAAAACTTCCAAAACTATGTTGAATAATAGTGGTGAGAATGGACCAACCTTGCCTTGCTTGTGATCTTAGAGGAAATGGTTTCAGTTTTTAACCATTGAGAATGATATTGGCTGTGGGTTTGTGATATATGGCCCTTATTATGTTGAGGTAAGTTCCCTCTCTGCCTACTTTCTGGAGGGTTTTAATCATAAATGTGTGTTGAATTTTGTCAAAAGCTTTCTCTGCATCTATTGAGATGATCATATGGGTTTTCTCCTTCAATTTGTGAATATGGTGTATCACATTGATTGATTTGCATATATTGAAGAATCCTTGCATTCCTGGGGTAATCCCCACTTGATCATGGTGTATGATCCTTTGAATGTGCTGTTGGATTCTATTTGCTACTATTTTCTTGAGGATATTTGCACCTATGTTCATCAGTGATATTGGCCTGTAGTTTTCTTTCTTTGTGACATCTTTGTCTCATTTTGGTGTCAGGGTGATGGTGGCCTCATAGTATGCATTGAGGAGTGTTCTTCCCTCTGCTATATTTTGGAAGAGTTTGAGAAGGATAGGTGTTAGCTCTTCTCTAAATGTTTGATAGAATTCGCCTGTGAAGCCATCTGGTCTTGGGCTTTTGTTTGTTGGAAGATTTTTAATCACAGTCTCAATTTCAGTGCTTGTGATTGGTCTGTTTATATTTTCTATTTCTTCCTGGTTCAGTCTTGGAAGGTTGTGCTTTTCTAAGAATTTGTCCATTTCTTCCAGGGTGTCCGTTTTATTGGCATAGAGTTACTTGTAGTATTCTCTCATTGTCCTGTGTATTTCTGCAGTGCCAGTTTTTACTTCTCCTTTTTCATTTCTAATTGTATTGATTTCAGTCTTCCCCCTTTTTTTCTTGATGAGTCTGCCTAATGGTTTATCAATTTTGTTTATCTTCTCAAAGAACCAGCTTTTAGTTTTATTGATCTTTGTTATTGTTTCCTTCATTTCTTTTTCACTTATTTCTGATCTGATCTTTATGATTTCTTTCCTTCTGCTACATTTGGGGTTTTTTTTTTTTTTTTTTTTTTTTTTTGTTCTTCTTTCTCTAATTGCTTTAGGTGTAAGGTTAGGTTGTTTATTTCAGATGTCTCTTGTTTCTTGAGGTAGGATTGTATTGTGATAAACTTCCCTCTTAGAACTGCTTTTGCTGCATCCCATAGGTTTTGGGTCATTGTGTTTTCATTGTCATTTGTTTCTAGGTGTTTTTTATTTCCTCTTGATTTCTTCACTGATCCCCGGTTATTTAGTAGTGTATTTTTATACCTCCATTTGTCTGTATTTTTTAGAGATTTTTCTCTGTAATTGATATCTAGTCTCATAGAGTTGTGGTCAGAAAAGACACTTGATTCTATTTCAATTTTCTTAAATTTACCAAGGCTTGATTTGTGACCCAATATACGATCTATCCTGGAGAATGTTCCATGAACCCTTGAGAAGAAAGTGTATTCTGTTGTTTTTGGATGGAATGTCCATAAATATCAATTAGGTCCATCTTGTTTAACGTATCATTTATAGCTTGTGTTCCCTTATTTTTTTTTTATTTTGGATGATCTGTCCATTGGTGAAAGTGGGGTGTTAAATTCTCCTAGTATGATTGTGTTACTGTCAATTTCCCCTTTTATGGCTGTTAGTATTTGCCTTATATGATGAGGTGCTACTATGTTGGGTGCATAAATATTTACAATTGTTATGTCTTCTTCTTGGATTGATCCCTTGATCATTATGTAGTGTTCTTCTTTGTCTTTTGTAATAGTCTTTATTTTAAGGTTTGTTTTTTCTGATATGAGAATTGCTACTCCAGCTTTCTTTTTATTTCCTTTTGCATGGAATATCTTTTTCTATCCCATCACTTTAAATCCGTATGTGTCCCTAGGTTTGAAGTGTGTCTCTTGTAGACAGCATATATACAGGTCTTGTTTTTGTATCCATTCAGCAAGTCTATGTCTTTTGGTTGGAGCATTTAATCCATTTACATTTAAGGTAGTTACTGACATGTGTGTTCCTGTTACCATTTTCTTAATTGTTTTGTGTTTGTTACTGTAGTTCTTTTCCTTCTCTTGTGCTTCCTGACTAGAGAAGCTCCTTTAGCACTTGTACAGCTGGTTTGGTGTTGTTGAATTCTCTTAGCTTTTGCTTGTCTGTAAAGGTTTTAATTTCTCCATCGTATCTGAATGAGATCCTGCTGGGTAGAGTAATCTTGGTTGTCGTTGTTTCCCTTTCATCACTTTAAATATGTCCTGCCACTCCCTTCTGGCTTGCAGAGTTTCTGCTGAAAGATCAGCTGTTAACCTAATGGGGATTCCCTTGTATGTTATTTGTTGCTTTTCCCTTGTTGCTTTTAATATTTTTCTTTGTATTTAATTTTGATAGTTTGATTAATATGTGTCTTTGCATGTTTATCCTTGGATTTATCCTGTATGGTACTCTCTGCGATTCCTGGGCTTGATTGACTATTTCCTTTCCCATATTAGGGAAGTTTTCAAGTATAATTTCTTCAAATATTTTCTCACTCCCTTTCTTTTTCTCTTCTTCTTCTGGGACCCCTATAATTTGAATGTTGGTGTGTTAATGTTGTCCCAGAGGTCTCTGAGACTGTCCTCAACTCTTTTCGTTCTGTTTTCTTTATTCTGCTCTGCCGTTGTTATTTCCACTATTTTATCTTCCTGGTTGCTTATCCGTTCTTCTGCCTCAGTGATTCTGCTATTGATTCCTTCTAGAGAATTTTAAATTCATTTATTGTGTTGTTCATCATTGTTTGTTTGCCCTTTAGTTCTTCTAGGTCCTCGTTGTTTCTTGTATTTTCTCCATTCTATTTCCAAGATTTTGCATCATCTTTACTATCATTACTCTGAATTCATTTTCAGGTAGACTGCCTATTTCCTCTTCATTTGGTCTGATGGGTTTCTACCTTGCTCCTTCATCTGCTGTTTGTTTCTCTGTCTTCTCATTTTGCTTCACTTACTGTGTTTGGGGTCTCTTTTTCGCAAGCTGCAGGTTTGTGGCTCTTGTTGTTTTTGGTGTCTGCCCCCAATGGGTAAATTTTGTTCTACGGGTTGTGTAGGCTTTCTGGTGGAGGGGTCTGGTGCATGTGTTCTGGTGCATGAAGCTGGATCTTGTCTTTCTGATGGGCAGGACCGTGTCTGGTGGTGTGTTTTGGGGTGTCTGTGGACTTATTGTGATTTTAGGCAGCCTCTCTGCTAATGGGTGGGGTTGTGTTCCTGTCTTGCTAGTTGTTTGGCATAGGGTGTCCAGCACTGTAGCTTGCTGGTCATTAAGTGGAGCTGGGCCTTAGCGTTGAGATGGAGATCTCTGGGAGAGTTTTCACTGTTTGATTTTACATGGGGCCCAGAGGTCTCTGGTGGTCCAATGTCCTGAACTCAGCTCTCCCACGTTAGAGGTACCGGAATGACACCTGGCTGGAGTGCCAAGCCCCTGTCAGCCACACGGCACAGAAGAAAAGGGAGAAAAAAAGAAAGAAAGAAAAAAGTAAAATAAAATAAAGTTATTAAAATAAAAAATTATTAAAAATTAAAAGATTTAAAAGTAGTAAAAAAAAAAGAAAAAGAAAGAAAGAAGGAAAGAAAGAAAGAAGAGAGCCACCAAACCAAAAAGAATATCCACCAATGAAAACAAGTGCTAAAAACTATCCAAAAAAAAAAAAAAAAAAGAACAGACAGATCCCTAGGACAAATGGTAAAAGCAAAACTACACAGACAAAATCACACAAAGAACCATACACATACATACTCAGAAAAAAAAATCTATTAAAAAAAAAGGAAGAGAGCAAATAAATCAATAAAGAAATCTACCAATGATAATAAACTCTGAATACGACACTAAGATAAACATAAGACCAGAAATAAATTAGATGCAGAAAGCCATCCCAATTCTACAGTTGCTGCCAAAGTTCACTGCCTCAGTTTTGGGATGATTCATTGTGTATTCAGTTATTCCACAGATGCAGGTACATCAAGTTGATTGTGGAGATTTAATCTGCTGCTCCTGAGGCTGCTGGGAGAGATTTCCCTTTCTCTTCTTTGTTCTCACAGCTCCCAGGGTTCAGCTTTGGATTTGGCCCCGCCTCTGTGTGTAGGTCGCCTGAGGGCGTCTATTCTTCGCTCAGACAGGACGGGGTTAAAGGAGCCACTGATTCGGGGGCTCTGGCTCACTCAGGCCGGGGGAGGGGGGGAGGGAGGGGCTCGGAGTGCGAGGCGGGCCTGCGGCGGCAGAGGCCGGCGTGACGTTGCACCAGCCTGAGGTGCGCCGTGCGTTCTCCCGGGGAAGTTGTCCCTGGATCATGGGGCCCTGGCAGTGGCGGGCTGCATAGGCTCCCCGGAAGGGAGGGGTGGATAGTGACCTGTGCTCGCACACAGGCTTCTTGGTGGCGGCAGCAGCAGCCTTAGCGTCTCATGCCCGTCTCTGGGGTCCGTGCTTTTAGCTGCGGCTCACACCCGTCTCTGGAGCTCCTTTAAGCAGCGCTCTTAATCGCCTCTCCTCGCGCACCAGGAAACAAAGAGGGAAGAAAAAGTCTCTTGCCTCTTTGGCAGCTCCAGACCTTTTCCCGGACTCCCTCCCGGCTAGCCGTGGCGCACTAACCCCCTGCAGGCTGTGTTCATGCCGCCAACCCCAGTCCTCGCCCAGTGCTCGGACCGAAGCCCGAGCCTCAGCTCCCAGCCCCGCCCACCCCGGCAGGTGAGCAGACAAGCCTCTCGGGCTGGTAAGTGCCGGTCGGCACCGATCCTCTGTGCGGGAATCTCTCTGCTTTGCCCTCCGCACCCCTGTGGCTGTGCTCTCCTCCACGGCTCCGAAGCTTTCCCCCTCCGCCACCCGCAGTCTCCGCCCGCGAAGGGGCTCCTAGTGTGTGAAAACCTTTTCTCCTTCACAGCTCCCTCCCAGAGGTGCAAGTCCCGTCCCTATTCTTTTGTTCCTTTTTTCTTTTTCCCTACCCAGGTACGTGGGGGAGTTTCTTGATTTCTGGGGAGTCTGAGGTCTTCTGCCAGAGTTCAGTAGGTGTTTTGTAGGTGTTGTTCCACATGTAGATGTATTTCTGATGTATTTTTGGTGAGAAAGGTGATCTCCACGTCTTAATCCTCCGCCATGTTGAAGGTCTCCCTTAATTGTCCTTAGAAAGTTTGATTTTGAAAGCACTGCTTTGCCATCAGTGTCTACAAACTTGGGATTCTACCCTAGGATTATCTTTAATTAAAATAAAGTTATTAATACCATGTGTGAACTTTTATTTACATATTAATATAAATTATAATAATATATGATGCCTGTCACCCAGTACTCTATGGTAAATTTTATCATAGCACTAACGCCTCTGTATGACAGGTATCTGCTTACTTACCTGCTCCTGTGGGGCTATAGGCTGTTTGAGGTTGGCACTGAATGTATTTTCTAAGTCAGGATGTTTGCATCATCCCTGACATGAAACAGAGATTCAATAAACATTTGTTTGATAGACTGAAAGCCAGAATGGACTCCCCCATTTTATGATAAAGAACTTGAAGCCAGCAGGTTAGAACACAATCAGGGCTAGAATTTCTGGATTTCTGTTCTAGATCTCTTGCCATCACCGTTTCATGTTGTTTTATATTTCAACAGTATTACAGTGTAAGGGAAAAATCCTATCTTGGATGACAACAAAAAGCTTATTCCCCCTCCGTCTCCACCTCAGATGTTGATAACTACTACAGAAAGCAAAGGACTTTGTCAGAGCCTTTGCAGGCATACAGATGGGGCGTTTCCAGTATGTCTCTGCTCACTTTTCCTCCATGAGTGCTATTTTCTCCCCCATAGCAGTAAAAAGGATTTATCGCTTGGGTCATAAAGATCTGAGGGAAGGTTAGAGGTTGCAGAGAGACTGAGAAAAATGCCCATTACTGAGACCTGCTTGATGACCAGTTAGTGGCTGTGTTCAAAGAAAAATTTGTGTTATTGAAAATAGAACTGAACAAGCCAAAGCCTTGTTTCAAAGCTTTGTGATCAGGGGTAAGAAAACTTGTATTCATTAGGGATGAACAGATTGAATTATGTACACCTTGAAATCTAAAAGCAGCTGTGGCACAGTGGGACTCACACAGGGTCGGGGGTTGTCACTTCCCACGAAAGCGAGACAACACGCTTGCCCTCCTAAGGATGAGCAACTGACAAGCCTCAGTGTCCTTCCATTCTGGGATCTCATTCTGAGCCTTCATTCTGAGCCAGCATTTGGATAATGCAAGCATTCGGGAAAGGTATGACAAACTTTTTATAATTCCTTATATTTTAAAGTCCAACAAGAACTCCAGGCAGTCCTCAGTAACATCCTTTGTTAATGTAGAAATGAAAGAGCTTTCCTGGTAAGTGGACCAGAGCCAAGGTTAGATGAGAAGTTCCACTTGACACAAGAGTTGTTCTGAGACACAAGAGTTGTTCTGAAAAGGTTTTATGAGCTGTGTGGGTCAAAGAAATGTATTTTCTCCCATACATAACTGACCAAAGCACTTTATTCTCCTTCATGTTAGTGGAAAGAAAGGAGGATGGAGAAAACACAAAGAGAATGCTGTATTGATCTCAGAACCACTCATGAACATTACTTCCTCAGATGACAGTTTAAAAGATGCTTCATGTCTTGCTGCATAGTATAGAGCTTTTTTTTTAAAAAAAACTTTCCCTTAATTGTGCTTTATGGGTGCGGTTACTTTTTTTCTTCTAACATTTTATATGGCTTAAAAAAAATTTTTTTGGCGCTGCTGGGGTAAACAGTCCTCCTTTCTCCATTCATAAGCCCGTTTCTTTCCGAGCTTTCTGAAACTGGGAAAAGAAGTAGAAGGTGCTTCTCCACACTGGAGAGGTGGTGCAAGGTATGGAGGACACTAGACTATGGAGTGAAGCACACCTGGGTTGAAAAACTGTTGCTGACTCATATGGGTCTGGGAAAGATACTCAGTCTTGAGCTGCAGTGCTCAGCGTCTGTGTCTCCTCTTTCTGGGAACTGTACCCAGTGTAAATTTCACTGGGGAACCACTCAGGAGAAACTATTCTTGTGCCTTGATTTGGGTGAAATTGACTTTACCTGTGCTCTAGAAGTGGGCCTTGAGTAGCCAAGGCAAATGGATCTATTCCACCCCTTAAATAACTAATCAGAACTAATATAATATAATGGAGACGTTTGCTGTTGTTCTTGGGAAAAGATATTTCTTTTCTTTTGCAGCAGCTACAAGAAAAGTCTCTCTCTTTCTTTGTGTATTAGATTGCTAGGGCTGCCATAACACAGTACCATAGCCCAGGTGGCTTAAGTAACAGGAATTTATTTTTTCACAGTTATGGAGGTTAGAAGTTCCAGATCATGTGTCAGCAGGTTTGGTTTCTCCTGAGGCCTCTTACCTTGGCTTGCAGATGGCCGCCTTCTTGCTATGTCCCCACATGGTCTTTCCTCTTTGCACACTAACCCCTGGTATCTCTTGTGTGTCCAACTTTCCTCTTCTTTTAAGCACAACAGTCAGTTTGGATAAGGGCTCACCATAAACAGCTTTATTTTAAACTAATTACCTCTTTAAAGGACCTGTCTCACACTCTAAGGTACTGGGAGTTAGGGGTTTTGAAATATGTATTTTGGAGGGACACCGTTCACCCCATAACACTTTGATTAGTGCTTATGAAGATGTAAAGTGGAATTAATTCATCCATTTCATTACTGTGAGGAGAGCCAAGCTGAGGATGAAACTCACCCCACAGCTGATACAGTAGAATGATGGGAGGAAATCAGACCTTTGAATTACAGTAACTGCTGGATTAAACCTTGGTAGAAGCCCAGGACTTCTTCTGGACTTTTGAGTTTGGGAGACTAATCTTTCTGAAAGAAGAAACTTTTTGGTGACTGTTCTTTAATTTTTGGCACTTAAAGATCATCACTTTAAAAGAGCAAATTATCATTTGGCTTGAAAAGGTCAACATTTAAGATAGAACTCTTCATTCACGTTAAGCTTCACTTATAGTTGGAGCTGGAGTTTAGCTACGCATTTGAGAAATGTCAGGGAAAGTTCTTCTGCTCCAAATGTCACCGCCATGTATTTGCTTCAAGCCTGAAATTTCATCTTTAGACTCATTCCTTTGGGCTAAAGTATAATCCCTCTTTTGTATCTTTCATTAGAATGTTCTTGGTATCAGATGATTAGGGCAAGAAAGCAAATTTTGTGGGTTTTCCAGATCTCATAATACAGGTTCTGGGAAAATTTTGAAAAAATATTTTTAAACTTAAAAAATTTATTCTTGGTTATGCACGTATTCTGAGTGTATTTGTAGATACAGTGAATGACAAATTAGAAGGTTAGAGAGAGATTGAGGCAAATGTCAGCCAGAAACAACATTATTAGGTTATATTTCTAATCTCATATACAATGTGGCATATGTAAATCGTGCATAAAATATTAACCCAATGCATTCAACCAAGTATACATTGAGGCATGGTCCGGGCAGGTGGGCTCAGCTGGATACTATTGTAACATTGAGGTTAGACAAGGGCAAACTGACTGCAGAGTCCCTAAACCTGGAAGGACAGGAAAGGGCTCACGCTCAGGGAGTCAGGTAGCACAAGCTCTGCCCTAGAACAGCTCCTTAGTCATCATAGGACCAGCCTAGTAGCTTTCCCTTCAGCTCAGTACTGTGGACTCCCGTCTGGGTCCTGGGGAATGAGAAAACTGAGAGTAAATACCCAGAGAAGTATTTCTAGTAACTACTCCATACAAGATATTGGCAAAAAGGGCAGTGCTATTTCTGTCCTCTCCTGCTTCCACGCAAACACCATGCAGCTTGGTACTGTGGGGCTGCCACGCATTAGTGATGGTGCCTGGAGGAAATATGGGAAATGCCTGTAAGGAGTAATGGTGCCCAGTGCGTGTGGAGGATCCACACACACATGAAGATATGGGCAGAAGGAGAAACAGTCTGTGGATGGGATGGTCTGGGAGTCCATGTAGAAATTTCCTTGAGGCTTTTAGTAGTGCTTGAGGGTTCTTCACAGAAAGCTGTGGACCTGCAAATGGGAGGAATGGTCAGCATAATATGGCTAAATAACGGAATTTATGTGACGTCTTTTTCAATAGGAAGCTAGGAGGATTCTTTGAAAATAAGTGTATGAACACATGTATTTATGGCTAACCTTATAGACTTATTCATCATTAATTCAGTACTTACTAAGTGTCAGAAAATTGTGCTAGGAAAAAGCTTAGTATTTTCCTAATGGAAGGTGTTGAAAGTAAATCTCTATCAGATCTTCTTGGCTGGTGAAAACAGGATACAGGCATATTTTTCCTTGGGAAATTTGTGGAGTTAGCTTTTTAGACAGTAACTTTTGGAAGACTGTACAGAGTAATGTCTAAGATTATAGACTCTGGAGTCAGATTACCTACTTTGAAGCAAGCTCTGCCTTTTATTTGCTGTGTAGCCACAGGTAAGTCACTCAATGTCTCTGAGCCCCAATGTCCTCATCTTTAAAATGGGGATAATGATACCATCAAACTCATAGTTATTGAGATTATTGTAAGAAGTTAAATTAGATCATCTGTAGCAAACGTGTATGTTTATTGCCTAAAGTTCTTGAGGCTCCTAATTTCATGCTTGCAGGTCACCTTCCATTGGTCTCTCTCTGCATCTCTTTGCCTGAGGCTTTTTCTGAAGCTGTGGAAGCATGCAGCTCTGAGGTGCCCGCCTGGGAATTCATGCCCAAGGAGCATCTCACAAATAATGACTGAAGGGAATTGGTGTGTAAATATCTCAGCTCCCTCACCCTTCAGGCAGGATAACTGCGAGGCATGTGTTTTATAATGCTTTTCCTGCAGGATTAAACTTCCATCTCTGCTATGGTATCAAGCCATCTCTGGCTTGATAATGCACATTTTATTGTCTGCTTTCCTTTCCCTTCTCATTGCTCTACCCCCTTTCTGTTTTTTCCTACACCTTGCAAATGAACCACATACATTTGAGTCTTTGTTTTAGAGTCTGCTTCTGGGAAACCCAAATTAATAATAACTCATGTAAAGGGTTTAGTACATGGCAAACTCTCAAAAATAAAACAAAGCCAGCAAAAGCTATTACTATTAGATAACCTCTTACTTCTATTTCATCTCAAAAGTTCCTAGTTGTTGAAATCATGAAGCAATTCACTCTTCCTTTAAACTCTTTATTTTTCTTTTTAATCTCTTAATTTCATGGTCTACCTAAGAAAAAGAAAATTAAACTTGAGATAAAGTGATAGCAACTGAGAAAGTTTACTCCTCAAGCCACAGTTTTTGTTACATAAATTTCTCCCCACAGATCTCGATATTTTGGTGAATAACCAATGAACTCCATCCTATTTATATTTCTGTATAAATTTAGCTGTTTACAGGATGTTTGCCTGATTAATGAACAGAGAAGGATGAACAATGGAAATACACCAATAATATGATAATGATACCCAAAGTACATTTGTGTTATGACATAAATATTAAAGGTCAGGCTGTTCTAGGAATTCTAAATTTGTCTTAGAGGACATTTTAGTGTTTCATTAATAGAAAGGTGAACTTCAAACAAAATGGCCTTTGTTTTGGCCTTTGTTTTGACTAATAGCGTTGATACGAATTCACATGCACAAAGCTTTTTCTTTGTCATTGACTAGTGATTTCCAAATGGATAAGTGCTATCATTTGGATAGATTTTATTTGTGTTTCCTCCTTGAAAGAAATGTAAAGAAGGAAGTATCATGCACGAGTATTTGAAATATGAGGTATGTGATTTATGTCAATTTTATTTAACAGACTGGCTAAGATCATGGACTCCTGGCATGCCTGGGATCAAATTCTGGTTCCATGGCTAACAAAATATTTGATCTTGGTCAAGTTGTCCAACATCTCTAGTAAGACTCATTTTCTATATCTATAAATAGTGCCAATCTCATGAGGCTATTGTGAAGGTCAAATGGGATGATGTAGGTAAAGCAAGTGGCACAGCACTTAGCACATAGTAAGTGCTCAGTGTGTTAGCTATTGCTGCTGTTTTAAAAGGAGCTCATTTTCTTCTACCATTTTGCCTTTGAGATGGAGAAAAACGTAATATTGTGAAAAGTTTACAAACCTTCTAAACTTTTGTGTATGTGGGCTATGGTCTGAATATTTATGCCCCCCACCAGTAAAAAAAAAAAAAAACAAAACTCATATATTGAAAACCTAATGCCCGAGATGGAGGTGGGGCCTTTGGGAGGTGATTAGGTCATGAGGTTAGAGTGCTCATGAATGGGATCAGGTTCTTATAAAAGAGACCCCAGAGAGCTGGCTTGTCCCTTCCACCATGTAAGGATACAGCAAGAAGTCTTCAGCCCAGAAGACTGCCCTTACCTGACCATGCTGGCACCCTGATCTCAGAATTTTAGCTTCCAGAACTGTGAACAATTAATTTTTGTCGTTTATAAGCTACTCAATCTGTGATATTTTGTTATAGCTGCCTGAATGGACCAAGGCGGTATGAAACCATTTGTTAGTGTCTGTTTTCAAATTTAAGTCGTCATATTTTTGTGGAAATGTTGATTCAAGAGCTACAACATTATATTTTCTCATAGAAGAGTTTTTTTTGCAATTAGAAGCCACATTTAGAATCTAGCTCCTCCAATTAGAGGCTTCTATTATGCCTTTTCTAGTGTTGCAGTGTCTTATACACTCACATTCATTTCATAAGAAACTTAAAGATGTCGTAGCCATTAGCCTTGTTCAAAGTCAAAAAGGCAAATGAATATCTCTAGCAAGAATATAGGTGTAATTTGGCAGTCTTATTTTTCTGTTGAAATATTTTACCCAAGATTTCTCCCCAAATCCATGCTTCTCACACAATTAACATGGGGATTTTGATCTTTCTTTCTTCCGTTCTTCTTCCTTTTCTCCCTCCCTCCTGCTCTCCCTGCTTCCCTGTCTCCCTCTCTCTTGATATTCAATCTCTGTCTTGCTACATTTTCCCAATTGTCTCACTCATACTAGAGAACCAAAAAGACTTCAGAGAAACGTTATCCAAGAACGTGTACCGGGAAATATATATTCAGTGTCGTTCATGGGTCACGGAAACTGTGTTATTTTAGGAGTGCTCCAGCTAAACAGGAGATCACTTGGTAAGGGACATCCAAGATTCACAAAGTTATTTAGACTGTTAAATAGAAGAGAGTAATTATGTAAAAATTTACATCTCTCACATTGAGGAAGGGAAGTCTAATTATAGAAGGTGATTTAAAGGCAGACAAACTTAATATCTTCTTTATCCTCTACAGAAAGATCAATGATGAATTATTGTTCGGGGACTGATTTGGTTTTGTAAGAATGACAAATTAGAAAAAGGAATGAATTTCTTTCGGAATATCTGGAAAATCTGGGGCATTCAAATCAGCAGGGTCTGGTGACCTGTTTCCTGGATTTTTCCAAGAACTTTGAAACAAGCCAATATTTCTGAGAAATTGTGGAAAGGGGTTGACATCCTTCCAGACAACAAAGGGAAAATGGTGAGCCTATATTTAAGATTAAAAAAAAAAAAGTTAATAGTGAATGGTGTACTATCAACTCCTGAAAGTTATTGAAAGTATATATCAAATAATAAATAAGCCATCACCTCAGAGGTATAGATGATTAGAAATAAAATAACATAACTTTGGCATTAATAAATCTTTCCAAAGTTATTTATGCAGCACTAATGGGCCATGCAGACAGGGTGAATCACAGGATACAATTTACCTCAATTTCCCCATAGCTCAGAACTCATCAACTAGTTAAGAGATTCTGAGATATTGACTGTACTCATGAAGTAGCAGCATGGCAGGTTTTCATGACGCATGCTTACTTACTGGTTATGTGCAATATTTTTTTCCTCCATATTTGGAATATGAACTCCTAAAGTCTGATTAAGTCAGATCAGCTAAATCAGAATCTCTGTGGGTGGGGCTCAGCTATCTGTATTCTGTAAGCTGCCCACGAGGTTCTGGTGCCCAATGAGCACTGAGAGCTACTGTCTGAGATGGAAACTACTGCTGCTCTACACCGCACAGAGGGTTCACGAGTACAGGCTTTGTCAACCAACTGAGTGTTTCCTGATTGTCCCACTTGTCTTCCTGCCTTTCCGTCTTTCTATCGTGGCATTCCCATGCCTAGGTCACCTATCTCTTTTTGAGGTGTCCATGCCGCATTTATCTTTCAAGCCTTAGCTCAATTTCCATCCCTCTTCCAAAGCTTACTGCCCCAGCCCTTACTTGACAGCCCCCTCCCCCCCTCTGGACATCCACAGCCTCACTATTCAAAGTGTGATCCATGAACGAGTAACATGGAGCATCACATGAGAGCTTGTCAGAAATGTGGACGTTCAGGCTCCACCCCAGACCCACTGAAACAGCAACTGCATTTTAACAAGATCCCTGGGGATCAGTGTGTACATGAAGGTCTCTGAAGTGTTGGTGCACAGTAGTTACACTGTTTAGCACTTCCCTTGGGTTGTCTCGTATGGTTCACACCCTGATTTGTCTGTCAGTCTCATCTTATCAAATAGAGTATAGGTTCCTTGATGGAAAGGACCACCTCTTACAGTTTATTGCATCACTCTACAACATTTCGTGCATGACCATGCAATGACTAATAATAATAACACTAACTGAACGCAGATTAGGTGCCAATTGTTTTATATAAACAATCCCTTTAATTCCCCCAGCAGTCCTGAGATGTGGGGTTGAATACTCGCTCACTCTAGATGAGCAAACGGGTTCATAGTATTTAACTAAGTCACAGCACACCACACAGACGGCAAGTGGCAGAGCTGGAATCTGCAGCCACGGCTCTTAACCACCACGTGAACTGTAGTAGTCACTCAGTAAACTGTGGTTTAGTAATTCAAGGCTTAGAAAAAGATGGCATTAATTTTAAAGCCCTATGGCTTTTACTTGCAAACGTGGCCCTAATACACAGAGGTTTAGTGCTCCATTTAGAGTATTTGGCAGGTTTATGAAAGTCGTTACGGGCAACAGCTCTTCTCCCATGTTTTTTTAGCCTTCATAGCAGCATATTATCATCATCGTCATCTAGTTTCTCTTCAGTCTAAACAGTTCCTAGAATTAATCTCCTCTGTGTTGTTTAGTGTGGTGAGACTAGACCTGACTTCTATTACTGTTCATCTCTTAGTTGGTTTTGGCTAAGAGAGAGCTAGTCTGATTTTGATACAGGAGCTGGGAGTAAAGGCGGAGTACGTCTCTATTCTTATTTCCGTTGTCTTTCTTGTTGGGAGCACAGCAGCAGTAGATAAGAGCATGGACTTTTGTAGCAGACAGGCTTAGGTTTGAATCCTGGCTCTACACTAGGGTAAGTTATTTCACCTATGTACCTCAGTTTCCCCATTTATGAAATGGTGTCAATAATACCTACCTCATAGGGTTGTGAAAATAATAAAAAAATTATCTATTTAAATTCCTAGGACACAGCAACCATTTAGTAACTATGAGCTTCCATCATGAGTGCAAACCACCTGCCTTGTTACCATTTTTTTATTAAAAAAGAGTTTTCAAACTTGCCATAAGTAAACTCCTAGTAGAAGGCAGGTCACCAAGCCATCAGCCACCTGGAAGGTACTGCTTAATTCCTAGTACATTGCATAGGGTAATGCACTTAGTAGGTGGGTCGGAAATCTTGGTTGGAAGTTTTATGGTCATGATTAGAGATAATAATAGATCATAAAAACATATTTCCCACTTTTGCATCTCTCTTAGTCACAAGTTAGTGCTAAGAAAAGTGTGACAAATGGTGGAGGCAGGGCTCCATGGGAAGCTCGAGGCAGGCAGGGTTCTCGGCTTGTCTGGTTCCCTCCTGGATGACCAGCCTCTACACAGCATGGCATCAGCAGGGGATGGATAGATACCTGTTGACTGACTGGTTTTGCAGGCAACGAGCTGGACTTGACTGCTAGCCTAAAGTTAATCGTGAACCAGCACTGTGGCATCAGCGTAAACTGAAAACCAGACTCGGAAATTAGTGCTCTTAGACTCCCACCACTTTCTTAGGCGTGATTGGATTTGGGGCACATCTCTGATTTTAGTAGCTAGGGCTCTTGACAACAAACACATAAAATGTATAGCTAGATCCCTCATCTGTTCTGCAGAGCTAATAATGCTTAGCTTACCTCAAAGGGATATTGTGTAGGATTGCTAATTAATGTCAGTAATGAGCTTTAGAGCTACTAAGGAGTCCTAAATTGATGTTAATTTTTTTTGTTAAGAACAGTTTGATTCAGATGCATTCTGACTCTTAGTGTTTAGGCATCTAATATCCTCAGACTGTCAATTCTAGTTTTTTTCTCGGTCGATCAAGTTAGGCCTTTAAGGAAATTGTAGTCTTTAGCAATGGACACATCTCTGAGGTTCTCCCATCACATATTCTATATGGAGAAGGGGCAGGGGTACTGGTTTGGGAGCCCAGAAACCTGCCTTTGGTTTCAGTTCTTCCATCTATCATGGGCAACACTCAGCCTCATGGAGCTTCAGTTTCCTTATCTGTAACATAAGAGAAGTGGACAAGCTCTTTTAGTCGCTTGTAGCTTTGAAGTCCATAACCAAACTCATCTTAGCTTTCCTCTGGGCTTCCTCTGGGCCTCTCTAGTTCAGGAGAGTTTAAAATCCTTATCCATAGGAAAAAGGAAACTACTGCACAATGTTTTTGGAATCTAATATTGTGCCCTGTAACTATTAAATATTCAATATATAAAAGTATGCATGGGTTTATTAGGCCTGGTAATTACCACCACCCGAGTTTCATTTTCTATGCAATTCTAATATTCCTTTGCTGTTTTGGTTAATGACATAGTAATATGGTTCATTGGTGCTCCCAATGAACAACAACAAACAAAACCATTTTCATGTGCTGAGAGGGTGTGGAGAGATTAACGAGAAAATGTAAGATGCCTATAATGATTTGAGCACAAGCACAAGCCTTGTATCGGCAGAATACTCCTTTAATCCCATGCAGTACTACCATTTTGTTTGGTACTGTTCATAATTAACATGTTTGAGGGAGGAAATCCTCAAATATTATTGCTCATCTAAATACCAGTACATTTTGTGCCAAGCTGAGTGGAAAGAAATATGGGTTTTGTTTCATTTACTATGTGCTTAGTCCCTTGCGGAAGGAGTAAGCACATACTAAAAATTATGGGTTTGTAAATATTTTCCATTTGTTTCCAAGAACTCCAATAAGCGGTACAATACTTCAGGTCTCAAGGAAAATTATCCACTTGAATAATATGTCCTTTGCCCCCAAATTCCATTTGCCAATTCAGTTGAGGTCAATAATTGTGATAAAAGTGTTGGTACTTATTTACTAAAACTGATCACATTTAACAGAAGAGCAGGTTGGGTTTTAGTAATGCAAAATATAATCTTAAACTTCTGAAGAATGTTATGAAGAAATGTGATAAGCCTTTTAATTTATTTAAAATTTATCCCCACCTGCTTCTAAAATGGATTTGAGGTGACTAAGTTATTAAGAAATTTGAGCTGCAGTTGAAATTCATTGTTATTGCTATGCTGGAGGTGATTTGGTTAATGAAGGCTTAATGGTCCAAGACTCTCATTATTTGGTAAGGATTTGTAAGTTCTTTTATTGCTCCTTCATTTTTACATAGTTTTCATCAACACTGATGGCTCAGAAAATGAATGCAAGTGCTTTTGAGACCAGTTTTGAGAAAGCAGATTCTAAAGCATTAGTATTGAATTTGTACACAATGAAGTATGTGCTTGGGTGAATATGGCCATGCTAGGTTATTTAAATTTTAAAAATTCAGCAAATATTTCCTAGAATGTTGATTTTTTTCCCAGGATCTTTTCTTCCCATCTTGTCATTTAAATGGTTAGGATAGTACAGAATGATAGAAGAATTATTGTATTTCATTAATTCAAACATGCACTTCTTTTTTTACATTTCAACATCTTTGAATACAGGATGCATCTTATAGTTGATAGTGTCTTACAATTGCTGTCGATCAAAAGATATAGTTTTTACTACTTGCATATGAGCAAACTTGGTTATAATGCCTATTGGGGTGAAAAAACAATGGCAGTCCCTGGAAGCTGCCATCAACAAACTGTATGTAGACCATTTGACAAAGGACCTGAGTTTTATTTGTCTGAAAACTTTCAGTTGATAACTTGGTAACATGAAGAAAGTAACAATAACGAAGCTTTCAGAATAGATGCCAGAGGATTAGCAGAAAATCCAGAGATAGTAGTGAACTCTTCGAGAGTGTCACATCACCAAAACTCTATGCTGAAAATTTATTCAAAAGATTGAACTCTGAATGAGAAGATCTTTCAGAAATATCTTAACCAATTTATCTTGCTCACATTTTATTTCACTTATATACATATATGTGCATAAGAATGACATACGATAAATTCTTAGACCTATAAGTATAATATCATAAGTGATGAGAAAACACTGGTTAGAGTTTAATTAGTTTTTCTTTCTTAAAAGTATACACATGGAAGCAACCTAAGTGTCCACTGACAGATGAATAGATAAAGAAGATGTGGCACATATATACAATGGAATATTACTCAGCCATAAAAAGAAACGAAATTGAGTTATTTGTAGTGAGGTGGATGGACCTAGAGACTGTCATAAAGAGTGAAGTAAGTCAGAAAGAGAAAAACAAATACCGTATGCTAACACATATATATGGAATCTAAAAAAGAAAAAAGAAGGTTCTGAAGAACCTAGGGGCAGGACAGGAATAAAGATGCAGATGTAGAGAATGGACTTGAGGACACAGGGAGAGGGAAGGGTAAGCTGGGATGAAGTGAGAGAGTGGCATGGACATATATACACTACCAAATGTAAAATAGATAGCTAGTGGGAAGCAGCCGCATAGCACAGGGAGATCAGCTCAGTGCTTTGTGACCACCTAGAGGGGTGGGATAGGGAGGGTGGGAGGGAGACGCAAGAGGGAGGGATATGGGGATATATGTATATGTATAGGTGATTCACTTTGTTATACAGCAGAAACTAACCCACCATTGTAAAGCAATTATACTCCAATAAAGATGTTAAAAATGAATAAATAAATGCTGTGTAAATAGTTGCCAACACAGCAAAAAAAAAAAAGTATACAAAATATAATTTAGGGTGTAGTATTTTAAAATAAATATGCTACTTTTTAATTGATTTAATCTCTATAATCAAAATAATTGGGGCCACTGATGATGGATAATTAGTCCTATATCCCAAAAGAGTCAAAAATACCTAGGACATCCTAAATTCAGCACATCCTACATTATTGTTTCAAAGAGCCTGGTATGCTTTCAAAACACCCCACTGTTTCAGGAGCTGCCCCTTTGATTATGGGAAAAAGTGAGAACTTGGACAACACAGATGTTTCCAATTTGGAGAATGAGGAAGCCCTATGCCTGTATTTTATTCTGGTTCTTAAGGATCTTGGGAATCGGTTTTCCCCCTTCCCCCTTGTTATCAACATATACACAGCAGTAACCTTTTATAAATTTATTTTATGCTAACCCCTGCCCTAACGTCAGTACACATAAAAAATATCTGTAGAAATTTCTTCTTGGCTTCCTCAGGGAATTTTGGGTAAAATGTTATCAAGACTGATCTTAATGTTAGATCTTATAATAATGAAGTATCTATCCTTCTGATTTACCCTACCCCATTGTTGTGATGGGCAGATAAAAAAGTCTTATTCCTCTAGGAAATACATATCCTGTAAGTTAGAAAAAATCAAAGAAAGAAGCCACATGGAGCTATAAGAAGGAACGAACCCTACTATGGCCTGTCTTTAAACTGAGGACTTCAGTGTTCAGGTTTTGTATAAATTTTGACAGATACTATGATCTGTGCTAGGATGTTAGGAATAGCTCTCCCAAAGTAAAATTTTTAAATTAAAAAAAAAACTATCTAAAATTCTCTCACATTCAATATTATCACAACAAAACATCCCAGCTTAACAATACCAACAACTAAAATATTTCCAGTCCTTGGCCCGTGGCCTACTTTCTTCCAGTAGCATTCTGCATATTACAATTCTAGGGCAGTAAAAGAAATGGGACAGTTCCTGAAAGTGGTTATAATGGGATTTGGCCTCTTCTCAGGGCAATCTATTGCAATTATATTCAAGTCTAATATTCAGAGCATAAGGCTTTAAAATACATACCAGACTTCAGGGATTGGAGGCAGAAGTGGAACTGCAGAACGAAAATGTATACTATAGTTTCATGATAAGAAAACAACATTGGGAAGACAAATCTTTTTCTCCTTCTCCTTCCTCTCTTGCATTAAGAAATTTATTTATTTAAGCAGTTATTATTTACCAGGTAGAGTCCTGGATACTTGGGATACGTCAGTGAACAAAACAAAAATCTTCTCTCGTGGAGTTTCTATTCTGTTGGAGGAAGAGGGAATAAACAATAAATATATGTCATATTGTGTATTAGAAGGAGATAAATGGAAAGGAAAAAATAGAGCAGGAAAAGGCTACTGGGGGCGTGGAGGGGAGCTGGTGGGAGAGAGAGTATGATGTAATTTTAAGCAGGGGAGTCAGGTGAAATTTGAGCAAACACTTGAAGGAATGATGGAGTTGGACAGGCAAATATGAACAGAAGAGCATTCCAGGCAGAGAGAAGAGCCAGCAGAATGTTCCTGAGGCTGAAGCATGCCTGAAGTAATAGGAAAACTGTGACGAGGCAAGACCTGCATGGAGGATGCAGGGCAGAATAGCAAGTGATGAGTCCGAGAGTGAAGGGGGTCAGACCAGCCAGGACCATGTAGGGCTCAGTGAGGTCTCCTTTGACTGGCGCCCCAGGCATGTGCCTTCTTTCTGACACCAAATACCCCAGGGTCATCTCAGACTTCGGACCTGACATTTCTGAACTTGGAATGTTCTTCCCCCAGATCACGGTGTGGTTCGCCCTTCTCTTCACACAAATCTCAACTCTAATGCCACCTCCTCAGAGAGGCCTTTTCTCATCGCCCTAAGTGTACCTCCACTTTGCTGCACTTTAGATTATGAAATGATCCTTATCAACAATAATAAAATCCATGTATTGAGCAAAAAACCCAGTGACTTCCATTTCAAGAAATCCACTCCCTCTAACAAGGGACTTATTTATATTCTTTCCCACCAAGTGGAAACCCCAAGCTGCACAGATGCTCCCTTTCAGTGATAGGGTTACAGTGGCCAAGAACTTTGGCATTGAGTGATTTTACTAAGGAAGGTAGGTCTGAGCTGACAGAGGCTACAGAGAACAGCCCGTCTTACCCTTAGCTGAAACCATCGCAAGTTCTCTGTTTTCTGGTAGGTAATATTTCTTCTCTCATTTTCTGAAGCAGAACTCCTGTTTCCTCTGCTGGCTATCCCAGTGGTAGGTTTGGTGATAAACATGTGGCCCAAGTTATACTAACTAGAGCTGTTATTGGAGCTTTTATGCTAGAGCTGTCAGGGAAGGTGCTTCCTTTCTGGTGGAGCTGCCAAGTGTGTGTTGAGATCTTAGTGGCATAGTGCTTGCCATGTGGAAAAGCTTCTCTAAGAGGTAGTGAGAGAGACTGAGACCTGGTGACATCATGAGACCTCAGTCCTGCTGTGCCCAAGCCTCTTGTGCATTTGGACATTTTTGGTTATAGAAGCCATGATGACACTGGTCTGAGTTGGGTTGCTCTCCCTCACAATAGGAAGAGTCAACGCAAGTATCATTCTAGTTTCTACTCTCTTTTTCAAAAATAGTAGTGATTCTCATTGCTCCCTGACCACTCTGGGATTAAGAGGCAATATAGCTAGGCTCTTGGATAACAGGCCTTCCATAGGTATTAGATGAGGCCTTCTCGTACAACTCACGCTGTCCACCATTGCTGGCTGGAATGCTATTTGTTTCAGTTTCTCATCCAGCAAGTGGAAACTCTTATTTTCTTCTTCAACTTATGTATCCTTAGTTCCAGTTTAATTATTGGAAAGATTCCCCAAAGACCTTGGAAAATTAAATTAGTCCTCTATGCAAAATTTCAAGCTCAATTAAGAAGGTCCTAGAAATCCAATTCCTTCACAGTCTCTTCTTTTCCCTAAAATATTTTTCTACTTAAGAGGGAAGTTTTCTCCACATCTCAGGGCTGTTAATGTTAATGGGCCTTTAGAAGAAGTCAAGAGGAAAAATGAGTTTCTAGGAGGATATTTCTCTTTGCTTGTTTCCCAGCATCCCATGTCATCAAGGCCACAAGGTCTATTACTCAAGAGTGTAGAGAAACAAGCCCATTGCCAAAATGGCAGTATGAAGACATTTTTCCTTGCTGATAAAAATCAGGCATATCTGAAAAGCAACACTTTCCAACTTCTTGGTGTATACCCAAAATAATTGAAAACACAGGGATATTTGCACACTCATGGTCATTGCATCCTTATTCACAGTAGCCAAGAGGTGGAAGTAACCCAAGTGTCTATCAGCGGATAAATGGATAAAGCAATGTGGTATGTACATATAGTGGAATATCATTCCGCCTTAAAAAAAGAAGGCAATCCTATCATATACTACAACCTGGATGAACCTTGAGGACATTAGGCGAGGTGAAATAAGCCAGTCATAAAAAGAAAAATGCTGTATGATTCTACTCACATGAAGTCTCTAAAGTAGTCAAACTCATAGAGACAGAAAGTAGAATGGTGGTTGCCAGGAGCTGGGGGAGGGGAAGATGGGGGGTTGTTGGCTAATTGGCACAGAGTTTCAATTTTGCCAGATTAAAAGTTCTAGAGATCCAATGCACAACAATATGTATATGGTTATCACTAATTTACTGTACACTTAAAAATGGTTAAGGTGAGGGCTTCCCTGGTGGCGCAGTGGTTGAGGGTCCACCTGCCGATGCAGGGGGCACGGGTTCGTGTCCTGGTCCGGGAAGATCCCACCAGCCGCGGAGCGGCTGGGCCCGTGAGCCATGGCCGCTGAGCCTGCGCGTCTGGAGCCTGTGCTCCGCAACGGGAGAGGCCACAGCAGTAAGAGGCCCGTGTACCACAAAAAAATAAAAAATAAAAAAAAAAATGGTTAAGGTGGTAAATTTTATGTTGTGTGTTTCATAACACAGTACAGAAAGTTTTTTAAAAAAGGAAAGATAAAATAAAACAAACCAAGACTACCCTGGAGCACTCACGTCATTGTCTTCATGAAGCACCTGTGCCTGGGAACTCAGTGTCCCTGAGACTACGAAATCCTCTCTCAGGTGTGGAATACAGAAGCTAGAAGGTCACTCAATTACCTTTCTTTCTTGAATCTCATCCTCTCAATTTTTGCTTTGCTTGTTTTGTTGGAACACAACCATATACATTTGTTTGTATTGTCTCTGGCTGCTCTCACACTAAGTGGTGGAGTTGAGCAGTTGCGACAAAGATCAAATGACAGGCACAGCTGAAAATATTTACTCTCTGGCTCTTTAAGAAAAATATTTGCTGACTGTTATGGGCTGAGTTGTGTTCCCCTATAATCTGTATGTCGAAGTACTAACACTCAGTACCTCAGACTATGACTTTAAAGAGGTAAATAAGCTAAAAGAGGTCATTAGGGTGGGCCCTAATCCCATATGGCTGGTATCCTTTTTAGAAGAGGAAATTTGGACACAGATTCAGGAGGGAAGACCACGTGAAGATACAGGGAGAAGATGGCTACTGACAAGCCAAGGGGAGGGGCCTCAGAGGAAACCGACTGTGCTGGCACCTTTCTCCTGGACTTCTGGCCTCCAGAACTGTGAGAAAATAAATTTATGTTGTTTAAGCCCCCTAGTCTGTGTACTTTGTTATGACATCCCTAGCAAACCAATACACTAACCCACAGAAAGACCTTTGTTTTCCAGTGTTTTTCCATGCCTGCTTTGTGGTTAATATTTCTTCACTCATTTTCTGATAACAGAATTGTTTCCTGTTTGTTTTGTCTTACAAGGAGACATGGTTACATCTGACCTTAACAGAGTAGAACAGGGTAAAGGCTGAGTGTATTGTGGCTATTTGATATGTTAAGATGATGATACCTAAACAGTTTAATACTTTTAAATATGTAATTGAACCTAGTAGTAGGTTGAATGGTGGCCTCCAAAAAGATAGGTTTAAGTTCTAATTCACAGAACAAGTGAATATGAGCTTATTTGGAAAAAGGGCATTTGCAAATGTAATTAAGTTAAGGATTTTGAGACGAGATCATCCTGGGTTTTCTGTGTGGATCTTAAATCCAATGACAAGTGCTCTAATAAGAGACACTCAGAGGAGACAGTCAGAAGAAGAGGCAATGTGACCATACAATCAGCGATTTGGAGTCGTGTGGCCACAAGCCAAGAACACCTGGAGCCATCACAATTTGGAAAAGCCGAGACATGTATTCTTCTTAAGGGCCTTTGGAGAGAGTACAACCCTCCTGACACCTTGATCTTAGATTTCTGAGCTCCTAGATTGTAAGAGAATACGTATCTTTTGCTTTAAGCCATTTGTTATGGCAGCCATAGGAAACTAATTTAAGCCTTAATGACAGTCAAGGTGTGTCTCTGGATGTTGTCAGTCATAGTGCGTTCTACATTTATTATGATCTGGGTTAAACAGGGAGACAATGTTATAGTTAAGGGATTGGTTTGGTCTTGAATTGATCTCTCCTTTGTCTGAATTCTTTTTGCATGAATGATAAGGTCTTACATTATCAATATGCATTGCAATTTCCAAAGGGCTTTCCTATTTATTTATTTTCTTCCAGTTTTATTGAGATATAACTGGCATACAGCACTGTATTAATTGAAGGTATACAGCATAATGATTTGTCTTATATGCATCATGAAGTGATTATCACAATGTTTAGTGAACATCGATCATCTCATAATAGATACAAAATTAAAGAAATAGAAAACAGATTTTTCCTTGTGATGAGAACTCTTAGGATTTACTCTTTTAACAACTTTCATATATAACATACAGCAGTTTTAATTATATTTATCATGTTGTACATGACACTTCTAGCACTCCCAAAGGGCTCTCAATTATATGATTTCTCACTGAGAGTGACGCACACAGTCTCTAGGAGATAGAAAAGGGGAAGCATGATTATTACAATCCACTGATGGAAGGACTGAGGTTGGGGTTAATACTTACCCAAATGATTCAGATCCAGGCTTACTGATTACCAATGGATGTCCTTTCAACTCCATGCAGTGCCTGTAAACCAGCATTAATGATGAGAGCAACTGACCAAGGACCTGATCTCTGGACTGCAGTGCTATCTACTCACGTTCCCTTAATTAATCTCAAATATAGTGCTATACTTCCCATTGATTTAGGTGGGATTTTTTTCCTTATGGAAAAGCAAACATAAATGAAAATATTTTTATAATGCAACATTTCAGACCCACAGGCCATTAAGCAGAATGTTTTGTCTCTGCGAGACTAAGTGAACTGATTCATCTCTATGGCTTGGACCTCAAAAGTCCAAGGAAGTGCTACTGTTTCACCTCTTTATATACTGTTTCACCTCTTTAACTTTATATAAAACTTTTAGATTCATTTTTATTTGAAACACAGTAATAAACATTTTTGATATTTCTTTTGTGCACATATTTCCTCATGTAGCTTTCATGATAATTCTACAGGTAAGCACTGATATTCCTTTGAATGAAAAAAATGGAGGCTTAGAAAGGTTAAGTCACTTTTTCAGGGTCACAAAGCTGCAAGTGTTAGAGCCAGGATCCAAAGCCCAGTTCATTTGATTCCAGAGCCCGTGGTAATAAGCTTCCTGCATGTGGCAGGACCTAAGTGCCATCGACGCATCCCAGGTGGTCACGGCCATCATCAGACCTGTATGGACCTGGCTCTAACACCAGGAGATGAACCCAGAAAATTGGCACCTCCCCTCGGCCTGCCATATACCACAAAGAAAAGCAGATGTGTTTTGGGAGCTCGCTGGGCTGCTGGGTCCCTGATACAACACTGACTGTCATATTTTCCTATCTGATTTCACTGCTTTTCACAAAGCAATTATTTAGTGTGCAGCAATAACGGAGCATAAACACAGCTATGACTTTTTGAAAGTAAATATCAGCTAGAGTAAGCATTGAGTCTCCCTCAAGGCTTTTAAATCTACTGAAACGTCAGGTGCAATGAGATTCTGGGCAAAGGACAGATGAGCAAATCTCTGGATTTTATAAACATCTCCTGAATGATCAGTGCCTTAAATGAGCTAATCAAGTCCTGCTTGGCAAGCCTCTCCCTGAATCATTTGCACAACTCTAAAATCATCTGCTTGGAGGACAAAGTGTGAGGAGTTAACTTAGCTTTCAATTCAGTAATTATTTGAGTTTTAAGCACAGATCACTGGCCTATTGCTCCTTCACCACACCTGGAACACCACGTGGAACAAGGGATTGACTGGGTCTTGCTCAGTCTGAGGGATGAAGCATTTGAAAGAAGAACACATCTGTAATTCAATGAATTTAACCTTCCTGGGGGCCCTTGGTAGAGAAAACTTTTCTTATCTGGGTTGCCAGGAAAAAACTTGTTTTGGTTTATATTGACATTCAGTGTAAATATAAATCCTTCAGACGAATGTACAATATTAGCTTGAATGTACAGTAGTACTGAGAGAATTCCTAGAATTCCACCCATATTTTTCCATCCATAGCACCTCTGGATTTCCAAGCAAAATTATTTACACAAGGGTCTCCTTATATTTCCCTATCAGACTCTTAAGACTTTCTACATGAACATTTTACATACTTTTTGGATATTATTAAATGATGCATTTTCCCATGTCTCCTAGGATCTCCTGTGTAAATATTTTAGATGGGCCAAGAATTACTGGTAACTTTTATAGGCCATTTGAGTGAAGGGATTATGCTTACTCCCTAAAATATTTTTCCCATCGTTTGTATGTCTCTAGATTTGGTGGCAACTATTCCCAGAGGCAATTCCCCAAGTTACAGAGCTGTGACAAAGCAGCAACAACAACAGAAACAGTAACAGTAACAATGAAACAAGAGCAACACAACAAAAAATAGTAACAATAACGTATAGTATAAATCTTGGCACTGGGGAGGGGCAAGTATAATAAGGATAGGTATAATTCAACAGACTCACTTAAATAACTTTCTTATTCTTTATGTTAAAACTATTGTCAGGATTTGCTCCCTAAAATAATGATCAAATCTGTGAAGCAAAAATTTCTGTTGAGTATTTTTAATTAGCTATTATCACTCTTCAAGAATCTATGGAAACACAAAGAAATCCTTAAGTTACCACACTTTTAAAGACTTTTAATTAATTTATTGTCTCTCAGAAGTTAACTCTTCTTTAATAGGAACTGAAAAGGCCATGTTGAGAGCTCATAAAACTCTGAGAAAGCCTATTAATTATAGGAGACTTAGGTAATTTATAGTAGTTTTGAGAAATTCTAAGCAGCAAAAAAAAATTGCTCTTAAATTCATGTTCCCCTCACTCTGACCTCTGGAAAAATCTTAAGATTTATTATTCTGTGCTTGGGTGGTTGATATATTCTGCAGATAACAATTCAGATAGGGCATTCAGGATTCAGGAACTCTGTAGTTTTATGACTCTGTTTATGTAGGTGTAAGACAGTGATTCTTTGAAGTGTGCAAAATCCATGCTGGTAAGTCCTTTAGACTCTGGTTGTATAGGTATTTCAAAGTCAGTGAAACCCCTAGCACTTGCAGTGACTTCTAGAGTACATTGTTTCCAGTGGACTTGATGCCAATATGTCTATCTTAGTCTTCACTTTTGATTGTGGTCATGGATTAAAATCCTTCTTGGCATTTCTGCTTTCTTTAAACATCAGGCTGGAGGCCTATGTAGACTGTCTTTGCCCGAGAGAGTTAATGATACCCTGCCAGACTGAGTGATTATCCTAACTGGTGTTATGTGCCTGACCCCGTGGCTGCCCACTCTCATGGCCTTTCCCTGAGTTAGGCAGGAAAGGTGAGGAACATTGTCTCCAGAAGGCCATGGTCAAAAGTACAATCTGGAAGCACAGAGAAAATTTCAGGAATCTGTTTTTTCCCATGAACCCTACTGAGATGATCACCTTGTTTATGGCTTGGAGAGGCACAGAGGTGCACCACAGTGATAGGAGTCAGTGATGGGGCAGGAAAGCAAGAGACAAGCAGCCTTTGGTGACCTCCTGGCCACCTGTGCAGACCGACCCTGAGGACGGTGTTCCATGGTGGTATTTTCAATAGAGAGACAACTGGAACATAGGCTCAAGGTCAGCCGTGCTTTAGGGATGGCGGGTGTGATGGTACAGTGTCCCAGAGGAAAGATGAAGGTAGAACAAGAAAGTCACTACATGTACTACACCACTTTGCCTGAAACAAAATTACAAGTTGGATTACTGGATTATAAAGCCTCTGGACCTCCAGCCAGCTCTGATTTTAAGCATGTTTTCCAAGCTTTGTTTGAGGGCATTTGTGTATTAAGCCAACAGCTCACAGCAGCTCTGTTATTTGTAAAAGTCCATTTTAAGTCTCAGTTGCTCTGTGAAGCAAATCATGTTTTAATGTTGGCATATAAAGAATAAATACTGGAATCTGTGTTGGCTTAACAGACTTCACTGTTTCTGAAACTCCGGTGTTTCCTTAACTCCACTGACATTGTGAACAAGCTTAGTCTTTGGATACCGGAAAATCATCTCCGGTTATGAATCATATATCTAACAAGAGTTCGGTTGACATGTTAAGCTTGTCTATTAGATATCCAAGAAGAGATGGTTAGCGATCAGTAGGATATGTTACTCTGAAGTTTAGAGAAGTGGTAGCTCAGATATAAAGTTCTGGAGTTATCAGCATGTAGATCATATTTAAAACTGTGGGGCAGGATGAGATCATTTAAGGAGAGCATGTAGATGAGGGATAAAGAAGACTGGGGCTGAGTCTAGGGGCCCTTCAACATTTACAGCTGAGAGAAGAAGGAAGATCCAAAAGAGGAGATGGAGAAGGAATGGTCAAATTATAGGAACACATCAAGAGAGTATAGCCTTCCTAAAGCCAAAGGACTAACCTGTTTCAAAAAGGAGGATATCAGATATATAGATGCTGCTGAGAGGTCTAGAAAGATGAGATTCATTGAATCTGACGATCGGGAGTAATTGGGACAAAAGTGTGATTGAACAGGATTAAGGAGAGAATAAAAGGTAAAAAGAAAAAGATAAATCAAGTGTAGATAACTGTTTAAGGAGTTCTGATAGAAAAATCAGAGAAATGGAGCAGGATTGAAGGAGAATTGTGAAGGGTTTAAAAATACATATATTTAACATGGGAGATATTTCAGCTTGTTTGTATGGATATGGAAGTATCCAGTGGAGAGAGAGAGAAAAACAGTGGTAATGCATAAGAGAAGGTAATAATGACAGACAAAAAGTCTTTGAGTAAACAAGAGTGTGGTGTTCAAGGTAAAGTAAGTGGGTGTCTTAGAGCAGAAGGCGATCATTTCATAACTTTAACAGGAAGGAGAGGCAAGAGCGAGGGTGCTGATGCAGTGGATGGCTAGACTTGGTGGTCAAATGTTGTCATTCTTTTCTGAGATCATCTGTTTCCTCAATGAAATAAGAAGCAAGAAAACAAAACAAAACATAATGGCTTGTATAACTTTTATTGTCTGATAAATGAAGCATGCCATTTTCTAGGCAAGTCAAAAAATTTTTAGCACATTATTCTGAGAGAAATTTATTTTGTGGGTTTGTTTACAATTAGGAACTTAATTGAAAATCTCTTCAATGGCAATTTTACACAAGTTTTACATGCATTTTTCCTATGACTACTTCATATTCTAAATCTACTTAGAAGCATATGGGATTAGGTTAATTTTTGTTCTGGAAGACATTTATATGGTATGTAAAAAATAATGTAGTCTAGTAGCTTTCTGGTGTTCAGTTTATACTGGGAGAGAACTAACGAATTTCAGAGAAGAAATAAATGGCTATTACGTCCTTTAGCATTCAAAAATAAATTATCTCAATGAGGTTTTGGGAAGGAACTGAATAACAATTTTAGATTAAAGTCTCTGCAAAGTATGGAGAGTTTTGTATATTGTGCTATTAGTAAACAAAGGATAGGCATGGGGACAAAGGGCATTTTGTTATTTATTTATGAAAAGTGTTTACTGAGTACCTATAAGATGTCTGGTACCATTCTAGATATTTGGGATACATCAGTGAACAAAATAGACAAAGATTCCTGCCCTCATGGGTCTATGTTTTGAAAATTAAAGATCCTAACTTGCTTCATGCCCAGATGGATGACAGCTAAAGGCTTTGGTAGAGAGATGGACTCTCTCTATTATCCAAGAGAGAAAAGGTCTTTGAAATTCATTTATTTGTCTCTTCATTCATTCAGGAACATTTAGTAAGTGATTGCTAATAAATCAGGCACTGACTCCGAGCAAGATGAATGAGTCAAGCCACCAGCCAGTCATCAGAAAGAGAGACTGGTGGAACAATCTGCATAAGTACAGAGACTAACCATTGGAGGTTAATGTGGACAAATATTGGTGTAAAATTAAAGAATATCCTGCCATTTAGAGTCCTTCAAAAATGCAGGTTTCAGGATGTGATGATGTCCTTATTGGGACTATTTGAATAGAGGTTGAATTTTGATACATCTGATAAGAGTTGATTGGAAATTCTCATAAAATCAGTTCCAACTTTGAGTCTATTCATTCCTGTGGTCCTGCCTCCAACTAAATGCCCAATGTATGTGTGGATCTGTGACCCTCTTGGCTCTGAGTTTGGACTTGAGCCTCGTAGTACATCCTGAAGGAAAGGCCCTAGAAATGAAGAGAGGATCCTAGGGTAGTTGTTTGACCTGACACTATTAAGCTTTCATTCCCACGATGCTCAACTAAACTGGCTATTCCTGGAAGTCACTTTTATAGTGGTGAAAGTGAAGATAAGCAGATATTTGAAGCAGATTTACAGTATTTGTGCTTCTCTGGTCTATGTCAGGGCCACTTTCCTTTTGTCTTCAGAGTTAAAAATGATTTATTAAAAATGTTAAATACTTCAGTTTTCAAAGACCTTTACTGGCCTGTGTTGATTTGATATGATCTGATAGGTTGTTCATGGTGATGTGTAGTGGCATTAAAGTGTTTGAAGCCTAAAGGCCAGTAAAGAAAAAAAAAGACAACTCTTCTGAGAGTGTGGCCATTCCCTGAGATTTATTTATCTTGTAGGTTTGTGTGGACGCTAAATCTCTCAACTTACCAACATTTTCCCTCACTTCAGAATGGCAGCAGTCACAGAAGTCATACAGGTGAGACCTGTGACTCTCAATCTATGGCCCCTTGGGACATGGAACCTGGGTATCCTAATTTTGACACTAAGAATTGGAGCCACTTCCTGACCAGAGAAAGATGAAGTTACTGGAAAAAAATTTCTCCATTAACATTTTCTATCATAATTTTCCCCTTTAAATATCTCTGCTGCTTTTACTCGTGGATCTCAAGCTAATAATTTCAATTTATCATAATTGTAGGCCTTCCTTTGGTTTATTTATTCAGTGACCATTCATTAAGTGCCTACTATGGGTATATACAGAGTTAGTAACATAAGGAATGGATACATAAATTCTAAATATTCTAGCAATTCTAAGGTAAAAATTCTGAAATAGCTTGGAAATAAAATGGAGAAATATTGAACAAATAAGGGTAACATAAGATGTGATATAATAACATAGGTTAGTTTAAGAGTCCAAAGAGAGTTTAAATAGTAAAGCAATGGTTAATCTCTACAGGGGAACTGGGGATGAATTGGTGGACCATACAGCGTAGCCTTGAAGACTGAGTAGTTGGAAATGCTAGGTTAGGTTAGGACTTTCTGGGTATGAGTAACAAAAACATACATGAAAATGCATGAATTGTTTAGAGAAGAATGAGTTTTCTTGCAATGATGGTATGTGGCAGGGTGTAGTAGGAGAGATGAGGAAGGTGAGCTGAAGCTAGTCGTTCAACAACTATGTATCGAATTACTCCTATCAGCCACATTCCTATCACAGTTTATGAGGGTCTTGAGTGCCCTGCTGAGCATTTGAAGGATATTTCCATTGCTTTCAAGTTAAAGTCCAAAAACAGTGACCTGATCCTATCTGTGTAATAGAAAATGGACTCAGAAGAACTCTGGTAGATAGATTTGGAGAGAAGCAAGACTACAGGCATAGAGACAAGTTAATTGGAGAATATTGCAATAATCCAGGTAAGAGATAAAGAGAGTTGGAAATAATGCAGCGGCTGTGAAAACAGAAAGGTGGGGTTGGTTTGTTTTCCTTACCATAGCTAATTTGCTATTAGGTAGCAACAGCTATATTTCTCATTGCTGACCATCTTTGATATCTCATAGGAAGCATTATCAATACATGTCTTAAAAAGATTATACTTAATTCTTGGCTATGTAACATAATAGAAGACATATAGGCTATTTCTTTAATTCATTAATTAAACAGATATTTGTTGTGTACCTAAAGGGTGTTGGGAATAGAGTGGTAAACAAGACTGACAAGGTACATGTTCTATCCATGTAGGAAAACAGATGAAGAATATGTAAATGCATAAATAATATCTACATGCCTTGTTTTATATTGTAATTACGTCATGACATGCTACCTATGTAATAGTCCAAATATGAATTTTTATAGCCATATGTAATCATCTGAATCTATATGTCCCACCTCTTACCCCAAGGCTCCATGCCTTATTAATATTAAGAGAGGAGTTTAAGGTCTGATTGATAAAGGAGATCATTGAGGACCTATTTTTAAGCAATAGTGGATTGGACATATATATTTATATAAAATGTTAAATTTGCATTTGCAAACAGGCTCTTGGCTAGAGAAGTAGAACAAAACAAAATATTTCTTTAAAGTATCTGGTTGAAAGTACAGGAGATGGTCCAAGGAAGTGAAGAGCCAAGATGTGAGAAAGTAAGAAATCCCAGAGAGGTGAGACAAAGAGCTTAATTTTTTCTTCCTAAAGGTACCTGACAAATCCAATGAAGATGATAGAAAAATTGGGAAACTAAGAATTACTTTTGAAATATTCGAAAGAATGAAGGGCAAAAATTGAAGTCCAGGGCCTGACAAGGAGAAAAATCCCTAACAAATTTCCAAAGTTTTGTTGGGACTTTAAAGGGATATATGCTGAGGGTAAGAATGAGCTGGACATAAACCAGTTTTCATAGTGGGTGGAGTATGTTTTACATCATCCTAACCTCTGATTAGATGAAGGAGATTTGGAATTTCTAATAATTTATAACTCTAGTGGACAATAACATCTAGAGCCTCAAATTATCTCTTCAGTTTTTCATACGTAACATCAACTATACAAGTAAAAATAACCAATCATATGAACAGAAAATAAAATGGGCTCTGAAATCACAGGAAACAATAAGTAGCAGAAAATGGCGCATAGGACATTCAGATAATGGACACATACACAAACTTTAAAATAGCTATGTTTAATGTGTCAAGGATATAAAAGATAGAGAATCTTGACAGAGGACAGGAAACTGTATGTAAAAAAGAATAAAATGAAAGTCTTAGAACCAAAAAATATGAAACATAAATTAATAATTCAATGGATGGATTTAATAGCAGATTAATCACAGCTGAAAAGTGAATGAGTGAACTAGAAGATAAATCAAAATATAATATGTAGACTGCAGTATAGAGAGACAAAGGGATAGAAAATATAGAATACCAAGGAAGAGACATATGGGCTATAGTGAAAACATCTAATATATGCATAACTAAAATTGTAAAAAGGAGATGAGAAAGAGAATAGAGCAAAATAAATTTTTGAAGAGATAATAGTTGAGAGCATTAACTGATAAAAAATATCAAGACATATTCAAAAAGCACTCTCCAAAAAGGAAGTAAGAAGAAATCCTCACATAAGCACTTTTCAGTAAAACTGCTTTTAACCAGCTTTAAAGAGAATATCTCAAAAGAAATCAGAGGAAATGAAGATATATTTCTGCTAAAGGGTAAACAAGACAAAACAAAACTTCCATTGCATGAACTAAGAAAACACCAGCAAATTAAACCAATAGTAAAGAAAAGGAAGGAAATAATAATGGTATCAGAATTTAATGAATTTTAAAACCATCATATAAGAGAGAAGATCAACAAAGCACTGAGTCAATTCTTTCAAAAGAATAAATTGATTAATATCTGATGAGACTGATAAGTAAAATGAGAGAAGGTACAGAAAACCAACTTAGGAATTAATTGGGGGGCATCACTTCAAATTCTACAGACATTTAAAAGACTTAAGAAGATATTATAACCAACTTTATGCTAGTATATCAAAATTTTAGATGAAATTGATAAATCCTAGAAAACACCACTTAACCAAAGCTGACACAGGCAAAAAGGAAACTCAATTTATTATAGCATTTGTACTTAGAAACTTTCCCACAAAGAAAACTCCAGGTACAAAAACAAATAACATCGATTTTACATGAACTCTTATAGAGAACAGAAAACAAATACTTCTCAACATGTTTTGTGAGACCAATATAACTGATACTAGTACACGATAAAGACATGGTTAAGAGAGGAAAATTATAAACCAATATCTCTCATGAATATAGATTATGACTATCCCATAATTTAGCCATCCAAATTCCATGATATAAAAAATTACATTGCAACCAAGTGTTGTTTATTCCAAGAACACAAATTATTTTGTCATTCAAACATTAATCAATATATTTCACTACATTTTCAGAATAAAATAACTATCATAACTATCTTTGTTCAATAAGTATAGAAAAAGCATTTGAAAAAAATTCAACACCCATTTGTTATTTAAAAAAACACCCTCTGAGAACCAGTAATGAAAGAATATTCCCTATTCTGATAAAGAATATCTACCAAAAAAAAAAAAAAAAAGCAGACATCATATTTACTGTTGAAATATTGATAACTTTCCTTCTGAGACAGTAATGAGGAATAGATGATCACTATCAACACTTCTATTTAACATTGTCCTGAAGGTCCAAGACAGGTCAATAAGGCAAGAAAATGAAACAAAAGTCATAGAAGTGGAAAAAAAGAAGTACGACCATCAGAGTTTGCACACTGAATGATTGTGTAAGTAGAACATCTAAAAGACTCTACAGATAAATTATTAGAGTTAATAAGTGATTTTAACAATTTTTTGGATATAAGAATAATACAATGTTATATTTATATATACTAGTCACCAAAAGAAAGTAAAATTTTAAAAACTATGTGCAATAGAATATAAACATCAATCATAAAAATGTCAATTCTCTCTAAATCTATATAGTCAGTGCAATCAGAATCAAAATCCCAACAGATGGTATGTATGTATGTTTGTAACGTGTGCATATATGTTTATATACCTACATGGAAATTGAAAGAACCAAGAATATAAGATAAACTTGAAGAAGAAGAAAAAATTGAGAGGACATATTCTACTGAACTTGACTTAATATAAGCTCGAATAACTAAGACTAATCCACATTTAATTTATGACAAATGTGGCACTTCAGAATGGTGGGAAAACGATGGTCTTTTCAATAAATTCTACTGTGTTAATTGGATATCCTTATGTAAAAGAAGAAAATTTGAACTCTTCACATACAAAATCAATTCCAGATGCATTTAAATCTAATTATGCAAGAAAAAAACAATAATGATTGTAAAGGATAATATAGGAGAATGTTTTCATAATTTTTAGAGAGGAAAAGATTTCTTAAACAGGATATAAAACCACTAATATAAAGAAAAATTTAATAAATTAATTTACTTTAAAATTAAGATGATTTTTATTCTTTTAAAAATTGAGAGAGTGAGAAGGTAAACTACGGTGTGGGAAAAGATAATTGCTACACATAAAACTGACAATGGGCTTTTACAGAGAATGTGTAAAGACTTCCTACAAATTCATAAAAAAGAGACAACCTAAGTTTAAAAAGGGGGGCCTGGTGATAGATGTGAAAAGTTACTTCACAAAGGGGGATGTCAAAATGGCCAAAACCCATTTGAAAAGGTGCTCAATGTCATAAATAGTCAGGAAAATACAATGGCAATCATGATGAGATACCTTTGTGTAACTACCAGAATAGGTAAAATTAATCAGAATGACTATAAAATGGAACACTCTCACACTTCTCATAGAACCACACTGGAAAACTGAGCATTGTCTATTGTCGCTGAACAAATACACGTGTTATGACAAAGCAAATCTACTCTCAACAGATACATACTCATGTACATGTGAAGCAGGAGACTTGCCTAAGGATGTTCGTTATAGTATTATTTCATAACATCCCCAAACTGGGAAAAGTCCAAAGGTCCATCAATATTAAAATGAATAACAAAGCTGTGGTATATTCACACAATGGTGTACTATACAGTAGTGAACATTAATACACGGGTACACATGACAATACAGATAAATCTGTCAAAGATGATATTAAGCAAAAGAAGCAATTCACAAAGGAACACATTCTATGTGACTTCATTTGAACTTCAAAAACCAGGCAAGAGAAATCTAAGGAGTTACAAGTCAGGTAAATAGTTACTTTTGGGGAGCAGGAAGGAGTCAGTGTTCTATTTCTTGGTCCATGTGGTGGTTACATGGGTATGTTGACTGTGTAGTAATTTATTGAGTTGTAGACTTATGACGTGTATTTTTTCTGAATGTATGTTTTAAAAATTTAAGGGATTATCAATTTCCCAGGGGAAGATTTATTTTGAAGCACCCTGAGAATTGTCAAAATTTAACTACCTAGTTCCCCCGAATTTTTTCTCACACTCAGCATTGGGGATGAGAAGGAGAGGTGTAGAATTTGAATTTTTGCCACCATCTGTAGTTTTTAGATTTAATAATTATCCCAGATTTTTTTTTCTTTCAGATATTCTTTGCTTATTTTTTCTAATAATACTCTATAAATTATAGACAAATAAAAGCTCATTTTCTCTATTTACACTTTATTTCTTTATTGCCAATCACTTCTGAACCAGCCCACTGTGGTAGAACTCATTAAAACAATATCTTACTTATGATATATATGAGTTTATCATTAAAGACAACCAAACAAGCTTTTTTTCTTCCCTGAAAACCAATATTATTTGTTTCCTCATGAAGTCAGAAAACTTACTTTCTTTGCTACAGAGCCAATTCTATAATAAAAAAGTAGAAAAAATTATTTAACGAAACTTTCACAGGGCATTTTTCTTACCAGGGTATGTGTAGAAAAAACGGAATCTTCAGCTATTTTCTTACTCCAGAGGGATCAGTGGGGTGGGTCTTATGGTGGTGGGGGGAGGTGATCCACGACTGTTTAGGTCTTTGATTGGAAACTCAAGTCAGGAGACTTGAAAGGAAAAGATGCCTGAATCCAAGTTTTTCTTTTCATGGCAGTGGCTGACTTTGACTTCTTTCTAGGGATACTGTTTCCTTGGAACTTTTGATTTCCCAAACTGATAGTGATAAACAGACCATAAAAGTATTTGAGGCCAGATTGGTCATGTTGAGCTTTCAGTAGTTTTAATTTTTCCACTTATGGTAGAGACATAGGTAGAAGAAATATACACTTTCATGTTGTTTAAGAAAAATAACAGTGCTAACATGATAAAAAGAGCAGAGCTACTCAGCCTTAGTATGTGGGACACCCCAAGGAGTGCTGAGCACTGGGACGGACCAGGGAACTGACATCCATGCTTAGGAGCTTCAGCTCATTGTCATGTGTGAGAGTGAGCCCAGCTTTGCCAGGACTTTCCATTTTAAAGAAAAGCTGAAAGCCCTGATATTCACCTGGAATTTATGAATCTTTAAATGTTGGCAACTAATTCAAGTTATTAAAAAAAACACACTTTGGGGGCAAACTTATCTAAGGATGCCAGTTTGAGACTGATGCCATATATAATTTTCATTTCATTAAAACCTTGACATGCTGATTTCAAGTGATTATTTTTCCACTCCTTAAAGTTTTCTTTCTGGGACTCCACCATGAAATATTTTGTTAACTTATTCTCGTAAAACAATAAATGCTTTATACTTAAACACAATAACATGGCATTTCTTCAAGGAATATTTTATGTTCAAGCATCTTAGTAATCCAGGGTGGCGTCAGTTTTGCCCACGAGTCAGAAGTAGGGGTGTCGGACTCTACTTTCAGAGGCATTGGGTGATAAAGGCTGCTGGGAGAACGTGGATGGGTCAACTGTGGGCTTGGCCAGTGAAAGCTCCCCTGGGGTCAACAGCTTCTTGTTCTGATATTATTTTCCTGGGGGCAGGACATTTCACACAGCCTCCCGCTGCTCCATGGAATCTGGGACACCAGTTTTCTTGAAGGAATGCCTTGTTATGTAAGGGAAACCACAGGGAGGCAGAGACAGGAAGCATTCTTCACAGGAGGTTACTTTGAGGACCCAAAGCTGGTCTCTAGGAAGGGTCATGATAAACCTTGAGTTCATCTGTGATGTTTTATCAGGAGCAGGGTTTCAGTGACCTTGGGAAACTCCATTATTTCTGTCTTCTGGAGTCTGTACTCTCAACCACCATGAGTCTCTTGTCCCTTTACCAGACACTTCTCTGGCTCCCCTTTCCTTCCTCCACCCAGTCCTCTTCCAGTTTCCTCTCAGTCAATGGCATCACTCTCCACCCGATTCCATCAAGAAACCTGTAACCTCGAAGCCCCTGACATCCCTCACTCTTGGCTCCCATAGCCAACCCTCCTCAAGTCCCAGGGTTTTGACCCCCAACTAGCTCTTGGATCTCTCTCTTTCATACCCACTGCCACTGCCCTATGCAGGTGACGATTATGTCGTGTTAAAAGATTTTCCATCCCCATGCTGGCCCAACCCAGGCTGCTATAACAAATACCACAGACTGGATCATTTAAGCAACATTTATTTCTCGCAGTTCTGGAGGCTGAGAAGCCAAAGGTCAAGGTGACTTCTCACAGTGGCCTCACACAGTGGAGAGAGAGCTCTGGTGTCTCTTCCTTTTCTGATAAGAAGCCCCCCGTGATGGGGGGGGCACCTTGTGACCTCATCTAAATCTAATTACTTTCCAAAGACCCCACCTCCTAATACTATTCCACTGAGGGTTAGAACTGCATCAGAGGACTTTTGGGGGGGTCACAGACATCCAGTCCATAACGGTGATGTTTAAAATGCAAATTTGATTATATCATTTGCTTTTCACCTCACTATCCTATATGACCCATGGACAGGCCCCTCTCTAGCCTCAATACCCTCTCCTATACTATGCTCTGAACTCACTGGCCTTCTCTCATTTTCTCTAAGTTCCATCTGTGCTATCCGTTGGGCTTTTCCTACAGCTGCTATTTCTCCACCCTTCTGCTAAATAAACTCTTGCCAATCCTTCACAATTTAACTCAAAAGTTTCTTCCTCAGGGAAGGCTTCCCCACCTCCAGGCCAGGCCTGTTTCCCTTCCACAAATAATGATGTTGTTGTTGTTGATGGTAGTATTAGTCATGACTAAAATTGACTGACCACCAACCAGGGCTCTCTTCGAAGCACTTCATATTTAATCTCCACAGCCACATTCTGAGGTATATTCTAGTGTTCGATTTTACAGATGAGGAAGCCAAGGCAAAGGGAGTTCAGTAACTTAGTCAAGAAACCATGGCAACTTTGTTTACACATTTTTATTACACCATGAAGCTTTTCTTTATAAATTTTCTTTTCTTTACGCTCCTTAGTGTTTATAAGTACGTATTTATTTTTATAAAATTAAAAAAATAAAGTTTATCTTTCCAGTGGACCTTATGGTCAGAAAGGGCAGGGACGTTTTCGCACTTCTCTGTGTGTATGTGTGTTTGCTTAGCCCTAAATTGCAGGTCTATACCCTGCCTGGAGCATAGCGGGTACTCCATAATAGAATGCTTTCAGAATTTTTTCTTTTCTTTGTGGTACGCTGGCCTCTCACTGCTGTGGCCTCTCCCGTTGTGGAGCACGGGCTCCAGACGCGCAGGCTCAGCGGCCATGGCTCACGGGCATAGCCGCTCTGCGGCATGTGGGATCTTCCCGGACTGGGGCACGAACCCGTGTCCCCTGCATCAGCAGGCGGACTCTCAACCACTGCGCCACCAGGGAAGCCCCAGAATTTTTTTACTCAAATGACTGTGCAAAATATTCTGCAACAGGGACTAGATTCTTGCTGTTTCTTAAGGAATCCTTCACAAAAAGAACAACAAAAAAACAGTACAGAGGTGTAAAGGATATTACCAAGTGTTTCTGAAGAACCATGTTCCTTAATGCTAAAATATTAAAAGATTTTAAGGATGACTCAGAGTGGGGAGGAAGTGAGGAGAGCAACAATTAATATTCCCAAGAAGACAGAGAGGTCTTTGCTCCTAGCCTTGGTGAGGACATCCTGGAAGTGAACACTGATTGGCTAGATTCGGGTCATGTGCCCACCCCTAAACTGATTCCTTTGGCTCAGGGGATGGAAGTGCCCTGATTAGCTATGCATGGTTATGCCCATCCTTATGACAGGGCAGTGTTTTCTGTCACAAGAGTGGAGATGGGCTAATTGCAGAAGCATCAGTGATGACCCAAACCAAGAGCTACCACATAATCTCACAGGCAAGAGTGGCCTTGTAGTAAGGAAGTTGGGTGCATGCTATCTTAATGGAGAATACTGCCTAAAAATCACCTTTTTGTTCATAGTTTGGTTTCTCATGTGGCTCTACCTGCTGCAAGATAATACTTTATTTGTGTTGGCTTATCTAACAGTTATATTTCCTTTTTTTTTTTTTTTTTTTGAGGTACGCGGGCCTCTCACTGTTGTGGCCCCTCCCGCCGCGGAGCACAGGCTCCGGACGCGCAGGCTCAGCGGCCATGGCTCACGGGCCCAGCCGCTCCGCGGCATGTGGGATCTTCCCAGACCGGGGCACAAACCCATGTCCCCTGCATCGGCAGGCGGACCCTCAACCACTGCGCCACCAGGAAAGCCCAAACAGTTATATTTCTTAGTGTAAATTAATAAATTGTTATCCTGGTTTGTACACCAGCCTTGTGACCTGTCGTTAGAGACAGATTTCCGTCTCAGAGTGTGTCTTGGGGTGGGGTTCATGTCCAAAAGGCCAGAGAGCTATACTCAAGAACATCATGACCTCACCTCATTACTTCCATTCACCCTTCAATACACGGTAAATATGTGTAAAGGGTTATAGGGGAATTAGAAATGTATCCTAAACAGTCAGGTCCATATATCATCCACAGCTAGTGTCAGAGTTTTGAAAATTCTCTTGTAGGTGTTTTCCTCTTGCTTTCTCACTCTTGTGTCCTTTTGTGTACATAAAGAGGGTAGGGACCATGTCTGTCTTATATATTGCTGTATCCTAAGCGGTGAACCCAGTGGCTGCACATAGATAGAAGCTCAGTAAATATTTTTGAATGAATGAATAATTCCTGACATTTCCCATTATGACTTTCCTTCTACCCTCCCTTCTACTCAGGCAACAGTAATTTAAAAATTTCAGATTTCTTAGATTCTAGATACATATTTCTTCTACATTTTTGTTGATGTTGTTGCGTCTCACTGCTGATGTCTTGGAATGGAAATCAATTGTTTCTTCCGGTTGTGCTGCTGAGCCTTGCACTGTAGCAGCACAGAAATAACCACATTGATCATTCCACGCCCTTAGCAGAACCCTTTCATTCCTTCTAAAAGCCAATCAAATGGCTGAATTACCTGGCTTACTTAAAGACTTGTCTTTTGTCAGGCTTCCCCTTTGGAAGCAAAGGGTTCATTAAAACTGGATGAAGAGCACACAGCCTCCTGTCGCTAAACCCTCAGCCCTGGAAAAAACAGAGGTGAACCTCCGCTGCTGGGGAGTCCTTGCCCCAACTCCGTCCTCCAGCACACTTGAGAATCTCCCGACCTCCATGCGGTTTCCATCCCAGACCCCCTGAGGAAGGGGAGGAGGAGGGGCTTAGGGAGCCCTACCTTGTCATGTACATCAATAAAGTACACTGCACCCAGGCTAAAACAAAAAAAAAACAAAAAAAAAAAACAAAAAAAACAGAGGTGAAGGTAAAACCAACCTTTCGAGAGAGCACGTTCTCACTGGCTGAGCTGACAAACTCCAGACACCCTGCTGAAACTTCAAGTATGTTGCTAATCTACACAAATGAGTCAGAAAATACCATTCGACTTTAATAGTGATGTTTCTTTTGCTAAGTAGTTCCTTTCCCAATTTTTAAAAATCTTTTTTTAAAATTCTTGACAAATGAAAAAGGAAACAACAGGAGCATTCTTTAAATAGCCCAACAAATCGTTTTGAGGATGCACTGACACCTGAAACCTGGAAGAAATCATTTTTTTTAAATGTCCAGTCAGCCTCCTTCCGTTTTGAACAAAATCAAAAACAAAGAGAAACCAGTTTCTGTGTGTTCAGTAGTTTCAAAAATGAATTCCAAAGAATAGCAGAGTGCCATAGAGGTTCTACAAAAGCTTCACAAACATTTGATTTAAATTTTACTTTTACATAGGTTTTATACTCTTTCAAGATAGTAATTTTTGCATCACCAGATGTCATATATTTTAAATATAAACTTATGGAGGCTAACAATCAATTATTTGCTTGTACTCATGGGTTCGTATTTTTCTGAGTAGAAATAAATTATAATACTTCTCCTGACCACTTGGTATCCTGAGATTTCAAGGCAAATAGTGAAATAACCTTTAATATCTACAACTACTTGTCTGTCTTGAATAAGGATTTCCATTATATCATTTTGCCAAAAGAAAATACATTGATTAATGTATTTAAACTTAAACTGCAAGAGTTGTTTCATCACCATCTAAGAGCCTGGGTTTACAGTTTTGTATTAAAAAAGGAAATTGTGTTTTCATTAAATGACTTTATAAGCAAATGCTATAAATCTGGACCAAAAAAAAAGAATTTATCCTAACAAGGTATCTCTTTTTTCTTTAATACACAAGTAAGAAGTTTTTAAAAAGAGTTCTATAGCTAAAAGATATTTTGAAGACCACTATATTATATTAGCTCTGAATTTTTCAAGTGCTAAAATTATGTGATTCTGTGATATGTTTAAAATCATGAAATGAGTTAGTGATTTGACAGTGAGGCTGGTATTTACTAGTGATTGTAGGTTACCCTTTGGCTAGAATATTTGTGGATTCTGTTTCATTTATCTGTTGTTGTGTTACAAGATATACCCAAACTCAGTGGCTTAAAAGAAGTATATTTTATTAGTTTTATGATTCCATGGGTTGACTGGGTGGTCCTTCTGCTTGTCTTATCTTGACTTACTCATGCAGCTGCTTCCAGCTGATGAAGCTTCTGCAGCTGGGGTTCAGGTGAAATCTTCTTGCTACTTGTTCTTTGATTCCAGGTTTCTTTATGGCATGACAGTCTCAAGGTGGAGTTCCAAGAGAACAAGACTCAATGCACAAGCTTTTATCAAGCTTATGCTGTGTTCTACTTGCTGATGTCCCATGGGCCAAAGCAAGTCTCATGGCCAAGTCCAGAGTCAGTGTGGAAAGGGGATATACGAAGGCATGGGTACAGAGAGGTGTGATACACTGGGTGCCATTACTGTAATAATTTACCACAGTTTCCAGTCAACAGGATTATAAAAGCCTCCGCTAAACTTTACACAATTTGAAATCAGGGCTTCTAGACTACAAGGCAGAAGGGAGGTCATTATAATAATGGCTCCAATGAATAACACTTCCCTATGTTCACACTCTTGGCAGTGTGATCCTACCATTCTTCCCTTCTAGAGGTAGATCCTTTTCTCTGCCTTAAACCTTAGCTGGCCTTGTAACTTGCTTTGACCAATAGAATGTGGCTGATAAGTTCTAGAGCATAAGCTTCAAGATGCTTTGAAGCTTCTGCCTTCATTTTCTTGGGTCGTAGAAGCCATGTAAATAAAAATGGGCTAATCTACTGAATGATGAGAGACCATGTGAAGAGAGAGGTCCCAGCCTTCCAGCCACACCCATCAAGCCTTGGACATGAGGGTGAGGACATCACAGACTCTCTGGCTCTAGTGGACCCACTAGATGGATACAGCCATAGGAGCAAACCCACGTGAGACCATCCAGCCATCCCGAAGACTTGTGAGAAATGGTGTTAGGATGATTTGTTATATAGTGATAGAAAACTGATATAGGGAGTAAATACTAATTCTTATTTAATACTTATACTAACCCTGTGGAGTAGTTATTAATTTTCCTCTTTTACAAAGAAGAAAACTGAGACCCAGAAAGGTTGAATTTCTTGATGCAGGTCCTACATCTAAAAAACTGAGGGGACACAGTTCTGCTAACTTGCAAACTCATAGTCTTTCTGTTACACATTAAATCTAATTTTGGAAGGTTTAAAATTCCTTTTTTCTTTCTGAGTAAAGATTAATTATTTTAATTCAATTTTTAATTACTTTCTTTTTGGACAAATCTAGCCTGAAAACTGATCCTTGGCATTATCTCCTTTGGCTGAATGTTTTCTCTTTCCTTGACTGATTATTTTTTTGGATTAAATTTCTAAAGAATCCCACGGTCTTCATAAATGGGAGGGCAAAGTTGAACTTAGCCCTGAGAAATAAGGGATCAGTCAGGATGTGGTTAAATTATTCTTATCGTAAAGAGTTATGAAATTTTTCCTCAAGGAAACCAGCAAGAAAGTTTCAGTAACCAGGACATGCTTCCCTAGAATATCTCTACTTTACTTTTCTTCTGTGTTTTGGTTTTGTTAGAATGCCCGTTTGTCTCTATAAGTTTTCTTTTTCAGTTTTTGGAGTTAATATGGGACAGAGATATGTCATAGGCTAGGCAAATTCAGCGACAGACATGTGCATAACTCTATTTGGAAAATGTTAATTGCTTTCCAATGGGTCGGCTACTGCAACAATGCAAATAGTGTTTTGGAGACTCTGCATAACGTAGAAAGTGTGAATAAGTATGAAGATCTGGTGACAGACCATTGTGAGATTAGTGAGTCAGACTTGACCAACACAGGAGGGCACACTCACTGGCTCTGAGTCACCAAGCTCATTTTCTCCTTAAGGGCCACACCATGAGATGATGAAAACCATATTCAGAGTAAGAGCAAACACTTCCTTTGTTATTGAAAATGTTCTCTACAAACGCACTGGGAGCACTTTTTTTTGTAACTACCTAAGACACAGCTGGAATAACCATGTCTGAATATTGCTGAGAGAGAAAGTGAACTTAAGAAAAATTTGTGTAACTTTGAGCGAGGGGAATGATTTTCTGTCTTTGGAGAAAGCTGAATCAGAAAGCAGCTCTGGATACTAAACAGAGGCAAAGAGGAAAGAGCCCTGCACTTACCCCTCATTTCCCTTCCATAGGGGACATAAATATACAAGGGAAGCAACCAAGCCTGAAAAATATAAGATAGTACAGAGTAACCTGAACGAACTTTTTGGCCAACCCAATAAATGCCTATCAACGTTCAGCAAATGAGTGTCCCTGAAAATGTTTTTTCCTTCCCCTTTTTTAAACATATGCATCTAGTTAACTGACTCTTTTAGGACTTGGTACAACTTAGAAGGTGTTTAAAGTGTTAGGAACAAAAGGGTCTCTAAAACCTGTTACCCACCGTCCCCGTTGGAAACAGAAAACAGGCCATGAAATGCAAACCATTCCTAATGACTGTACTATCATTTTCCATAAGTAACAAATTGAAATATTGTTTAAGCTTGAAATAGAACTAAATTAAATGGTGGGTCAATCAAATAGCTCTGATTTATAAAGGGGTTCAAAAGTCCCCAGAGAAAATAGTGTTTAGGAGAACTTCTCTCAGACAGAGTAGTTTACCTACTTGACTCCCCAGAGGGCAAATGGAATAAATTCCATCCAGAGAGCCTGGATACGGTTAACTGCTCTGGTTTATGCAAGCATGGGGCTAGATTGGAATTGCTCTGGATAGTAGAGGAGGGTGGAAAAAGCAGAGCTGCCTCCTGTGATTCTCTTTCTCTGCCCTTACCTGAAACATCACTCAATCTCCTTCCCTAAATGCTGAACATATATTTTAAACATTTCAGTTAAACTTCCTGTGGCACACATATAGCTTAGTCTAACTGTGAGTTGAGGATTGATAAATAAACTCAGGCCCAATTTACATGTGGATCACAAATAAATAATTTGAAGTTAGTGGACATAACCTACAATGTTGATAAAGTGCCAAGAGGCAGAATAAAATAGAAAACAATTAAACATCTAAATATATTGAAAATAACATTCGAATAGTTGAAAATATTAGGGTTTTTAACTAAATGTTTTAGCATCACTCTTGATGCTTGGTATCACACGTGATGCAGCGTGTAATTGTACATAAGTTATTTTTCACTCATTTTCTGGCCTTTGATTGTATTTCTTAACTCCAGCTTACTTCATTCCTGGCTTTCAGTCTCCAATCCCCCCACAATCACTAGACTGGCAAGTTTTTACTTTATAGTTGCAAAACTATTGATCATTCCCATTTTAAGATCAAGGCCATTGCTACATCTGAACTTCAGATTGTCCGAGGGATTCTGATTGGCATTAACGATAATATCAGAAAATAAAAAGAAGCATAGAGTTGAATGTGAAGTAGATTGACACTTTTTCTAAGAGTAAATGGCCCTGAGAAAACAGGCAGAAACCTTAAAGGAAAATAATGAGATATTTTACTACATAAAAATAAAGCAAAGACCATAAGCAAAATAAGAAGCTAAACAGCAAATTGGGAAAAACGTTTGCAGCATGAACAAGAGTGACTCTCATTAGATGTAAAGAGCTCTTATAAATTAAAACCAAAAAAGGTGAACTTCTCAATAGTAGAATCGCCAAAGTTAAAAGTAGATGGAGGGCTTCCCTGGTGGTGCAGTGGTTGAGAGTCCGCCTGCCGCAGGGGACACGGGTTCATGCCCCGGTCCAGGAGGATCCCACGTGCCGCAGAGCGGCTGGGCCCATGAGCCATGGCCGCTGAGCCTGCGCGTCTGGAGCCTGTGCTCCACAATGGGAGAGACCACAACAGTGAGAGGCCTGCTTACTACAAAAAAAAAAAAAAAAAAGTAGATGGAACGTAATCCTGTTTTTCTAAAATAAATATGTATACTTTAATACATAGAACAAAAAGCTCAAATGGGATCTCGGGTGATTTTCATGTTTGTTTGTTTTGCATTTTTGTTTTGTTTTTATAACATTAAGGCAGCTACGTTATTTTGAACCAGAAAGTGTCATAAGCAAGTGAGTGCCCCCCTAATACGCCAGCTCGTCCCCATAGCACTCCCCCACCCAGTTATCCCCTGTGTTTTGGGAGAAAAGCCTTTGCCTTCTCTCTGGCCAGTCCTGTCATCCACTGTCACACCTCCTCACAAGGCAGGCATGGCCTTGACTGATATTTGTCTGAAGTCCAAGAATCAGGTCCAGATGGGGCAGCAAAACATTTACATTTGGGGAAATGAAATTCACTTGGCTAGAGCTGAAACCCCGTGCTGACAGAGGGCCACTGACCACTGATCCTGAATCAGAGAAAATGAATGTGATTTTATTATGTTTAAAAATATTGCTCTGGGAAAGGTCCGTAAGCTTCACAAAATTGCCAGGAGTCCACAGCAGGAAAAAAGGTCAAGAACGCCTTTATCTGGTGTATCCCAGACAGGCCGCGCCACCAGCCGGGTCCTGGAGAGAAGGCCACAAGGAGCGGAGCTGCCACTGACTCTGCAGACACAGGGGTGAGCAGAGCAGGCTTCAGTGGCCACTGAGATGGACACTGTCATCACAGCCTAATCTACACCCTCTCCAGCTTCTGTGTGGATTCTTAGATGGCATTCCAAATCTTTCATGCCATGAACAGTTTTTTTTGTTTGTTTTTGGCGTTACGCGGGCCTCTCACTGCTGTGGCCTCTCCCGTTGCAGAGCACAGGCTCCGGATGTGCAGGCTCAGCGGCCATGGCTCACAGGCCCAGCCACTCCGTGGCATGTGGGATCTTCCCGAACCCGTGTCCCCTGTATCGGCAGGTGGACTCCCAACCACTGCGCCACCAGGGAAGCCCCACGAACAGTTTTAAAGTGGTCACCTGGACTGCAGCAGGTGAAGGTCCTCTCCCCAAGGGTTGCTATTTTTTCCTTTGACTCGGAGGGAAGAGCTGTGACAGGTGCTTTCTGGGTATCACTGCTGTCAGTGGAGGGGCAAGTTCGTTTTGGGGTCTAGCTGTATTTTCTAAACCCTATACAGCGAGCATATATTCTTTTTGTGACTTACCTTTTATTCCTGAAAAAAAGTTATTTTTAAAAATAAAACAAAAATAATATATATAGCTAAAATGACATAGAGGTGAGCAGAAACTGATGTTGTTAATGACAACTCAACTGCTTTTTCATTGCACACCTATTCCATTGTTCTGAATAGTTCTCAAATGAATATTTCTTTTAACATTGGCTCTATTTTGTTAAACATATACATGAACTGCTTTGGTCTGTAGGGCTCCGGTTGAAAGAACTTGGACAGTTTCGACCCCAGTCAAGACTGGAGCCAGCTTCAGGTTTGTGATTGTTTAACTAGCTCTGTGATTGTTTCAAGGTCATGGAGCCTTTTCCTCACATCTGTAAAATCAGAGTCAGGCTAAAAAATTTTTAAGCTCCAGCTAGTTTTTAAAAAAGCTTCTTTAATTTATTTTGTAATGAGATTCATTTTCAGAAGAAATCTCATGAGACTTGTAATGAAACATGAGGATTTATTTTTGCTGCTCGTATTCTGTGTGGTACATTTGAGGGGGCCTCAGGCAATCCTCAACATTTGGGGGCTGAAAAGTTGTTATAGAATCTTTTGTGCTGCTCCTACTTCCAAATCGGAATTTGCTTTCTTTTTAAAAAACTGAATTTATTTTATAAGTAATACGTTTTGTTTTAGAAAAATTAGAAGAATCCTATCATATAAACAGGAGGTGGCTGTAACTCTAGCCCCCGGAAATAATCCCTGTTAACAGTAGACTGTATATCATCACACACATTTATAAATACCTTATCAAAGCACTCATTATACTGTAAATCCGCTTCCTGTTATTTAATAATGCATCCTAAACACTTTCCATCGAGTAAATATATCTTTCCACAGTAACTTTTAATGGAAATAAGGTCCATGTCATCAGTCACCTTTAAATGAACATTTAAATGGCTTTCCATTTTTCAGCATTTCCGTTTTTCACTCATAAATTATACTGCGGTAAACAACTTTATACACATCTTTGTGCATTTGCCTGATTAATTCCTTAGGATACGTTCCCCCCAAGTGGAATTTCTACATTAAGTGAAACATGCATTTTTGCAGGCATTTAGTTGTATGTCCGAGTTCCCCGTCATTGAGGTGATACCTATTTACACTCTCCTTAATCATGATCCTTAGCACTCTTTTAAACCTTTGCCAATCTGAAAGAATAAATAATGGTGTCTCAATATTATGTTAATATGCGCTACTCAGAGTACTAGTGAGGAAGAATACATTTTCATACAATTATCAGTGCTTTGCATTTGTTCTCTTGCGACTTCCCCATTTAGTTACTTCCCAATTCTAGGGGAGAATCCAGACTACTTTTGGCTATGTGATTCAATCTGGAGTTTTCCCCAACTCTCATCTTTTCACCTCATTTAAACCTTTTCTTTCTTGTCTAATCCTTAGAAAAATGACTGGGATTCTAAAACCCACCAAAACAAATTCTTTTATATGCTGTTAATTTTTCCAACCTGCATTGACCTCTTCTCGTTCAATCTTTTAGTAGAGCAGAAAGCAGTAGCATCTCTCAAAATGTGACAGAACAATAACGTTCTGAGTGTGGGGCAGGGCTATGGCAGAAGAGAGGGAAGGCTCCTGGTGAAAGAAATTGAGGGAAGTGGAATTTGAGGAAATCTTTACTGTAGCATTTTTGAGAGCTTTTACTATATGAATAATAAGCAGAAAATAATACACACGTTTCCCCAAGCATTTTTATCACATGGTCATTTTTTCACCCCTTTACATTTATTCCCAGGTGAATGGTGGCAAAGAATAAGGCTGGACCATGCAAACCTTTTATGCACTATTGGGAAAAGCAGCTCCAAATGCATGTTTTGCTAATGTGTCAGAAACATCATCATCCTGCATGAAATATGAGATGAGGATGATAATTCTGCGACTCAAAAACATATCTCGGCAAGATTTACGCCAGCTGAGTACAAGGGGCGACCCACGAGATGTCCACTTCCTCACTGTACCAGAAGGTCTAGACTGAAATACTAGAGCTGAAACGGTCTTTGGAGCATCTCAGTTCCTTACCTGTACAATGAAGGTTGCAGGTAAGTGAAACATCTTGCCTCAGGTCATATAACTCAGAGTGGGAAAAGCCCAGAGTTCCTAAGTCTAAATTCTGCAGGCACTGCCTTCTAGTCATTACCTGGGGCTGCTCTGGGCCCCGGTTCTAATCCCCAGCCTGTGTGTGAGACAGCAGCTTGCTCTGTGTGTACCCCAAATCAGTGCTACACCGATGCATTGATGAGATGTGTTATTGCCAGCACACAGGGTTTAGTACTGTCCTTATTTGTTATATTTTTAAGTTTGCACTTCATGGAGATGACAAAGATGATTATGACTCGTAGAGCCCATAAGAATAATTATTGCGGGGAGATTAAGATATCTGTTTACACCATGAAGCACACTCCTAACAAGAGACGCAGAATTTTGCAGCATGTCTGCTTTTGCAAAATGCACATTTGATGAGAAGATATTTCACGGTCTAAAGCCTCATATATTTCTGACTAGCTTTAAACTTAATTAGTCCCTTCTAAATCAATGTCAGCTGCGTTACGGGAGGGGGACTCTTCTTGGAGAACTTCCCCATTTGGATGAAATATGAGATGTTCATGGACTGTAAAAAAAGGGAACACAAAGACTAAATTTCTTGTCTGGAAGCAAAGTTCCTGGAACATGTGAGTCAGGCAGCAGCAGTGTGTACTTCATTTTGAAAACATTCCCTCTAATGAAGAACAAGAGTGCAAACTGCAATCAACGTCTGAGACTTTGCAGAGAGCTCTTCCGATAAAGAGGAAGGTGATAAGCTGACTAGGCCCCCACTTGCTATGGAACTTTCAGAGGCTTCCTTTGAGCTGCTGTCCACTGATAAAGTACTTCATGTTTTTCGAGTTCCCATAGTGAGGAAAACATTCAAGTGTGTAGTCTACAAAATTAACTGTCTGACTACAGTCCACGAAGATGGGATCTGTAACTCAACTTTACGCCTCCTTAGCCCCATGTCTGGCCTCACCCCTCCCTTCTCACTTTTATCCTTTTCTGCTACCCTATAAGGATCTTCTTGAGTCAGTTTGTTCTCTTCGTTTTGTGAACATTACTTCTTCTTGCCTGTCTTTTCTTTTTATCACACTGTTTCCCCTGCCAGGAGTCTACCCTGTGATTTCTCCTTAGAGAATTCTGTTCCTCAGGTACAGACATAGCCCATGCTCATGGAACGAGTTTTGGGGTCAGGTACTTTTTTCAGGTGATGGACATGTCAATGTGAATGAGATATCATTCTCTCCTTCAAGGTATTCACAATCCAATGAAATCCAAAGGCTTTGCATTTGCTCGAGCCCCGTGTAATCCTTTTGTTTGCTAAATTCCCATAGTATTTATTCTCTAAACCTTTTCATTTCTAGCTACCAATTATTATTGTCCTGGAACACTTCTTCAAACATCGGTCTTTTGGCTGTTTCCTTTGTGAACTTGAACAAATATATTCCTTAATCTATAAATATTTATGTAATATTTTTCTATAGATTAAATCTTTTTTCAGATTAAATTTAACAGGAAAAGTTTATTACTATTTCAAATAGAAAACTAGTATTACTTTCCTTAATAAAAAGTAACGATAAAGAATAAAATGAAACCACAACATTATTATTAAATTCTAGTGAGATGCAAAAAAATGTTCATCGTAGACTAATTCCTTAAAGCAGAAAATTGGAAACAACCCAAATGTCCATAATAGTACAGTAGATAAATTGTGTATTCACACAATAAGAAACTACACAGCACTAAAAAGAGCAAACTATTGTAACATTCATCAGATGACTGTCAAATGATGAATGAAAGATGCTAGAGTATGTACTAAATGGTTCCATTTCTATGGAAATCAAGAAAAGGAATTGAAGCCCCCAGAGTCTGCCTTGTCAGGAGAGAGCAGAGAGGGAAGAACAATACAAATGTAAAGATTCTTCATCACATCACTTTTCCTAGTAAATGCAAGTGCTATAGACAGGCATCCTGACTGCTTTGTTCAGTGCTGTATCCCCAGTGCTTAGGCTGGTACCTGGCACACAAGAAATAGTCATTAAACATTTGAATAAATGAATAGATTTCCTTTGTCCAGAAGTCTGTGAGGTTATTTCTGCAGAGTCCTCATTCTTGAATCCATGTCAGCTGGGAAAAGATTGTGAATCCTTATGTCACATTTACTGAGGTCTGAACTACAGGACCTTCAAGAACCTTTGGTTTTCTGCGTGTCTGCACCTCTCTACAGCCCTTTGACTGCAGCCTGCACAGGCTCTTGCTCCATCATTAGAAAGTTTTTTGTCTCCAAACTTCTCTCCCTGAGTGGGCACTTGGATAGAAGGACAGTCTGGCTTTCACCACCAGCCCCTACTTCCATGCTGAATATACAAAGCTCTTGGGTTGGGACATCTCCAAGTTTTGCTGAAGTCCTTGCCTTTTTCAAGTGTCTTCTCTCAAGAAAGAGCCACATTGTCAGATGTATTTCCAGGTTGGAAGACACATGGTATTGCTTTGGCTTTGCTGGCTTTATGTATTCTAGGAAGGTAAGACCCTTTCCACAAAGAGAAAACACTCATGACTTTTCAGAATGAAAGTAGAACCTTAATATGCACAAGCTTTGTAGTACTCCTTTTTCTTTTACATTTTCTAGCATAAGAATCTTGAGGCAAACAGACACATGCTGTAATCAAAATGAGGAGGTTTTTAAAAAATTCTTTCAATTCCTACTCTGATCAATGCTGTTATGGAACTGATGGAAACTATACATTTCCTCATTCTGTACAGTAGCATCATATATCACATTTCACTTCTTATTAGGAAATAATAACATAATTGCAAAAAGTGACAGTAAGTTCTCTTGCCTATGAAGATAATTTCCAAAATAATAGAAAGAAAAAATTTAAAAACCTATTTATGCGTGTTTCTTGGTTCATAAACCTTCTGGAAGCTCCTCCTCTCTCTCTGTTAAACTAATTTCAAAGCTATTTTAAATTTTATATTTCTTTGATACTAAGATGTCATTATTTATAAGCAATGTCCCCGATTTTATAGCTTTTGTTGGGGGCAGAGGGATTATTCCTAAGTTAAATGTACACATTGACATTGATTGTAAAATACATTCAGATTTTAGAAATGGGAAAATATAAAAGTATCCTAAAATGGATAAAATATGTTGTTGCTCCTGTTAGGGAAATTGCATTTTAATGGGGGAATTTAAGCCCCTAATGGGTATATGACAGTATTTTCATGTGGGGTGGGGAACCTTCTTTTTGCTTCTCCTCATCTGTTCTCTCCCACTTTCATTTCTTCTAAGACTGGTCTGGGGTACATTACTCATTTACTATCTTAGGACATTGACAGATTGTCAAACTCTTTAAACCCCTTGGAGCAAAAGCACTTAAAGAAATGTGACAGGGGCTTCCCTGGTGGCGCAGTGGTTGAGAGGCCGCCTGCCGATGCAGAGGACACAGGTTCGTGCCCTGGTCCGGGAAGATCCCACCAGCCGCAGAGCGGCTGGGCCCGTGAGCCATGGCTGCTGGGCCTGAGCGTCCGGAGCCTGTGCTCCGCAACGGGAGAGGCCACAGCAGTGAGAGGTCCGCGTACCGCAAAAAAAAAAAAAAAAAAGAAACGTGACAAAGCCAGATTTAAGTCTCAATCTTTTATTTTCTAATTCTAGCAAAAATATATCCTGTTAAATTCTTCTTTTTTCCCAAAACAAGTCTCAGTGAAAAGCAGTACATGGTGATTGCAACATCTGCAAAGGCTGTGTGTCACAAAACATCAGCAAGAGAAAAGTTTATGGGAAGATATTATCGAAGCATTCTTTCAACTAATCGGTGTTCATCAAATTACCTACTCTTTGTTTTTATACAGTACAATAAATGAACGATTTGATAAAAGTAATGTCAGTGCAAAAACAAACTCTAAAATTTAGATACAAATGTAAGTACAATAGCTTCTTTGTAAAGGATGTCAGTCAGTGGCATTTGGAGTCAAAAGATAATTAAGTGAGACAATACATTTTAAGCACTTAGTCTGTGATAGAGGTGAGTGCTTGGTGAATGAGTCCAATGAGTATCATTACATATGAAGTCAGAGTTGTTCTGATGTCAATAACATTCAGAGAAATACTGGAAATGTTCATCCTTTCAGCCATTTGGTCTAGAAGACATAGATTTATTGATATTCCTCTACTTTAACCAGACAACATAGCTGGATTAAAAATAATGTTGACATTTAAAAATGAATCCCCATATTGTGTGTGTGTGTGTGTGTGTGTGTGTGTGTGTGTGTGTGTGTGTGTGAATTCAGAGATAAGAGTTAATCATAACTCTGGTAATGGCATAACACTTTCAGGAAGAATTTGACTTCTTTGCACCAGAAGAACCTTTACAGAGTAAACACAAGAATCAGAAAAAAAATATTGGTAAATCCAGCTCTTTTGATTTTTCAAAGTGATTGCCTTTCCACTACGGAGCAAATTATATAAGAAAAGCTTTTTTCTGTTGGTTAGATAACAGTGTGATTTTAGAAGGAATGTACTACTTCGGGAAAGGAGGAGTATAACTTACTGAGTTCTCAGCAGATCCATTTGAGTCAGGAAGTTGATTTAATGGAATTACTGCAAGGAAATGCTGTGGTGAAGTATGGAGAGAGAGAGGGGGATTCTGAGTCATGGTGGGCAGGGAACTGGGTTCCAGAGGTAGGGATGAAGCATCCCAGTGGGGAGAAGGGTACTGGGAGGGGTGATAGGAGAAAGTTGATGACCACCTTTTTGCCCAGATCAGTCCTGTTTGCACCTCTTTATACATTTATATATATATATATATATATATATAAAATGAATATATATACACACACATTGTATACATAAAGAGGTAAATATGACAAAGATTACCCTTCTATAACTGTTCTTCAGTACTGCCATTTTGTAACCTTGGAGGTGGCTTATTTCGGGCTTATAGATTTTAAGATCTGCCCTCAACATAATCCCATGCTGGTTTGGCTCTGAGCCTGGCCTTCAGGAGGCGTTGGCTTTGCTTACTGGATTACTCTATATCTGTTAGAAAACTCCACACTCCTCGTTAACGACAACTTGTTTCTAGCTGTCTGTAGTGTGAGAATTCTTTTTAGCTATGCGTCATTTCAGCTTCATGAGAGCACCAATTATCCCTCAACATACACAGTAAAGCTACACTTGTAGCTAGAAAATAAGAAACAGAATCTCCATTTGGGTCACAGAGACCTTAGAGTACGGAGATAGATTTCCCCGCACAGTGGCTCATCCTCAGAACTGTTTGATGTAACATTATCATTCTTATTTAATTAATTAATTTATTTTTATTTTTTGGCTGTGTTGGGTCTTCCTTGCTGTGCGCGGGCTTTCTCTAGTTGTGGCAAGCGGGGGCTACTCTTCGTTGCGGTGCATGGGCTTCTCATTATGGTGTCTTCTCTTGTTGCAGGGCGTGGGCTCTAGGTGCATGGGCTTCTGTAGTTGTGGCTCACAGACTCAGTAGTTGTGGCTCACAGACTCTAGAGCGCAGGCTCAGTAGTTGTGGCACACGGGCTTAGTTGCTCCGAGGCAAGTGGGATCTCCCTGGACAAGGGCTCGAACCCGTGTCCCCTGCATTGGCAGCCAGATTCTCAACAACTGCACCACCAGGGAAGCCCCCATCATCCTTATTTTAAAGATAGAGAAAATGCCCAAGTGACCAGCTGGCAAACACCAGCTCAGTGGTTGCCAATGGGGGAAGGGAGCAATTTTGCTCCCTTTGGGAATTATGGAGACATAGTTGATTGTCACAGCTTCGGGGGTGGTACTACTGGCATCTTGTGGGTAGAGGCCAGGGATGCTGCTAAAACTTCTGCAATGTCAACATAGTCCCCCACATAGCAAAAAAGTAACTGGCCCCAAATGTCAATATTGCCAAGGATGAGAAACCCTACACTAGAGCCTTTACCAGGATACAGTTTCTCTGCCTTTGGAGACCAGCCTTTCCACTATATGGTGTGGAAAAGATGGTTCCTCCTAGTATATCTTCTATTTCCTTTTTTTTTTTTTTTTACATCTTTATTGGAGTATAATTGCTTTACAATGGTGTGTTAGTTTCTGCTTCACAACAAAATGAATCAGTTATATATATACATATGTTCCCATATCTCTTCCCGCTTGTGTGGGTCCTGGGAAGTGGAAAAGGTGAGGGAAGAACTTGATATGCTCCAGAAAGAAAAAGGGAGGAAAAAAATACTTATTGATGGTTTCCTCTGCCAGGAACTGTTCAAAGTACTTTACATGGCTTAATTCATTTAACTTTAAGTACAACTCTGTGAAGGAGTTTCCATAATTTATATAACAGGAAAAAAAATGAACGATAAAAGACTTTCTAAGGTCATGGTGCTAGTATCGATCCAGAGCTTGGACTCATCCAGATGTGTTGTTTCACAGAAGAAAGCAGAAAAGCTAAGGAAGCCTGTTGGAATACTTTATGTCCACATTCAAGTGCAGAGAGCAGAACTAACCATACCGAGAGAGATGTCTCATGCACACTTTCCTTCTCCTTACCCCAAGGGTATCATCTACTCACTCTATTAAGATCTGGGTTATACTTTTGAAATGCGAATCACTCAGCATTATTATAGCATTTTGTTGAATCTAAGACATTATTGGTTGTAAGATGCACTATTTCTTTCATGTGCCACTAAGAAAGGAAAAACAATTTATAGTTATAAGACACCATCAATTTGAAGAGATATATTCCTCATAACGATACTAATGTGTTTTTAAAATATGCATCTAACAATTCAGCACAAATGGGTTAAGCGACTCCACATGACACTAGGCTGTGCTGTACAGAATATAGTAGAGTATGAGAAGTATCCTTGTCCTCAGGAAATGAAACAAAAGCCTTTTTAAAGTAATTAAATCTTTCGTTCTCATTTCTTAACCCACAGTGCATGTCTAATGAGTAAAGTAGGGAGTCAATGACAGCTTTAGGTCTTGTTGACTCAGTAGGACAAGTGTTATCAACTATGGGAAGAGGAATTCCTTTTCTGTTGGAAGGAACTACATAATTTAACTTGAAAATGCATGATTTGTCAAAATCCAGTTTTCTTCACTGTCAAGTTATAGACCAGTGCCTGACACAGAGTAGGTTCTCAAAAATGTTAGTTGAATGAATGAAAGAATGTGGTAGAATTTTTCTCCTTTCCTTTCAAAATTAAAAAAAAAATTAAGAGTACTTCTAACTTCTTATGTTTACTTTCATTTTCTGTGCTTACGAGGGAGCAAAGCATTGAGTTTAATGCAGGAACTGAAGGGCCATGGAAAAGGATACTGAAGAGCAAGATGGAAGGAATCTTCTCTAGACATTTTAAAGCAAGTGTTTTGGGTCCCATCAATCTTCTAGACAAAAGTCAGGTTTAGGGATTAGAAGTGAAAGAGCTTGTGCTCAGGTAACGGAATGCCATGGTAGTATTTTGTGTGTCAGGGACAGGCATCATCATCTTCCTGCTTTGTGTTGCCCAACACTGCAGTTGGAAGTTCAGACAAAGTTCTGGTTTGCTGAAAGTGACCAGATTCTCTGAAATAAAGGTTTCTAAAGAGGCATTGTTGTATTATTTGACCTTGTAATTCTCCTTCTTGAGAAAGTTTCTTGCGAAGATGATCATTTATTCAGTAGATACTTATTGAATCCTTTTTCTGTGCCAGGTACTGCTCTGGGCACTGGGGACAGAATGGTAAGCAAGACAAGCAAGGGCTTCCTCTCATGGTGCTTATATTCCACAGGGACAGAAAATAAGGCAAAATAAATCAGCAAAAAAGAAAAAAATCAGATAATGATCCATGCTGTGCAGTAATGTAAATAGTTTGCTTGGAAGGGGCTGCTAAGAGGTTACTTTAGATGGGATATATCAGGGAATCCTTTTGGATGAGATCACATCCGTAATGCCTCAGCTGAAAGCAGACATCTGAATGAACAGAGGGCACTGGCCTTTTGCACATATGGAAGGAGCATTTCAGGAGGAGGAACAGCTAATAAAAAGGCTCAAATATAGGAATAAGAATGGTCAACGTGTGGTGAACAAGGAGAAGAGCGTCGTTAAATGAGTGTGGGGAGGTAGGTAGGGCCCGGATCATGTAAGGCTTTATAAACCAAGGTCAGAAGCTGGAAGTTTATTAAAAATACATTAGAAAACCATTGGTAATTTTTAAACATGGAAATGACATTATCTGACTTTCACTTTTAAAGTCCTATTTGTGATGTTATATGAAGAATGCCTTATACAGGGAGCAAGAGAGGCAGTAGAGACACCAATTAGGAAGCTATTACAGAGTCCAGTGGAAAGGTGATGATGACCTAGACAAGTGTGGGGGGCAATGAAAATAGAGAAAAAATGGATACAGGTTATATTTCAAATTTGGGTAGACATGACATGCTGATGGATTTGACATGAGGAAACTTAAAGGAATTTAGGACAACACTTAAGTATTTAACTTGAGCAGCAGTATGATGGCAATTCCAGAGGAAGAGTGGGTTGCAGGGGCAGCAGGGAGGGGATTAAGAGTTTTACTTTGGCCCTGTTACATTTGCGATGCCTATTAGACATACATGCATTGAAGAGACAGTTGAATATATGACGCAAGAATTATAGGAAGAAACCAGGCCCGAAGATAAAAAGTTGGATATCATTGCTATATAAATGTTAAAGATATTAACAAAATATCTCTTTTTTACGTATCTACAAAGAAATGTATAATATGTATATAGAAGAAAGGAAAGTGATAGGGTCAGATCCTTGGAGACAGGTTTTATTTTTTTAAGTTAATTGGTTCTATAGACTAAATGTTTGTGTTCAGCACTCAACATTCTATGTTGAAACCTTATCCCTAACGTGATGGTATCTGGAGGTGGGGCCTTTGGAAGGTGATTAGGTCACGAGGCCAAGCCCTCATAGTTGGGATTAGTGCTTTTGTAAGAGACTCCAGAGAGCTCCATCATCTCTTCGACCATGTGAAGATACAGAGAGAAGAGGGTCATCTATGAACAATGAAGAGGGCTCTAACCAGACATTGAATCTGCTAGCACCTTGATCTTGAACTTCCCAGCCTTCCAAACTGTGAGAAATATTTGCTGTTTAAGCCACCAATATATGGTAATTTGTTATAGCAAACTAAACTGACTAAGACAGCAGCCAATTTTTAATGTTGATAGTAATGATTCAGTAGTGGGGCAGCCATTGAAGATATAAGAGAGAGAAGGAGTAATTACAGAAGGTGAATTTTTGGAAATGTGGAGAAAGATGGTATTCCGAGCATTACTGGAGGTGTGGGCCATTGTTGAGAGCAGTGACATTTTGTTCGATGTAACAGGAGAAATAATGAGAAAAGATGTGAGATGATGAATTTTGCTGGCGGGAAGATGAAGGCACTGCTTTTTCTTTTCTTTAAATCAATATAGTATGAGGCAAGGCTATTGGCTGTGAGTAAGATGGTTGGACAGAGTGCAGGTGTTGGAGAAGGGAGTATAAGATGTGAAATAGTTTGAGTGAGTTAGAGAGTAAATGAATTAAAGCAGTATAATATGATTGTTGGGCTGTGTTGGTTGATCTTTTGAGGTTTATGATCATAAATAATAAGGAATAACAGCACTGTTGTGTAATTTTTCTCACCAGTGATCAGCTACTTGGGTGCATCACAGATATATAGCTGGGTCTAAACAAGCTTGGGGCTTTCCTTAACATGCCAGTGCTGGAAGAAAGTGGCAGGCAATGACAAGAAGGATGGAGCAGTGCAAGCTTATCCGTGTGAAGCCTCAGAAGAAATGGCTGATGATTTTATGTGGTAAGCACCTTCTGTAATGGCTTCTAATTATACAAACTTCCTGGTGTTTACACCCTTGTGCAATTCCCTTACCTTGTGTGTAGACTGAACCTAGGGACTTTCTCCTCATAAATAGAGTATAGCTAAGAAGATTGAGTGTCATTTCTGAGATTAGGTTACAGAAGACTGTGATTTCTATCTTAGTAGTACCATCTCTCTTCTCATTTTCCTGCTCTGATAAGGTAAGCTGCCCTGTTGTGAGATGCCCTATGGAGAGGTCCACATGGCCAGGAACTTAGACTGGCCTCTCACCAACAGCCAGTGAGAAACTGAGGTCCTCAGTCCAATAGCCTTCAAGGAAGTGAATCCTGCCAACAATTTAGAAGCAGATTCTCCACCAGTCAAGCCTTTAGATGAGACCATGGCTGTGACCAACCTCTTGATCGAGGCCTTTGTGAAAAGCCCTAACCTGGAGGTCCCAGCTAAGCCACGTCCAGGTTCCTTACCCACAGAAACTATGACATAACAAACCTTTTCTGTTTTAAGCCATTAAATTTTGGAGTGGTTTGTTATGCAGCATTAGATAACTGGTACATGACATAATGAATGAGTCAGAGAACTTGAGGGGAGCTAAAGAACAGGTGGAATGGTTATACTAGAGCAGATAAAGACAGGAAATGGTGGTCATGGTACTTGAAGTCAAGATTTCAGGGATGGTGCAGATAACAATAATGACAAGGGCAAGGAGATGACTACAGAGATGGTGGCTAAGGTGAGGTGAAGGAATAGATCTTTGGACGTTAGAAGACCAGGAAACCTAGAAGTCAAGGTGTTAGATCCACACAGATGCTGATAACATCAAACTACTGACAGGAAAAGAAATGGAAAAGAAGACTGTGTGAAATATGATTCCCTTGTTTTCCTGAGGGTTCTCTGACCTTATAAGGTAGGTCTATCTCCAAGATACATCATGGCTATGAATATGATACCATAGCCTGTGCTCTGATAATCAGACACACCTGCTAGAGTTTGCAGTATAAGTTGGGGAAATGAAGAAACGTGGGGCTGCTGCATCCATTCTAGAAATGATGATGGCAGCAGCTCCTTTTGGCCTCCAGCAGCACCATTATCCAGTCTCCAGTATCCAGTCTCAGTGAGACCGGGGTGGAAGCTGTGGATAATCTGTGTATAGCAGTGGGGACAGAAGTAGGTTCATGGGGCCAGAATTGTGCCTCCCGTGAATCCTGTAGTCTTCCTAGGGGTTCTGTAAACTACTTGTAAGTTCACTTTTTGGCATAAGTTAGCCAGAATTTACTCCCTCTCTTTCAGCTAAGAGTCCTGACTGACAATGGTGTGGTACAATCTGATGGCATGAACATCAAAGAAACTGAGGAATGTGTGATGTGAAGACCATGTAGAGGGACTGAAAGGGAAAGTGGTTTTGTCAAATAACACAGAGTTATTCATGAATATACCATGAAATATACCTATAAGGACGTTCATTTTAGTCTTATTTATAATAGCAAAATAGAGTTGCTTAAAAAATATGCTCTGTAGAGAGTTGCTCTGAAAATTTAGCCAAAAATTATGCTCCTTTAAGTTCTTATAGGAAATTACAATGCTGTGTTCTTGAAAAATTAATGACATGGAAGCATGTTTAAGATTTATTGCCAAATAAGAAAAACAAGATTATAGGATAATATATACAGTGTGAGCTCAATTTTGTTAATAAAACTGTAGAAGTCTGTATAAAAATACTAGAGGTATGTATTAGTAACATGTTAAAAGTGATTGTCCTTGGAGAATAGGATTATAAATCATATACATTTTCTTCTTTGTGCTTTTAAGTATTTTCAAATCTTCTGAAAGGAGTGGTTTAAATGTTATAATTAAAAAAATTTGAAACAGAAGTGAAATTTTGATGATAAGTATTTCTTCCAAAAATACATTGGGGAGTTGGAGAGGGCTTTCTTATTTGTAGTCCAGCCATGGTGATAGGATCCCCGGCCCCCAGATTCTCCATCATGAATTCTGCAGCTTTAGTGCTGAATTGTGTCGTGGGGTGCCTCCCTGGGGATGCAGAAGAAACTACCGTGGTCCCTGGTATACCTAGTTTGACTGAAAGTGGAGCTTTGGAATGTTTTCCTTGGGTGATAAGGAAAGGTATAGAGGTAATCTGGACTAGTTGCCTTTCAAAACCAGGTAAGGAAACATTAATTGTGCTGAAAAATTCACTAGGTCTGGGAACCTTTAACTGGTACTAATTCTAAGCTCTGATTCATAGGGCAGTTTTTAAATTTTAAAAAATGTCTATATTTTCTTCCTGTTTAAAGGGTTAGTAAAGATTTATTTTGTTGAAACATGTGGTTTAGTTTCCATAACATTAGTTTCCAAAAGCATTTTGGAAGTCTTTTTCTTTCCATAGATGGAAAGTTTCATGAAACCCTGTTTATCTTGAAAAAGTCTCTTTCCACTATAATACAGAACACAGAGAAAAGAAACACTCCCTCAAAAACCAGAGCAGTGTTCACTCAAGAAAAATAATCCACTTGTTTAATCTTTATGCAGCACCAATACACTAAGGTTTTTTTTTAGATGTAGCCAGGTCAAACAATATACTTTAAACTGCTTTATAGAAAAAGATAAACTCTGTTTTCTGTATGTATTTCAACAATTTTATTTAAAAACTCTATATTAGATAAGACATATATGCTGTAAACAATACAAAATAGCTAAAATACATTGCTTTTATAAATTTAACATCATAATCAGTTGCAGCTGTGTAGTACCCAAACACTGGAAGAGTGAACACAGAGAACTACATAAACTTTGAACGTGAATACCACACTTTTTCTTTCAAATTTGGCTAACTTAATACTGCAGAATCCTTAAAAGAAGTTGGCTCTCGTTGGCTTTGCCTTTTTTGGACCATTGAGAAACTTTGAGGTCATTGTTAGGATGGGGCCTGGGCTTCGTTCTGATCTTCAGATCAGCTGCCCTTGGATTTTCACCAAACCTAATGAATGCATATTATCAACATCCCGACTTCAGTAGTTTCTTGGGGGAAGACTATTGGCCATAGCCTCCTTAGAGGTTAACTCAGAACTAAAATCACTGCCTTGATTTTTGAGGTTTTAAAAAATTTTAATTTTTTGGTGAATCAGAGAGTGGGCAACTTTAAAGCCACCTGAGACCATATCCAGATAAAGAATTCCATATAGAGCTGCTCAGAAGCAGGTTATCTATGTAGAATTCTTAATTTCCCAGAAGTTTTAGGAATGTACATGTGGTCTGTGTGTTGTGTATGAATTACCTCTGTGGAAGATGGCTCCACCGTGTCCCATAAATAATTAATGTATGTCCAGAACTTAGCACCTGCACTGCTAGTTTCCATTTAAGAGCTCCTGTTTTAAAACCTGCAAGTTGTGCTGAAGACCAGGATCATTTCATGTATGAGAAAATGAAAGAAAGTATGTCTTTCTTCAGATGTGAGAATATGCTTCTATTATAAATTATTGTTCTTCCTCTGTTTCTCTTTCTCCTGATATTTGTGTTGCTTAGGTGTCTTGGATCTCTCCTTCAGGTCTCTTAAATCTTCCTTAATTATTTCTACCTGTGTCTTTCTTTAATTTGATTTTTTTAAAGACAACTTTTTAAAAGCAATTTTAGGTTTAAAACAAAATTAAGAGGACGGTACACAGATTTCCACTATACCCGCTGCCTTGCCTCCCATGTGAAGAGCCTTCCCCATTAACAGCGTCACTCTTCAGAACATTATATTTTGTAAGCAAGGATGAACCTACACTGATGCATCATAATCACCCAAAGCCCATAGTTTACCTTAGAGTTGGTGCACTCTTGGTGTTATACATTCTATGGGTCGGGACCACTGTATAATGGCATATATCCATAATTATAAAGTTATACAGCATATTTGCATTGCCCTAAAAATCCTCTGTGCTATACTTGTTTATCTCCCCACCCTCCCAGAAATGTTGATATTTTATTGTCCCCAGAGTTATACCCCTTTATTTATTTAATTTATTTATTTAACATCTTTATTTATTTTTTATTTATTTTATTTATTTATTTTTTTAACATCTTTATTGGAGTATAATTGCTTTACAATTGTGTGTTAGCTTCTGCTGTATAACAAAGTGAATCAGCTCTACGTATACATATATCCCCATATATCCTCCCTCATGCATTTCCCTCCCACTGTCCCAATCCCACCCCTCTAGATGATCACAAAGCACCGAGCTGATCTCCCTGTGCTGTGCAGCTGCTTCCCACTACCTATCTGTTTTACATTTGGTAGTGTATATATGTCAATGCTACTCTCTCACTTCGTCCCACCTTACCCTTCCCCCTCCGCATGTCCTCAAGACCATTCTCTACGTCTGCGTCTTTATTCCCGTCCTGCCCCTAGGTTCATCAGAACTATTTTTTTTTTTTAGATTCCATATATATGTGTTAGCATACGGTATTTGTTTTTCTCTTTCTGACTTACTTCACTGTGTATGACAGACGCTAGGCCCATCCACCTCACTTTAAGTAACTCAATTTTGTTTCTTCTTATAGCTGAGTAATATTCCATGGTATATATGTGCCACATCTTCTTTATCCATTCATCTGTCGATGGACACTTAGGTTGCTTCCATGACCTGGCTATTGTAAATAGTGCTGTAGTGAACATTGTGGTACATGTCTCTTTGTGAATTATGGTTTTCTCAGGGTATATGACCAGTAATGGGATTGCTGATTTTTGAGACAAAAAATTCAGATCTTAACAGTTATCATCTACCTTAATTTATTTACTAATAGTTTTTAAAAATTCCAAATTCACTATTTTTTTGTTTTTTTTATTCCGGAAAACCTCTTTTTCTTATCTTGATTTGCACTGAGCATTCTTATTATGTTGTTATTCAAGTTATTTTCTGTCTCCACCAGCAACTCTGTTTCATTAGGGCCAAATCCAGGCATTCTCTTTGTTCTTCTTCACAGCTGCCAACCCTCCTTATGTGAATTACTCTTACTTGGTCATCCAGGTTCACTTCCAACTAAAAAGACTCCATGTATCATGTGTCAGAAAAGAGATGTCTCTAGAGTGGCAGCCAGCTGTCCCTGTAGAGGCACCAAAGAGAGCCTGTTTTCTCTGTTTCCCAGGCTCCTCTCCCTTTCCCACTACTGGGAATATAGAAAATTCAGACCAGTTTTTTAATAGATAGAAAGACCTGGTACCCTTATCCTGTGAATGTTCACCTCTTCTGCAGAGTACAGGGATCTTCTGGAGCCAAGTTCTTTAAATACCATGGCATTCAGATCGTTGGAGCCTCTTCAGTTTCTTCCATCAGGTTCCCACCTAGCCCACGGAGGAAAGACTCCTGCAATAGCTCTATTACTGGTACCCTTAGACCCCATCTATTTGTGGGCCTCTGCAGGAGAGGTGGATGAGTTGGAGCTGGAGTTAGGCTAAAGAAGCATGGCAAGTAGTCATCTGCTCTTTCTAGAATCTGTTTTAGGAAGGAAACAAAAACGAAAACAAAAAGCAAACCTCTTTCAGTGAGAGGATTCATTTTAAGATCATGATGTGTATCTTACACAATATGCAGAAAGGTCTGTTGGGTTGGTATCCTCTGAATTATAATCATTATCTGTTTCCATATTTTATGAACGCAATAACATATTCACAGTGGTAACACTTGAGCCACTATAAGATACTAAAGGAATGAAACATTACTAAAGAAAGTCAAATTACACACAGCCTAAGCTTTAGTGTTGTCTGACTTTATTCTATTCAGATACTTTGAAATGTAAACTCATGCATGATTTCCATAATAACATGATAAAAAAACAGATTATTCTATTAATCAGAATAGTTGACAAGACTAGTTGAAAGAGTTTACTGGTTATTTCTATGTTAGGTCAAGTGGAGTTATTCTAAACCTTATATATAGCATAGAATATATTTTAAAGTATTTTTATGAATAACATTATAAAAGTTTCACATTTTGCAAAATTCAGCATGTTATACTTCAAGCTGATAATAATTGTGTTTATTTTACTTCTCATACAAACTTGTTTTTCCTCTTTTATTCTGTGACTGTTTTCCTATTGAAGAGAGGTTTTGTTTTTCAACTTCTTAGATATTCCTAGTAGAGACAATTTTCGTGCCTGAAGGGCTGAGATTTGACACTCTCTCAGCTTTAATTTGTTTCTCTTTAGAGATCAGTGTACAGGAGATGAAATGTGAACAATATGAATCTAGAACAAAACTTTATGGCAGTGGAATATCAGAGAATTTATTGTGCTATGTAATATGCAATTCCTGGCACAAGAGTGTGTACACTGCTGATTTTACATTGTCCTTTTCCTTGTTTAATGGCTCCAGAAAAGACAAAGATTCTAGTTTCACAAAGTGTTATCCTCAAGTACAGAGGTTTTTAAATATTGTGTATCTTATTTATTATGAATTTGCTTTGCTTCTATTCTTCAGGCCCTTTCTAAGAAAATATTTTTATATTGAGAAGTTAGAAAAATGGATTTCTGACTTATGTTTCAGTCTGAAAAATATATGTTTTAGATATTTTGGTAACTATCATAATAGAAACATACCCCTTTGAACTGGAAATGAAATTCAACAGCCCACCTGGCATCTCTACTAGAATATCTAAGAGGTATCTTAAATGTTGCATGCCCAAGTAGAACTCTTTGTTTCTTACCTGTAGGAGTTTAATGATGTTTCCCCTAAAGTTACATCTACCTAGCATCTCAGAAAGTGACCTCATTTGAAATAAAAGACTTTGAAAATATATTTAAGGTAAAGACTTCAAGACGAGATCACCCTGGATTAGGGTGGGCCCTGCAGCCAATGACAAATGTCCTTGGAGACAGAAGAGAAGAATACAGAGACACAAGGAAAAAGGCCATGGGAAGATGAGAGAAGACATCAGAATTATGCTGCCACTAGTCAAGGACCGTCCGGAGCCATCAGAAGCTGGAAGAAGCCAAGATGTATTTTCCCCTAGAGTCTTTGGAGGGAATGTGGCCTTACCAATGCTTCGATTTCAGACTGCTGGCCCCCAAAGCTGTGAAAGAACAAACTTCTGATGTTTTAAAAGACACCTAGTTTGTGACAATTTGTTATGATCGTCACAGGAAACTAATACACCACCTCTTCCAAAACCTGTTATTCCTCAGTCTCCCAAATTCAAGTCAATGATAACTCCATTCTCAAAATGGTGAAGGCATCCATGACTTGTCTTTTAATCTCACATTTAAAATCTAGTTTATTAGCTAATCCTGTTGGTTTTACCTTCCAACTATAACAAATTCAACTACTTCTCACCACCACCACTACTATAGCCCTGGTCCAGGACACCTTCATCCTTTGCCCATCTCAGCAGCAGCCCGCTAGCTGGTCTTCCTAGTTCCACCTTTGGCCCTCCCTTTTACAGAGTGGATTCTTCATGTAGCAGCCAGGGTTATCCTTTTAAAACTGAGTCAAGCCACTCCTCCGCTCAAAATTCTTTATGGGTTGGATGTCTGTCTCACTGACAGTTAAATCCAAAGATTCTGCCAACTTCCCCATGATCTGCCACCTCCCAGTGTCACTCAGCTCATTCTCTACCATTCCCCTGACCCCACCTCTGCCCTGATTCCCACACATACAGCTACACTGGCGTCTCTCTCATCATCTCAGGGCTTTTGTACCAGATATGTCTTCTGCCTGGAATGTTTTGCATGGTTTGCCCACCTCTTCACTCTCCTTCTGTCTTTGCTGAAATGTCACCTGAGGCTTTCTCTGATTCCCCTATAAAAACAGCCCCTTTCACTCTCTGTCTCCTTCACTCAGTCTTTTTCATAATAGTAATCATGACTACTTTTCATAGTAGTAATCATGATTCATACTAGTAATCATGTTATTTGTTTATTGTTTGTTGTTATTTATCCACAGCTGCCTCCACCCCTGCCTTGAGTCCAAATCTCACTAGAGTAAGAGCTGTGTTTTATTCAGTAGTTCAGTATTATAACCCCAGTGCCTGGTACACAGCAAGCTCTCAGTAATTATTTATTGAATGAAAGGGCATCTCAGACTGTACCATGAGACTTGTTTGTTAATACTTACTTTTAATACATCACAAAAAATCAGACATGCTCTCTATAGCTTCTTTATAACCTGTTTGAGAATTTATCAGTAATTGAATATTATTCTAAAGGAATTAAAAAATTATTTTAACATAGTGGGTTTACAGATGACTATTTAAATCAATCCACATATGCTGTATCTAAAAAATAATCAGAACGCCCAAAAGAAAAGATAAAAAGACCTTTCCATCTCTCTAGGATTCTCCATTTGTGACTCAAATTCACCACTATTCTCTTATTCAGCTTTCATTTGCTTTTAAAGTTTTTGTTGGCAATTAAGCTGACCCAGTTAAAATGTAGCAGGTCTGATCTTTGCTCTATTTCTTTTACTTCAGTGACATTAAAAATTTTTACAAGGCTGGGAGCCAGAGGAGATGTCAGCTCCCCTCTGCCCTTCCTCCATCAGCCCATTCCTTCCTGTTTTGCTCTGATGGCTACACCCCCTATTGAAGCTGTCTTTGCAAAGCATACCAGACATATGGATGGCTCAACTGAGGACCCTCAGCCTTGATTTCTCAGCACATTTCACACTTGTACTTCTCCTCTTGGTTATTCTATGGTTTTCTCCCTACTCAGAGACTGACCTCTTCCCCCCTCACCATAGCATCTGTCCCTCCTGCTCTCTAAGAATGACATCTCTAATCCCAACCTGTCTTGACATCTGTTCCCACAGCCCTGTGTGTCTGGTGGGCATTTTCATTTGAGTGCTTTGTCATTAAATGTATCTAAAAATAAACTTTCTCTATTCTCCATCAGTTTTCCTCTCTGTCTTTCTTTTCTTCTGTCAGTGGTGTTCTTAATCTCTCAGCCCTACAGGTTCTAACCCACGGGCTCATTAAAAACTGTTTTCTTCTTGAACTTGTTTTGTTCACCCAGAGTATTCCAAGCAGTTTTCTTGCTCAAGCTGCTACTCATTCATCAATTCATTTTCATACCTATACCCTCCATTAAAACATGCTTATCACCATGAGCTTAAGTGTTGAGGACACTTACATAGGCTATTTGACTCCAGATTTTCCTCATTTGTCAGATACATCAAATTTTTTTTTAATAAAACATCTGATTATTTTATTCTTTCTACCACTAAACAAGGCTGAAAGTCTTTAGGATCTCCCTAGCCCTATAGATAAAATTTAAACATCTTGGCCTTGAATAACAGGTTTCAGCCCAGTCTTTTGTCCAATACTGTCCTAAGGCCTTTTCTTTCCCCAAACTCACTGCTGCAGCCAGTCTGATTTCTCATTGTCCCTGAACCTGCCATGTGCATTTCCACCTTCATGCTTTCATTCTACTATCCTTTCATTTTTCTGACTCCATCCTATCTGTCTTTTAAAATATAGATCAATCCACCTTTGCAAGTCCCATCAGCCTTCAATTATTTCTCTTTCCTCAGAGTTCTTTTCTAGCACTTATTGTCCATGAATTTCAAACGTATTGTAGATATCTTTTTACATTCTTCCCAAGTTTTTTTTTTTTTAACATCTTTATTGGAGTATAATTGCTTTACATTGTTGTGTTAGTTGCTGCTGTATAACAAAGTGAGTCAGCTATACATATACATATATCCCCATATCCCCTCCCTCTTGCGTCTCCTTCCCACACTCCCTATTCCACCCCTCTAGGTGGTCACAAAGCACCGAGCTGATCTCTCTGGGCAATGCAGCTGCTTCCCACTAGCTACCTATTTTACATTTGGTAGTGGATATATGTCCATGCCACTCTCTCACTTCGTCTCAGCTTACCCATCCCCCTCCCCGTGTCCTCAAGTGCATTCTCTACGTCTGTGTCTTTATTCCTGTCCTGCCCCTAGGTTCTTCAGAACTTTTTTTTTAGATTCCATTATATGTGTTAGCATACAATATTTGTTTTTCTCTTTCTGACTTACTTCACTCTGTATGACAGCCTCTAGGTCCACCCACCTCACTACAAATAACTCAGTATCATTTCTTTTTATGGCTGAGTAATATTCCATTGTATATATGTGCCACATCTTCTTTACCCATTCATCTGTTGAGGGACACTTAGGTTGTTGCCATGTCCTGGCTATTGTAAATAGTGCTTCAATGAACATTGTGGTACATGACTCTTTTTGAATTATGATTTTCTCAGGGTATATGCCCAGTAGTGGGATTGCTGGGTCATTTGGTAGTTCTATTTTTAGTTGTTTAAGGAACCTCCATATTATTCTCCATAGTGGCTGTATCAATTTACATTCCCACCAACAGTGCAAGAGGGTTCCCTTTTCTCCACACCCTCCCCAGCATTTATTGTTTGTAGATTTCTTGATAATGGCCATTCTGACCGGTGTGAGGTGATACCTCATTGTAGTTTTGATTTGCATTTCTCTAATGATTAGTGATATTGAGGATCTTTTCATGTGTTTGTTGGCAATCTGTATGTCTTTGGAGAAATGTCTATTTAGATCATCTGCCCATTTTTGGACTGGGTTGTTTGTTTTTTTGATATTGAGCTGCATGAACTGCTTGTATATTTTGGAGATTACTCCTTTGTCAGTTGCTTCATTTGCAAATATTTTCTCCCATTCTGAAGGTTGTCTTTTCATCTTGCTTATAGTTTTCTTTACTGTACAAAAGCTTTTAAGTTTCATTAGGTCCCATTTGTTTATTTTTGTTTTATTTCCATTTCTCTAGGAGGTGGGTCAAAAAGGCTCTTGCTGTGATTTATGTCATAGAGTAGTCTGCCTATGTTTTCCTCTAAGAGTTTCATAATGTCTGGCCTTACATTTAGGTCCTTAATCCATTTTGAGTTTATTTTTATGTATGGTGTTAGGAAGTGTTCTAATTTCATTCTTTTACATGTAGCTGTTCAGTTTTCCCAGCACCACTTATGGAAGAGGCTGTCTTTTCTCCATTGTATATTCTTGCCTACTTTATCAAAGATAAGGTGACCATATGTGCGTGGGTTTATCTCTGGGCTTTCTATCCTGCTCCGTTGATCTATATTTCTGTTTTTGTGCCAGTACCATACTGTCTTGATTACTGTAGCTTTGTAGTATAGTCCAAAGACAGGGAGCCTGTTTCCTCCAGCTCCATTTTTCTTTCTCAAGATTGCTTTGGCTATTCGGGGTCTTTTGTGTTTCCATACAAACTGTGAAATTTGTTGTTCTAGTTCTGTGAAAAATGCCGTTGGCAGTTTGATAGGGATTGCATTGAATCTGTAGATTGTTTTGGGTAGTATAGTCATTTTCACAATGTTGACTTTTCCAATCCAATAACGTGGTATATCCCTCCATCTGTTTGTATCATCTTTAATTTCTTTCATCAGTTTCTTATAGTTTTCTTCATACAGGTATTTTGTCTCCTTAGGTAGGTTTATTCCTAGGTATTTTATTCTTTTTGTTGCAATGGTAAATGGGAGCGTTTCCTTAATTTCACTTTCAGATTTTTCATCATTCGTGTATAGGAATGCAAGAGACTTCTGTGCATTAATTTTGTACCCTGCTACTTTACCAAATTCATTGATTAGTTCCAGCAGTTTTCTGGTAGTATCTTTAAGATTCTCTATGTATAGTATCATTGTTATGTGCAGACAGTGACAGTTTTACTTCTTCTTTTCTGATTTGGATTCCTTTTATTTCTTCTTCTCTGATTGCTGTGGCTAAAACTTCCAAAACTGTGTTGAATAATAGTGATGAGAGTGGGCAACCTTGTCTTGTTCCTGATATTAGTGGAAATGATTTCAGTTTTTCACCTTTGATAACAATGTTGGCTGTGGGTATATATGGCCTTTATTATGTTGAGATAAGTTCCCTCTATGCTTACTTTCTGGAGAGGTTTTATCATAAATGGTGTTGAATTTTGTCAGAAGCTTTTTCTGCATCTATTGAGATGATCATATGGTTTTATCCTTCAATTTGTTAATATGGTGTATCACGTTGATTGATTTGTGTATATTGAAGAATCCTTGCATTCTTGGAATAAACCCCACTTGATCATGGTGTATGATCCTTTTAATGTGCTGTTGGATTCTGTTTGCTGCCATTTTGTTGAGGATTTTTGAATCTATGTTCATCAGAGGTATTGGTCTGTAGTTTTCTTTTTTTGGTAACATCTTTGTCTGGTTTTGGTATCAGGGTAATGGTGGCCTTGTAGAGTGAGTTTGGGAGTGTCCCTCCCTCTGCTATATTTTGGAAGATTTTGAGAAGAATTTGTGTTAACTGTTCTCTAAATATTTGATAGAACTTGCCTGTGAAGCCATGTGGTCCTGGACTTTTGTTTGTTGGAAGATTTTTAATCACAGTTTCAATTTCAGTGCTTGTGATTGGTCTGTTTATATTTTCTATTTCTTCCTGGTTCAGTCTCAGAAGGTTGTGCTTTTCTAAGAATTTGTCCATTTCTTCCAGGTTTCAAAATTCTAACCAAATTGTGGCAAGAAAATGTTTGTGCATTTTCTTTTTCATTCCCATTAAATGTTAATAATTTCAAAGAAACTTGAGGACTTAGCACTATTTCATATGAAGATTAACCTCTAGTCTCACTATTATGCTTCTCTGTTGAAAGCAGAATAGTGACCCTCTAGAGATGTCTACACCCTAATTATGGGAACCTGAGAATAAGGTATCTTATGTGGCAAAAGGGAGTTTGTAGGTGTGATTAAAGTTAAGGACCTTGAAATGGGGAGAGTACCTTAGATTATTCAGGTGAGTTCAACCTAATCACATAAATCCTTGAAATGGATTTTCTAGCTGAGGTCAAAGGGATATATAACTAAGGAAGAGGGATATGCAATATTGCTGACTTTGAAGATAAAGGAAGAGGGCTCAGAGCCAAGGAGTGTAGGCAGCCTCTAGGAGCTGGAAAAGGCAAGAGAACAGATTTTTTCTAGAGCATCCAGAAAGCAGCATAGTCCTCCTGATGACATTTTTATTTTAGCCCAGCAAGACTTGTGTTCTGATTTCCAGAGTTGTAGAATAATAAATTCAAATTGTTTTGAGCCACTATATTTATGGTAATTTGTTATAGCAGCAATAGAAAATTAATACACTCCCTCACTAGGCTGCATAAATCTACCCACATAATGTCAGGTACATCTCTCTGTACAAAGCATTTGCTGTATAAATGATTTTATAATATTGCAAAGTATAGATCTTAAAGCTGTTTTAGTAAAATAGAAATTCTACCAATCTATGTTTTTGTGCATTGGTAGGTCTCAAAATAAAATAAACATGTTTGGTAATCTGAATTTAAATCCTCCCTTTCTTCTAAATGAATTGCCTGGTTCTCCATTTTGTTTGAATTAATGCTATCAATAAAAATATACACGTCTGACCTTAGAGAAAATGTATGTCTGTTAAACTAGTCAAATTTCATAGTTATCCTTATGTCCTGGGTACTTCTTTCACTGAGTGCTGAGTTGGGAGAATAGATTTTGTTTTTAGGATGGAAGAAAGGCATGTCGGGGTCAGCAAGGCATGTGGGGGCAGTTTGGCTGATCTATTCAAATATTGTGCCAGGCTCCCCACTGAGACAGTCTCAGCCTGAATATTAGAAGCAGGTGGTAAAAATTATAATGGGAGAACTTTCTACAGTGAGAGAGTACAGGGCTTAAAAGCAGACCTGTGAAGTAGCCAGCATCTCCTCGGGGGAGTGACCACTGCTGATATCCAAGAAAGCAAGCAATGTTGTTCCCACTGTGAAAATGACAGTGCTGAGCCTTCGCCAAGGTTTACCAGGATATTTCTCAGCAGCTGAGGAATACTGGAAGAAAGGGATAATATGTTATTACCTCCATGAGAGCCTTATAGGAACTCTTGCCAATTTTCCTCCCTCAATTCTTTCTCAAGGACTACAGGTAATATGCTGTAGCCTTATGAAATGAGACCAAGGTGATCAGGTGCCTTTAGTGCTACTTTCCTGGTCTTTTCTCCTGCTAATAATTTTTGTCTCCTGTTATTTTAATAGCATCTTATCATATTAAATTTGGTGAAGGAATGCAAATCTCACAAAACAAAAAATGAGGTGGTTGAAATCACTGACTCGAAAGAAGCAATGTTAATTTTCAGAAGAGTGTTACCCTAGTGACTTCTAGATTAGAGTCCCCTTTGTTTTATCCTGGTCATATATCAAGATTTATTTTACACATTAATGAATTGGTCAGTGATAAGCTAAGTATCATTAAATAAAACAACAAATTATAACTCAACAGAACCACACATTAATTTTTTTTTCTCTGTTCTCTATTTCAAGGGGAAAAAATAATGACCTCCAAACAAGCTTGCAAAAGCTTATTATTTTTTAGAATTCTCTTTAAAGCCATTCTTGATGTCTGCTATGTTGTCAGTACAGACTCAAGAATAACTCACAAGACATCACATTCTGTATACATTGGTGATATGTATTTAAAATAATGGTCCTGAGCCTCTTGTAGCATCAGGTAAACAGCAGAGATTGACATTTTCTCTGTACTCATAGTTAATAAAGTAATAATGAAGTGTAGTACATTTTAGGGAGGTATTTTTCAAAAAAGGTGAAATTAAAGATGGTGCCCATCTCAGTAAATTGCACATCACCTGCTCCGTTTCTCAGACTGACAACTCTGGAGACATGCTTACTTTCTCTCTTTTTCATGCACTCCACATTCAATCCATTAGCCTATCCCATTGGATCTACCTTCAAAATAGACTTGGAATCTAACCATGTCTTCTTACCTGTAATAGTAAATCCCCACACCCAGTCCCTATCATGTCTCACTTGTACTGCTGCAGTATCCTCCCAACAGATCCCCCACTGCCCCCTTGACCTGCTATTCTCCACACAGCAGCCAACACGATCCTTTTAAAATGTAAGTCAGATCATTATACACCTCTTCTCAAGACCTGCAGTGGCCCCCTACTTCACTCAGAGTAAAATCCTGTCTTTGCCCTGTCCTGCAAGGCCTACATGGTCTGGCCCTCTGATACCTCTTTGGCCCCATCCCTCTCCCTTCATACACTGCTCCAGCCACACTAGCTTCCTTGCAGGCTCCTGCCTTAAGACCTTTACACCTGCTATTTCATCTGCCTCAAATTATTCCAATCTCCCAAGAAACACACAGGGATCATTCTCTCACTTCTTTTATGGTTTCTGCTCAGATGCAGCTTTTCAGGAGAGATTTTCCCTAATCATTCTTCCTAAAAATAGTCTTTTCCTATCCCCTTACCCCGTATATCTTTCTTCGTGGTACTTATTGCTACTTGACATATCATATATATATCTAATTACTGGTTTATTATTTTACTTCTCCTCCAGCATATAAGACCCTTGAGGGTAGAGTGTTTGTCTGTTTTTTTACTGTTGCATCTCCAGCATTTGGAACAGTTCCTACTTAGCACTGAAAAGATGCTCAATAAACTTTTGTTGCATGAATATATGAATAATGGTGAACGGAAGAGGACTGAGAAGCTAATAATACACAACCTGAACAACAGATAACAGAAATAAGTTCAGTCAGCTTTCAGTTAACAAGAAAGGTCAACTGAATAGAAAATATCATTCTCCAAATTCATTGAGGTTTTATGCTACTGGAAAATTTCTTGAATCATTTTGTATTTTCCTTAGAATTATCAACCCTGATATGGCAGATAAATTTTAGCTCCTTGGGAGAAAAATGTCATGCTAGTAAGATCTTGGGGGTGGGTAGTCTCCAAAGACGACCACCAATAGTGCCTTGAATCCCTCAAACTTGGCTGATCTTGTGACTCATTTGGCCAATAGATTATGATGCATATGATATACTACCAGTTCCAGATCTAGGCCTTAAGAGACCTTGTGCAAACTTCCATTTTGTCCTCTTAGAAGCCAGACACCATGTACAAAAGTTTAGGCTAGATTATTGAATGATGACTGTCCACAAAAGGAGAGAGCATGTGGAAGAGAACTGAATTATCTCATGTGACAGTCAACACCCAGGCACCTGTGCATCTGTGAGGGCAACTGTCGTGAGTCCTCCAGCCCCAGTTAAGTCACCCCAGCCAGTATCACAAGAAAAGAGAGGTGCAGCTGTGCCCGCCAGCTCTTAGCCATCATAGGCATGCCGGGGGAGGCCAGGGACTGTGTAATACACGTAAGCTTCCTTGCAGAGCCCTGCCCAAATGTCTGATGCACATGATCGTCACCAAATAACACAGCTGTAATTTTGTGCTGCTGAATTCTGGGGGTGCTTTACTATATAATAACAGATATCTGAAACCATCCTGACATAACATTATAGGAAGATAACTGAGAACACTGGACATCTGAAGTTTACTCTTTGCAAACTATGATCAGGCTTAGTAAAATGATGTGTGTGTGTGTGTGTGTGTGTGTGTGTGTGTGTGTGTGTGTGTGTAAATATATATATATATATAACTTTGTATATACACTTTGTAAATATATCTACACATGATTTTGTCTTTATTTTATTAAAAGGATTAATGTAAATACCTCACTGATAAAGACTTGACAATAGTGTTCTATTACATTTAAATAATAGCCTAGGAGACACCCAGTTTTCAAATACCACCCATTTAATTGTCTTTACTTCTTTATTTATATTCAGTGAAGTAGAAAATGCTTTATTTTCCAAAGAAAAGTGTGAAAGGTCCTTCAATATTCCTCTGAAATCCCAGAACTCCAGAGCATATAAAATTCCTCTGTCCACTCCTTCCATCTTCTGCTCCTATTTTGAAGAGTTGACAAACTGCAAGCAAATGTGAAATCAGGGGATATATATATCCTCATATCCCCTCCCTCTTGTGTCTCTCTCCCACCCTCCCTATCCCACCCCTCTAGGTGGTCACAAAGCACCGAGCTGATCTCCCTTTACTATGTGGCTGCTTCCTACTAGCTATCTGTTTTACATTTGGCAGTGTATATATGTCCATGCCACTCTCTCACTTCGTCTCAGCTTATCCTTCCCCTTCCCCGTGTCCTCAAGTGCATTCTCTACACCTGTGTCTTTATCCCTGTCCTGCCCCTAGGTTCTTCAGAACCTTTTTTTTCTTTTAATTCCATATATATGTATAAGCATACGGTATTTGTTTTTCTCTTTCTGACTTACTTCACTCTGTACGACAGACTCTAGGTCCATCCACCTCATTACAAATAACTCAATTTTGTTTCTTTTTATGGCTGAGTAATATTCTGTTGTATATATGTGCCACATCTTCTTTATCCGTTCATCTGTCAATGGACACTTAGGTTGCTTCCATGTCCTGGCTATTGTAAACAGGGCTGCAATGAACATTGTGGTACATGACTCTTTTTGAATTATGGTTTTCTCAGGGTATATGGCCAGTAGTGGGATTGCTGGGTCATATGGTAGTTCTATTTTTAGTTTTTTAGGGAACCTCCATACTGTAGTGGCTGTATCAATTTACATTCCCACCAACAGTGCAAGAGGGTTCCCTTTTCTCCACACCCTCTCCAGCATTTAATGTTTGTAGATTTTTTGATGATGACCATTCTGACTGGTGTGAGTTGAAACCTCATTGTAGTTTTGATTTGCATTTCTCTAATGATTAGTGATGTTGAGCATCCTTTCATGTGTTTGTTGGCAATCTGTATATCCTCGGTGGAGAAATGTCTATTTAGGTCTTCTGCCCATTTTTGGATTGGGTTGTTTGTTTTTTTGATATTGAGCTGTATGAGCTGCTTGTATATTTTGGAGATTAATCCTTTGTCAGTTGCTTCATTTGCAAATATTTTCTCTCATTCTGAGGGCTATCTTTTTGTCTTGTTTATGGTTTCCTTTGCTGTGCAAAAGCTTTTAAGTTTCATTAGGTCCCATTTGTTTGTTTTTGTTTTTATTTCCATTTCTCTAGGAGATGGGTCAAAAAGGATCTTGCTGTGATTTATGTCATAGAGTGTCCTGTCTCTGGTTTCCTCTAAGAGTTTGATAGTGTCTGACCTTACATTTAGGTCTTTAATCCATTTTGAGTTTATTTTTGTGTATGGTGTTAGGGAGTGTTCTAATTTCATTCTTTTACATGTAGCTGTCCAGTTTTCCCAGCACCACTTATCGAAGAGGCTGTCTTTTCTCCACTGTATATTCTTGCCTCCACTTCTTTTTAACCATACCTTTATTTTTGAGATTCTGCAAAATGCACTTTGGCTAGTTGTTGGAATTAAATTGGATCCAGACAGGTAAAAAAGCTCTTCACGTCTTAGAGAGATTACTGGGCTGTGAGAAGGTTTACTTTATTGATCCTGTTTTATTACTTTGAAAATGGAAAATCATGCTTTTGTCAATCATGTGAAAGAAAGGGAAACAAAATCCAAACAGTTGCTTTAGTTTGCTCAGAGTAAGGAAAATAACCCACAATGAAAAGAAAATGAAAATAACTTTTTAAGTAAGTTTTGTTATCAGTTAGCAATGTGTTTTTTTTGTTGTTGTTATTTTTTTCTCAAAAGGAGAAAGACTAGCAATTGGTCATATGAGCAAATACTAATTTTCTCAATAAATACACACTTAGAAATTAAATGTTCTTACCTGTGAATAACGATTTATTATGTATTATTAATGTCAAACACTGTTGTATAAGGTTAAACTCAAAGACTTGCTTTTAATTTATAAGGCAATATTTTTGTCATTCTTCAGGTACGATTAAACATTTATTCTTTAGTCTGTGAGTCTTTTTTGAATTTACTGGTATTATAAAACCTAAAAGAAGTCTCTTCCTCTACTCCACACCTCCAAAACTTTAGGTGCTATCATAGTCTATTCTTTAGTCTGAGAATGTTTTTCGATATTGTTTCCTTTTCTTATTGAAGAGAATATTCTCCTCTCTATAAAAATGAACTTTGCTAAGGTTTATGGTGAATGCTATTACTGGCATGTTGTTGTGATCACTAGCAGAAAGTTTTATTAAGAGGTTTTGAAAATAATATTTAGCTTGGCTACTTTTTCTGATTGTAAACTAGAATAAGTTTATGGGAGAAAAATTGGAAAATAGAAAAAATAAAGTAGGGACACCCATGCTTTCTACTTTCCCAGGAAGATGTAAATCTTTTCAGTTGTTGTTTATATATGTATATTCATAGATATGGATACCTAGGTACTTTAAAATTGAGCCACCTAAGGCATGGGGTGTTTAAATTTTATTTTTTTATTTAATATAAACAGTTTTCTAAGATATTATCCTTTTTAAATTTCATATTTGTTGGCTACATATATTTCTACTTCGTCGCTGGCTGGTTATTTATTTATTGAGTCAATCTACTTTTATTGAACCTTTAGATTATTCCACAATTTTGTTATTACAATTAACACTGTGATGAGTGGGCCTTATGTACAAATCTTCTTGTACATTTTTTATTGTGTCTACGGGATAAATTTCTTAAAGGATCATTGGATCAAATCATATGAATTAGAAAAATAATTTTTTAGACTTACTATGCAAACTTTACAAAAACAAACTCACGGAAGGTTATGACAAAATCACTTACTCTCACTAATTAAAAATGTTCTTATATTCTCTGACAAGTGGATGGATGTGGGGATTTTAGGTAGGAGAAAACCCACATTCCATGTCCAGAGGCATGAAACGACAGGAAACAGTACTTCAGTCTGACTGGAGTTTAGATGCCAACAGTGGTGAGGGGGGGCAGGGCCAGGTGAAAAGGGGACTAGGATGTCATTCAAGGTCTTTAGTCTTATCCTGCAGAAGATGAGAAGTCACCAAAGGGGCTTACAAATTATTGTAATAGAATCAGTTTTTCATCTGAAAAAGGTAACTGGCCAGACAGGAGGGACACAGTGGCCAAAGACCAGGCAGGTCTATTACGATGGTGCAGTCTCATCAGGAGCAATTGAAATGGAGTTATGAAGAATAACACAGTTGAATCGAAAGACTTAGAGCTCAATCAGTCGAAGAAATGAAGAGGGGGGAGGGCAATGGGGAAGGGCAGGAAATAGGACAGGGAGAGAGGGAAAGGGAGGTCAAAAGGGGGGTTGAGGAGGAGAGAGAGATCGAGAGACAGATATTGAGAGAGAAAAAGTATTGGTTCAGGTCCTCTGAGAAGCAGCCTCTATGATGGGATTAAATGCCAAGGGATTTGTTGGGAGAAATGACTAACAAATGGGATAGAGGGTGAAGGAGCAGGAATAGGCAGACGGTGGTGAAGTTCTGTGAAAGGGGAGAAGAGAGGATGAGGTGGGAGGAGCTCCAGACTGCAGCACAGGTTTGAAGAAGTTTTGGTCATGCTGACATGTGGTCCCTGAGCAAACATTGCCCATTGGAAGAGTCCCACTTCAGGCAGGAATGGGTCGGCACTAATATCTCCATCACATTCAGTCATTGGCTGGGTGCAGCTTGGGGGAAGCATGGTCTTGGTGCAAAGCAACTGGTGGATACAGTTGAGTGGCAGCTGGGGCTCAGTTAACAACACGCCCTCCCAACGGTAGGGTTTCTTGAAATGTCTGAGCTTCACATGTCCATGATATCGCAGGTGGTAACTGCTTTCTGGATTTCATAAAGAATGGATGGTACACAGAAAATACTAAGTGTAAAATCCATCCTAGACATAAGCCTAGGCTTCCAGGGAATAATTAAGGGGAAAAAACATTTCTTGTTTGGGGAGAAAACAGTGTTATAGAAAAAGAAGAAATATCTGAATCAAGCAGTACTCTTTTGCTTTCTTACCCTACCAATCTCTAAGTATGGAACCTTGAAGGAGTGATAAATTCTCTGATTTTCAATTTTCTTTCATTCATAAAGTGGGAATTAAGAATATATGATATTCTTTATACAGGGGAGAAAAGACAGCCTCTTCAATAAGTGGTGCTGGGAAAACTGGACAGCTACATGTAAAAGAATGAAATTAGAACACTCCCTAACACCATACACAAAAATAAACTGTCTGTCATACAGAGTGAAGTAAGTCAGAAAGAGAAAAACAAATACCGTATGCTAACACATATATATGGAATCTAAAAAACAAAAAGAAAATTGTCATGAATAACCTAGGGGCCAGAAGGGAATAAAGATGCAGACCTACTAGAGAATGGACTTGAGGATACAGGGAGGGGGAAGGGTAACATGGGACAAAGAGAGACAGTGGCATGGACATATATACACTACCAAATGTAAAATAGATAGCTAGTGGGAAGCAGCCGCATAGCACAGCGAGATCAGCTTGGTGCTTTGTGACCATGCAGAGGGGTGGGATAGGGAGGGTGGGACAGAGGGAGATGCAAGAGGGAAGAGATATGGGGATATTTGTATATGTGTAACTGATGCACTTTGTTATAAAGTAGAAACTAACACACAACTGTAAAGCAGTTATACTGCAATAAAGATGTTAAAAAAAAGAAATGTATTATATTCTTAATATATAATATCTTAATATGTAACCCTCACATAGCTTTTTTGAAGATTATTTAAGATTTTATATATATGTCATTGCATAGCACATGGTAAACATTCGGTGGTTATTAGTTTCCTAATAATTGGGAAAAAAGTGTTTCATTGTTTCAGACTTGGGACATGTCCAGAGTGTGTAAGTATAACCTATTCTTCTTTTTACTTTGTCCATCACAAACACTCTTTCACTCTCGGAGCTTATAGAGAAGCGACGCCTTTGTTCTAGCACACCAATTTTTCTTCTTAGTCTGGCATGATTCATAGATAAAACCTCAGTAGCTAAGAAGATGCTGGCCAGAGAGGCCATGGGCAATGCTTGTGTTGCCAAAATGGCCAGAAGTACTGACACACTCTGCAGCCATTACAATTCCAGATTAAGAAATTCTGGGTGTGGTTAATTCTACAAAAAGCCAGGGGTCTTTTAAACTATGATTTTTAACTGACGAGACTGGTAGTAAAGTTACTATAGGTAAGCTCAGGGTTTAATTTATTTTTCTTATAGTATCTAGATGAGAGAAGGTGTACATATGGGTCCCAAGCACTGAAGTTTTTATAAAACTTCCAGATGATTCTATTGTGCAGTTTAATTTTATTTTTTGTGGCTATTGTTGTGGTTTTGAGAACCACGGATCTAGATCGCTAAGTATTGCCTTCTTAAGCATCCTCAGTGCCACTGTTAAATACTTAGGTATATTTGTTTAGGTTCAGCATTTGTTTTCTTAAAGCATAATTGAGATGGAAAGTATACTCTTCTCAACTCCACAGAGCCCCTCTGCTGGGCGCCTAAGAGAATTTGGCAAAATGCACCCCGTTTTGGAAGCACAGCTGTTTAATTGCACATAAACAACCAGGCGGCAATAGAGAATCCATAGGCTCTCTAGGCTTGTGAACCTAATCCCAGGAGCTCACCTCATAGCCCTCAGAGGTGTAAGGAGGAGATAATGACTTCAGCTGCCTCTTCTGCTAGCTGTCAGGAACTCAGGGTTTCCATTGCATACATAGCAGTGAAATATCTAAGCCCAAAGAATCTGACAAGTTGTTTTAGAAAAAGATAATTTCCACTCACGGCAATATGCAAACTTTTGAGAACAACACTGAAAAATGATAATTTTCTAAGACTGAATTTAGAATTGCTGTGTAGAGGACATAGTTTGGCTTGATAACCTTTTTAAGTATTTTAGGTATCTATGTGTCTGTCTGCCTATAGTGAGGGTTCTGGGGACTGGACTGAAACAGTCTGTAGAGGTGAAGACTGAACTCAAACATGTTCTAGTACATTCCATCTCTCAGCTTCCCCTTCACATATTCTCTTGGGAGTGTAAGCAACTTGGCTTCACCCAGACCAGTAAGACTGACTGATTTCACTCCAGACCAAGAGGCAGTCTTAGAGAAAAATTCAGAATCTTGACCTTGAAATGAGAAAGCAGAGGACTGAAAATGATGAGCATTTACAGAATCCACCGTTCCCTTAGGAAAAGTGGAACATGCTCCACGCAGGGGGCTGCAAGAAGAGGCAGTTGCACAGTGAGTTCTATAGCGAAACAATCCTGGCTTTGAACCCTGGCTCTATGATGTATCATAGAGGTCAATCCCTGGGCAAGTTACTTAACTTGGAGAAAAGTTCAGAAACTTGATCTTGAAATAAAGAAGTAAACAGGATTAGAAATGATGAGCTAAGTAGTGACTCCAAATGTAACCTAAACTAGTTTGAATGAGATAATCCTCACTTTTCAAACGATCATTTCCCCACCAGGATTTTTAGCCATCATTAGTCTCCACTACCTGTTGAGTTTTGTGTCAAACATGGAATCCTAAAATGCAGAAAGAGAGTGTTTTCTCTTAAAGAGCTTACACTGTAACTGGGAAAACACATTATACCACCTTATTTTGCTTCTCTCTTTTATGTGTGTGTTCCAAAGGTCAACATGTTCAGATACTAGAAGCAAGTAGATTTTAAAGTAGAGAATAAAGTGATTTTCAGGCCTGAGAATTTTATGGAGGAGGTTTCAGAAAAGTTCGATGAGGAAAGAGTAAAAAAAATGCATACCTAATCAGAATGAAAATAGTATAGACTTGGCTATAGCAATTTTTGCCCAAAAAAGTGGTAAAAATCATTAAAGCAGTGATGGAACTTTAATGGAGCTTTGGATGGAGGAATCAGAAGGTTAGACTTGATGCTGGAAACCATGAGCAACTTCTAGACGTTTCTTCAGAGTGAAGAAGAGTGTTACTAATGTAACAAAATAATAATATTTTTATATGTTTAGATATATTTTATACATAATATTTTTAAACAAAGTAATAATATGTAAATAGCGTTTCTCATGTGCCTACTATGTCCTGGGCATTGCTTTCACTGCTTCATGTGTGTTCATTTATTTAATCATATAACAGTTCTAGTAATAGTTACTTGCAATATCCAGTTTCATGGATGGGAAATAGGAACCTGCAGGGAGATTTCTCTGATGGGGATACACATAAAAGATCAGATGGGGTAAAGATGCCGAGGAAAGGATACTGAGGCAGGAGACTGTAAGACAGCCAAAGGCAGCAAGCCACTGAGTTTAGAGGAAGACTGTGGTATCGACAAGTTTTGTTGACTGTTGAAGGGAAATTTCCAAGCTAAATAAAGTATTTAGAAACATATAATGTACCTCCTGCCCTTGACAAAAAGAGGCAAAGATTCTCCTCTGTAGAGTAAAATAGAACCTCAAATAACATTGAAGCACAAACACCACATTTCTTGAGGCTCCCCTGAAGTTGTGTCTCAGTTTTAATTCTAGAAGCTGCACTTTTGTTGCCATCACCCACCACATACAAATTTTGTAAAGTGGTACTTCCTTTAGATTAAAAAAATAAAGAATAAGCTTTTATCATTTTATATTTATTTCTGCTTTCCAGACAAAATAGCATTTTCTTTCT